>NW_020884949.1:744939-936248 GCF_003945725.1 Corapipo altera
GGTTTGATTTGTTTTGTTTGTTTGGGTTTTTTTTCCTTTTTTTTTTTTGGTTTTTTTTGGTTTTTTTTTTTTTGTTGTTTTGGTTTTTTTTTTGGTTTTTTGGGTTTTTTTGTTTTGATGATTTTATGGAGAACTAAGTAAAGGAACTGAGACTAAGAAGAAACCAAGTGGAGTATCTTGACTAATATGTGCATTGCAGTAGGAAGATTCTTTATGGGGCTCAGAGGATATTTTCAAATGTAATACTCACATGGTGATAAAGCCCAGTTGGGCTGTAAATTCATGAGAGAGACCTCTCATGCTTTGTATTTTTTGCAGCATTACAATTAGTAATGGTACGTAGAGCAGATGTAATTCAAACAGATATAACTTCTATGAAATGTAATATTGTTTGAGTTCATTTGAGCCATCATATTGTCCTCCTGAAAGCAGGACTTTTATGGAATTAAAATTATGTACCATCTCCCTGATTTGAATATTCCATATCCTCTTATCTTTCTTATTTTCTAGTAAGCACATGGGAAACAATCAGGTAGGAATTTCCAACAAATTCCTAGTACAGCATTTCAATAGTGTGATCCATTTTCCTTAGAAGCCAAAACAGACAAAACACCCAACAGTTTTCAGGTTAACCCTGGAAGAGGACATACACTGTGCCTGAGCAAGCATCTTCCCAGTAGCAATGGGATTGTCAGAATCCAAAAACTGATTCCCTGCCATCTTCCCACACATTTCAATAAAAAAAAACACCCAATAAAATCCATAATGCAAGAAAAATTAATCTTCTGTTCTTCTCTGTAAGAAAAACACCACTGATCAGAGAAATTTGGACTTCTGCGTTGCCTTTAAATGTAAGAGGCATAGTTTGACAATCCATTGAGCCTAGAGGAACTTTATATTTAGAAAACACCATTGAATGCATATGTTAGGCACAGTTTGAATCACTAATGTGAGGATCCATGAAAGGAGTTGTACAAGTACGTCATTCTCGCTAAGGAGTTTAGGAGCATAAAACAAGTCTTCCTAAAACATGACAAATCACTCTCCCTTCCTTCCCTTCCTTAATATTTTGCTTTAATGAGTAAATAACTCTCATTTTTTGGTTTCAGGCTTTGATGGGTAAGCCATATGGCTCTTTACCTAGAAAAACCGTCCCAAGAGCTGAAGAAGCAACCGCTATGAACTTTGCTACTCTCTGGGATTTTAGTGTAAGTGCATAATCTTGCAATACTTCATATTCATATGACTCTTTTATTCATAAATACTTCATTGTTTAATATTCAGTGATTTAATATGAATTATTTCTAGAGATAATTGGCAATAGAATTAATTTACATATTTTTGTCACAAGCTCTCTGTATAGATGTTTCTTTCAGACAAAACACATAACGAAGCTGTATGTTCACAAGCTCAAGTATATGTAGCAATCCAAAGACACATGGGGAAATATCTCAAAGATGGTTTACCATCTCTGGGTACTGACTTTCCATTTCTTATGCAGGAATTTGGTCTTCTGCTTTTGTATGACTAAGATCCTGAATTTTAAAATGCTGTGTGACTTAGAAAAAAAAAAGGAAATTAAATTAAAAAGAAACACTTCTGTATTCTTTTCTAAAACAAAACACGCTGCTTTTAGTTTTTTTCCAGTCTTACAGAACGTGCAGATATTTTAGCTGAATTGAGAAGCATATTATAATGCTTTACTGTTGATGCGATGCCCAGTCTAACCTGTACTGATAAGCTAATGATATACTTCTAAATATGTCATACTGCTTTTTCTTCCTGAAAACAACAATTTTATCTTATTGTGGCAGATCTCTATAGTTAATGTCTTTATATATAAATATGGTACAACTTTGTGTATTGGTGAAATTTGTTATTACAATATGTTGCTTAGAAGACTGTTACATTTCTCTATGTTGTGCAGTCAATGTCATCCTAGGGTACTCCATCTGAAGTTTTCCTTCAGGTTCATGGAAGCAGCATCCATTGAACTAAGTGTGATTTCTTCCTCAGTCCCCTGCACTCTTTCCATGCTGAAAAGAAGTTCCAAGACTTTTAAAGAGCAATGCCTTTACATATCTTTTAGCACTTCAGTTGTTTTAGCAACAGCAAGAATGAATATAATGTTGAAAGCAGACCCATTTCTTGAAAAAATAAACTCAGGTAGAGGTTACTCCAGTTTACAGCTCAGCCCCTCCAGCTGTCTGCAAAACTCCTGTCTAAAAGTGGCATCTCTATGTCAGTCTGGCCCCTCTGAGGTCACATTCAACCCATACTGGGTGAAAGACCTGTGCAGGCTTTACAGCCCTACACAGGCAATCCCAGGAGGTGCACAGGCAGATTTCATACCAGTACACTTTTCAACAGGAGGCCAAGTCTGATGTCTCCTGAAAAAACATAACAAGGGTATGATGTCTATGGTTCTCATTGGTAATGCCTTTTTTTAATAGGGTTGAGCTGTTGAGAGGTCTTGTGACAAACAAATTTTAAACAAGATTCCTTGGTCTATGGCTCAGTATTTTGATGCAGAGACTCAGATGATGCCAGATTTTGGTCAGATATTTAACTATTTTGGGTCTATTTTCAAACTTCAGCTACCAATGGAGGAAATAACAGTTTGTCAGAGAACAGAAGATGAGAAAAATCTAGACTGGATAAACAACTTTCCCATTTGCAATCAAATCTTTCAGGCTTCCTAACTGTAGATAACTGAATTGAAAGAAATATAATGATAGGTAGAAATTACAATATTTGTCTGTCTTTTGACTATAAATTCATGTAAAATGAATAGATTCCTTCTGCTTCATTTTGCCACATAAATTCATAGAATCACAGAATAGAGTATGCTGAGTTGGAAGGAACCCATCAGAATCATCGAGTCCAACCCTGGCCCTATGAAGGACACCTCAAGAATCACACCATGGACCTGAGAACCTTCTTGAACTCAGACAGGCTTGATGCTGTAATCATTACCCTGGGGAGCTTGTTCCAGTGCTCAGTCACCCTCTGGGTGAAGAACCTTTTGCTGATATCCAACCTAAACCTCCCCCAACACAGCTTAATGCCATTCCTTCGAGTTCTGTCACTGGTCACCAGAGAGGAGAGATTGGTACCTATCTGTCCTCTTCCCCTCATGGGGATAGTGAAGACTACAATGAGGTCTCCACTCAGTCTCCTCCAGGCTGAACACATCAAGTGACCTCAGTGGCTCCTCATAAGGCTTTCCCTCCAGACATTCCATCAATCCTTGTGGCCCTCCTTTGGATGGTCTCTAATAGCTTGATGCTTTTTTTGTATTGTGGTACACAATACTTCACACAGCAGTCAAGCTGAGGCTGCCCCAGTGCAGAGCAGGGTGGGACAATCACCTCCCCTGACAGACTGGCATGTTTTGCCTGATACCCCCCAGGACAAAGTTGGCCCTCCTGGCTGCCACGGCACTGCTGACTCATATTCAACTTGCTGTTGACCAGGACCCCCAGGTCCCTTTCCATGACACTGCTTTCCAGCATCTCATTTCTCAGTCTGTACCAACAGCCAGAGTTGCCCTGTACCATGTGTAGAATCAGGCACATTCCCTTGCTAAACTTAATATGATTGGTGATTGCGCATCTCTCCAACTTGTCAAGGTCTATCTGAAGGGCCTCTCCACTTCAGAGAGAATTGAGAGGTTCTGTCAATTTAGTGTCACTGGCGAACTTACTTAATGTTCCTTCCAGTCCTGAGTCCAGGTAGTTAGTGAAGATGTTGAAGAGAACTGGGTTGAAAATGGAGCCCTGTGGAAGCCCACTAGTGCCTGGTCACCAGCCTAATGCCACACCATTCACTATAACTCTTTGTGTCTGACCTGTGAGGAAGTTGCTCACCATATGTATGCTCATATGCTCACCAGCTGTATGCAGGACATTTTGTCTAGAAGGACATATGCTCATATGCTCACCAGCTGTATGCTGGACATTTTGTCTAGAAGGCTCCTGTATGAGCCAGAATCAAAATCTTTGCTGAAATCCAAAAGATTACAGCTACTGGCTTTCCTAGATCAACTCTGTCACAGAAGAAAATCAAGCTGGACAAGCAGGACTTTCATGAAGCCATACTGGCTGTGATCAATGACTGTGAGTCTTTCAATACCTCCCAGAATCTTCTCCATAACTTTACTGGCATTGAAGTGAGATTGACAGGCCTGTAGTTTCCAGACTCCTCCTTCTTGGTCTACTTGACATCACTGAATTCTTAAGAACACTCAAAAATCATCAGAGGTTTTGCAATGATATCAATCAGTTCTTTGAGGAATCTTGGATGAATCCCATCAGGTCCCATAGATTGGTAGGGATCCAACTGGAACAGCAAATCCTGCACAATTTCCAGGTCAACTGGGAGCTGATCAATCTCGCAGTCACACTCCTTCAGCTCAGGGCACTGAGAGTCCCTTGATCCGTTACTGATGTTGAAGACAGAGGCAAAGAAAGTGCTAAACACCTCTGTCCCTTTTTCTGAGGTGACCATCCTCATCCTGTAATGGGCCAATAATATTTCTATACTGCCTATTGCCATTGTCAGATTTGAAAAAACTCTTTTTATTGTCCTCCACATTTCTGGCCAGCTGCAACTCCAGTCAAGCTTTGGCCGCATGAATTTTCTCCCTACGATGGCAAGCAGCATCTCTGAATTCATCCAGTCTCACTTGGCCTTGCTTCCACAGGGCACATACCTTCCTTTTTTTCTGTCTTTCCAAGGAAGATCACTGCCCAGCCAAACTGACCTTCTGACTCGCCTGCTTCACTTCCAACATTTGGGGATTGCCTGCTCCTGTGCCCTTAGGAGGTGGTCTGAAGTGACCAGCACCGATGGACCTCAGCAGCTGCAAAAAGATTTCTCCCAGGGGACCTTCCTTACTAATTCCCTGAGCAGCCTGAATTCTGCTCTCCTCATGTCCAGAGTTGAGGTTTTGCTGGCACTTTTCCTCCTGTCAACAGAAATTTTAAACTCAATCAGTTCATGGTTGCTGTGGCCAAGACGGCCATCAGTCTCCTCTTCTCTCACGACATCCCCTCTGTTGATAGGCAGCAGACCAAGGACAGTATCTTTCTGAGTTGGCTCCCTTAGGACCTGTTCCATAAAATTGTCATTCAGGTTTTTTAGGAATCTTCTGGCCAGGGTTGAACCAGCTGTGTGATGCTCCTGGTTCATTTCTGGCAAGTTGAAGTCCCCCATAAGGACAAGGGCGGTTGACTTGGAAGTGGCCCTTAGTTCCTCAAGGAGTGATTTGTTGGCATCATCATCCTGGCTGGGAGGTCTATGGCAGACTCCCACAATGACAACTGCATTATTTGTTTGTCCCTTGATTCTTACCCAGAGGCTCTCAACTGTGCCATTGCCAGCTGTGGGCTCCATACATTGTAACCTTTCTATGACATACAATGGCAGTGACAGACTCTTCTAGGATCAAAAAAAGGATAGAAAGGTCTTTCTAAAAAGCTGCGTATACAACATTTTACAATGACTGCTTCATGAACTGATATTACATCTAACACATCAGAAGCTGTATTTTTGAGTGACAGTAAGATTATATCTAGACATGGACCTGGGAAGTTAAATAACAACAATTAAATTATAAAATGAGAAATTAAAATATCAGAGAGATATCTGAGTAAAAAGAGTTACAGTAACTTGAAGATGATTTAAAGAGAATAGAGACTAGAAGTGCTTTTTACAAAAAATTGGAACAATGTTTTTAAAAGAAATGTATTTGAGAAAACATGAATGCAGACATTGTGGAAAGACAGAAGAAGTTTATAATAATTGTCAGAAATGGAACATGAGAGCTCTGAAAAAGAAAGTGTAATAAACAACAAAGTAACAGTTTACACAAGGAGCAAATGCATATGCAATAAACACAGAATTAGGCAATGAAAGAGATGGATCTCCTGAAATATGAAGCGGAAAAAAAGAATTTTCTTGAGGCATGTCAGATTGACAAATATTCCCTTAAGACAATGACATCTTTGTTTAAACAGCACAGGAGATAATACCTTTCATCTGCTACCAGTACTTGTATGCTACCAAGTGTGTTACAAATATATGAACACAAATCACCAATCGTTATTTCATCCTTGTAAAAAACCCAACAAAAATGCAAAAACTCCCAACCTTTTCCATCCTGTGAGATTTATTATAGTTTTGCTTACAACTGATCTGATTTCACTGAAGTGAATGTTTCAGTACATTGCTATTGTTACAGTTGGTGACTATGAGCATAATTAAGAAATGTAATGTTATAATTTTTGCTAACTTTTCAGGGCTTTGCACAGTATTCTGTACTTTTTTATGGTTATTACAATAACCAGAGGACAATTGGATGGCTGAAGTTCAGGATGCCTCTTTCGTATTTCCTTGTTGGGGTTGGGACTATTGGCTACAGCTTTATGATTGTCATACGAACGTAAGTGTTCCTTGGCTCTAGAATAAAGTAATTCAAAGAAGCAAATAATTCCACTATGGACCCCTCAGACTGTCTTTTTAAAAATACGGTAATTGTAAGGACAAGGCAATGCAAGATCAAGTGCAAGGCCGAAGTTGTGCAAGATTCCTTCAACCTATATTATTTTTCTGTTGTTCTACAGCACAAGCTTGTGTTACAGTGTTGTGAAAGTGGGAATAGATCTTTACTGAAATAAAAAAACCACTTCTGTCCTGATCTTCAGAATAAATAATGAATGCATAAAGTATGGAAGAGAGTTGTTAGCCTATCTTTCCATAATACTTGGCATCTTTTCATGATACTTGTCAGCTAACATTCAGGGAATTCAGTTGTTCTACATTTAATGATACCTTATGTGAACTAAACTACAAAGCAGGAAAGAAGCATATGGCAAATAATTCCATGCGCAGCTCACAGTCAGCAATAAATGCTGCCAATTTTTATAATCTTTAGTACCCTTGATTCAAGCAAAATGACCACCTAAGACAGTAATATAGTTAGCCCTAGCAGTGGCTTCACAAAATGCCTATGGTGAAAAAAATCAGAGCGTTGCAGGTCAAGATTCAAAGACATTTGTAAATATAGAGAAAAATGCAGATAATCTATTTCCACTGTTTCATGCTGAAGGCAGTATTTTTCATTTGCGTGAGCACTAGATTAATTCACATTCTGTCTTTCAAACTGGTTCCTACGTGGGGCAAGCATTTCAAAAAAAAAAGAAAAAAACCCCAAAAGTCTTCAGTCACATATGTGTATTTTTGGAGAGGAAACAAACTACCACAATAAAAGAGCAATTCATTTAGTTCAAAAATGTGTTTTAAAATATTTTTTATAATGATTAGAAAAGTTTTAGTCTCAGATAATTTTATTTGTCACTCAGACAAAAATAAATAAATACCTTCTAGCAGAAAAACCCTATAGCCCAAACAAGGGAATATCCTTGAGTCAAAAATACATTGTATGTGGTAACTTTCAATCTGGCCATATGACACTAATGCTGACCAACATTTAGATAATCATATGAGAGTGCTTGCAGACTTCTGCTCTTTTCTGTTTCTCCAGAAAGAAGCACAGTGGGCAGTGAAACTAAGAGCAGTGTAATAGTAGGTGCTACTATTTTTCTACTGCTGACTGAGAACTCGGAAAGGAAATATCTACGTGAAAGAGATAGTGAGGATAATAAACACTGTTACTCTGTTTAAGGGAAATATTTACATAAAGGGTTGCTCTCTTAAGCTCTTAAAGTGCACAACATAAAATTGAAACATTTCTGGTCCCAAAGAAATTATATTCTAACCACAAGATTATTCATTATTTCATTAGAAACTCTTGAGAAGTCTATAAACTAGAAACAGGGCAGATTCTACCAAGAATCTTCCATAATCTCTGATCCTTCTGTATATAACCAAACCTGGTATTGATTTATGTCAGCTCAAAGGATTTGCTGTATTATTTGCTTACTATTCTTCTCCTAGATTTGAGAGAATATGGTCTCTTAAAAATGTGGTATGTAGAATGCATTAATATTAATATTAATAGCATAACTCTACTGCACTAGTGAGCTTTAAAATAGGTGTTGCCTTTTTGTCACTGATAAATAAATACATTATTGAAGGCTTAATGATTTTTCCCCTACCAATATAATTCATCCTTGTGCTTAATGATTTGAGTTAGGCGACCAACTATGCAGAAGCAAGACCATGGTTATTAAGTGAATGACAACTGTTTGAAACAGAATTTTGTAGTTCAGATTAAGCCAAATCTGAAAAAGTATTTCTCTGAAGAAATAATCTGATGTTTCTGCATACTATTATAAATCTCTTTTGTATGTGTATAGGAGATAGAAAGCTCTATTAGTGATATTTTGTATTCTATAACCAGATTTTGTTCTGGCTTGTTATTTTAGAATATTTATTATACTCGTTGATATATTTATTTATTTATTGGGGTTGTGTATTTATTTGTTTGTTTTGTTTTTAGAATTTTTTAAATAATATTTTATTTATTATAATTTTTCTCTTTTTCCTCTTTGTGAAGTCTCTAATAAAATCTATTACAGTTGAGGATGCTCTGCAGCTTTCTATTTAAGAGATTGTTTGATATTGTTTTTCCACTGTGTTTCTTATTGAGCAGAGCTTTGTCAAGGTGTTAATGAAGTACATTCATTCTTCCTCATCAAATTGTGTGTTGTGAGCTCATAAATTGTTTAAATATGAAAACCACCATCCTTTTCTCTTGTTTCTTTTTGCTTTGAGAAAAAAATTAGTATAACAACTGACAGCAAAAATGATACAGGGTTTGGTTTGTTTGGTTTTTTTTTCAGAAAAATGTTAAAACTAAGGAACAATTTAAAAATTATACTCGCAAAGTAGAACTAGTTCTAACAAGGTCTTCCTGTGTCTTTCTGCCTTCTGTAGAATGGCAAAAAATGCAAATGACGATGGTGGTGGAGATGATACTAGTTTTAATTTCAGCTGGAAAATGTTTACAAGCTGGGACTACCTGATCGGCAACCCTGAGACAGCAGATAATAAGTTTGCCTCCATCACAACAAGCTTTAAGGTAAAACAGAGCTCACTAAGGAGAGGTAACAGTATTTGTCTTTCACAATGTGAATCAGAGGGAACTAAGGCTAAGTGTAAGTTGTGCCTGGGGCCTAGAAACTTAAACTCAAACTGACATCATACCCTTCTGAATCTGAGTCTTTGTGCCTTGTCATCTTATTTTTTCATTTTAGTTTTGGAAGAAAAAGGTTTATCATGTTTTGTGTCCTCCACACTGACAGTACAAGCTTTGGAAAAATTATTCTACTGTAAAAATAGTATTTCCCTTTTTCTCATCTCTGATGGCTTCCAATTTCTATGGTGCTTGTCTGAAAAAAATTTTTTTGGATATTGGTCATATATTGCTAACCTCACATTACCACTTTCTCTTGTTACAGAGAAGAGATATCATAAAATAATAGAATCATCTATAAAGGGCTATTTATCATGTCATAAGAATTGGCTTCAGAATTTTGAGTGTGTACCTGCTTTTCAGGAAGAAAAGAAGTTTACTTTCCTTGCACAATGTAATGTTTTTATTTTCAAATTAATTACAAAATATAGCCCAATTTGCAAAACAATGCAAGATGTTCTTAGGCCTCCTTTCACTGTACAGGTATGTTGATTTCAAGAGTCACTGTGTGAGGAATCTGGGGCAAGGAGCGAGATGCACCACCGTGAAAACAGTGAAGGGGATGTATTCTGTATGTTGAATGTGAAAGAATGAGTTTCCACAATGGGGTCTCTGGGGTCATCTGTGTATCACGTAAAGGAAAATTTATTTTTCCATGTAATAATATGCAGGGAATACACTGGCAAAGTGTTACCAGACAATGAAGAAGACACTAGCCTTGTAGTGTCACTGACAACATGCTTGAGGGGAGCTGGAGGACTAAGTACCAGTTGCGCTGCTCAGTTGCACACACCACCTTTCATGTCCACAGTAGGGATATTGCCAATTTACTAACACCTCCTGCCCATCTTTTCAACTGCAGGCATAACAGATAAATGCACTCAAAGTCAGCATAAGTCATCAAGAAAAGATCCTAGGAAAACAAATACTGAAGAAATACAGACTTAAAGCACTGAAACTCTGTCAGCTTTCCCTGTCTGCCTATTAAACTCAGATACTGAAAGATATTTGGGGAAGATAACAAATTAATTGAGACAAAGGCTTAATTTTGAGAAATAAACTCATGAAGATTTACAGTGATCCTTGCAAATTAGCAAAGAACCTCAGAGATAAAGGGTGAAGTCTTGACTTGGGTGAGGTCATTGGAGTTCTGTTCAAAAGCTGCTGCAACCTCCTTTCATTTATGTGACAAATGCAAGCTGTAAAAAGAGCAGAGCCATGCAGGGCAATTATTACAATGCAGGAGTTCAGCTTCCCCTCTGGGCAACTGATCTCCGTAACCAAACTCCCTTTCATGAGGACACTCCACAGCAAAAGCTCCTTCTGCAGCAAAAAGCTGGAGACTAGAGTTACACCAGTCTTAACATTTATCAGTCATGACCAAGGCTAAATGTGGGGCAAATATTCTATTCTGAAGTCTGAAGGTCTGCACTGTCTGCCTCTTTTGGGATTCCTACATCTGGACTGTATTTTTATTCCTTCCAAATTGCTGACTTTCAGAATGAAACCTTTTCCTCTTTTCTCATAAATGCACATTTTTAAAGTGTGACAGTTCCTTTGCTGACAGATAATCACACATCTATCCTGCTATGTCACTCAGCCTCATATCACCTTGCAAGGTGACAAAATGTACTATTTTCTTGTTGGTACATGAGTACAAGTGTAACAAGACTCAGTGGGGACACACTCAACAAAGGCAAAGCAAACCCTGGGAACCAAATCCCCAGAATTTACCAGGACCTAAACAAGACTTTATGAGATAGTATAAGCTCATCTCAAAACATGAAGTGCAGATGTGCATTTGCATCTTTATAATTTATTTAACTGACTTCTAACAATTTAGGAAGTAATATGGGGCCTTGATCATTAAAGTATTTGTAATACTTTTTTCTTTCTAACAAGTGCAGGAAGCAATCGTGGAGGAGCAGGAGAGCCGAAAAGAGGAAAACATTCACTTGACTCGATTTCTGAGGGTTCTTGCTAACTTCTTAGCCCTATGCACGCTTGCTGGAAGTGGCTACCTCATCTTTTTTGTTGTCAGAAGATCTCAGCAATTTGCCTTGGAAGGTCTGGAGAACTACGGGTGGTGGGAAAGAAATGAAGTTCGTGCTAGCATATTTCTATGATAGATGTGGTTTGAAGCTGTGTTCCTCTGCTTTGCATGTTGCATTTTTTTCCTGATATTTAAATATTCTGAGTGTGGGTGGTAAATATCTAACAAAAGAATTGCTTTTGACTCCTGCTTCATAAAATTTCTTGGTTGCTTCTTTCAAATGTCAGTACAATGCTTTGTATTTAGTTTTCATTTGAGGCCATTATGTTTCCTCCTCTGTGCTCTTAAGATTGTTTTCCAGACACTCTATGGATTAACAAGCTCTACTCAAGGAACCTAGTTTCCTGATGCTTTCCTCTGAGACTGGCCCAAGCAAAGTGACTGGTGTGTGGGCACAAACTTACCTGGTGCCTCATGGATACAACTCTGCAGCGTAGCAGGAGGTTGAAAGTCAAACCTTCCCATTCCATCTGCCCTGTCCAAGGGTCCTATACCATTTCTTTTTGCCTAATCTGTGCCTAATGCTTTCTTCTAAAGCAGATGCAGCCTGCCTGACATAGGGGTATAATGATGATAGTGATTGCATTTGCTATGACAGTGTGCAGCATGCATCTGAAGTCAGTGTTGTCATATTAAAACATGGAAAAGTTTTATATTCTTAGCAAGGGTACTGCTGTGCATGTTGTAAAATGAGTTTGTTACTTAAAGCTTACCTTCTGATCTGGAGTATAAAGTACATACCTGGTTTAAGATAAGGTAGCCTCACAAAGCTGATAAGATGGGCAACAGTGGAACAAGGTAAATCAGTCTGGGATTTTCAACACCAAAATCTGACTGAGAAAGTCACATTAAAATCTCAAGTAATCCACTCCTGGAATCCAGAAACATAGTGTTGTTGAGACAGGACTAAGTTACTTGTTATTACGTGTTGATCTGATGGGAAAGAAAAATCATGTACAAAACTGCTTTAAAGCAACACAAGCTCTAAGCAAGTCAACAGATTAGCTGAGGAAAACAGTTCAGGAGGAATTCAGTTTTCTATCACTTGAAAGGTGTGGTAATAGACTTGTACTAACAAGACCTGTGCTACCAAAAGCTGTTATATTAGTTTATGCTGCATTCTGGAAAGTAAGTCATGTGTATTTATGTTCATTGCTTTTGTTTTGTCTGTATAACAAAAAAGTACTGCTAAGGAGACACTGTATCACAGAACTACAGAGCAGGTGTGTCTCTAGAGGAGAGTGATTAAGGCAACACTGACATTCTTTGGCTAAAGAATTTTTCCTATTGACAGGTAGAAAATATTTATGAGGTAGAAAACATTTCACTAGATTGTATATTAATATTTAATTCCATAAATATATTTGGCTCCTATGTAGCAGACATTTACACGTTTTTCTTATTTTATAGATTGTTTCTTTATGTTTGCATCATTAATAGATGAATAGAGATTTTGATCAGAAAAAAATCCCATTAACACTTACTGTGTTACTTAGAGTAAATGAAAGTGCAGCTCTTACACACAATGCAAGTGGTAGTAAGTAAAAATTCATATTCTTCATAAATTTATTAAGCTCCTTTTGTAGGAAATTTCATCACACTGGATACATTAAGGAATTGAAAACTGTTTTTATGCAATTATGGTGTTCATGGAGCAATCCAGGGTGCATTTTTTGTCATTGGTTCCTGAAGCTCATAGCATAATAAAGTGTTTCTGGTGACTTTGTGGAAAGGACCTTTTTCTTTCTGACTCTCCTCATCTCTCATAATGTTGTAAATTTTTTAACTCCCTCTTCATATTGGCAGTAAGAACCCAGTTCTATTGGAACTTAGTCCAAACACAATTGCGTAGTGTGTCCTAGAGAAGAGAAGGTTAGTGGAAATAGGTAGACTGAGACTATGAGTGGATTTCATCAGCCATTGCATCCTTCCTCCCGTGTGGCTGTGGCCTGGTGGTTGGTCATGGACGAATGATGATCCTGCACTGTGTGTCAGTTTTCTCATGATTCTGGAAATTTTGGTAAAGAGGAGAATAAAACCACCAATTCCCTTGGCAAAATGTTCTGTAGTTGGATAAAAATTGTTGAATGAAATTGACTTTTCTCATTTGATAAAAGATAGCTTGCAGTGCTAATAGGTAGTATGAGCATCTCTTTGGTACCGAGTACCCTGTTTTCTCAAATATATTATTGTACTTTTTAAAAATAAAGTTACTTAAAAGCTGAGAAAACATAGGAGGATGCAGACTGATTCCTGTGAATCAGAATCAGAATCAAAAATATCTTGCTATTTAATGTTCCTAGAACTGGAACTGAATATAAGAACACTTATACTGAATTATTATGCTATGTTGTAAAAGATCTATTTAATTCCAGAAATAACTAGGCAGGTTTTATTATTATGAAATATAATTTCTTAATCTAATTTCTTTTTAAAATTGGAATTATTTACTAGAAAAGCATTTTAGAGGTTTCTGCAGCAGCTGTTAGACAAACCTATGACTGCTGCAATCATTGTTAGTGGAAATTATGATTTATTTTAACTTGACTACTTAATCTTAATGAAGTTATCGTTCAACCAACAAGCAGTGACTGTTCAATATTTAATGTTGTGTTGGCACAGTTTGATATACTAATGGGCCTGGTATTTAGATGTGATTTAGATAGTGATAGGATTTCTTACCAGATTCAGAGCAACTGGAAAAGTTCCTGTAAGCATTAAATTTTTAGCTTTCAGAATGTAACACCAGGACTTGGTACCCAGACCAATTAATGTTAAAGAGAGAAAAAATGTCCTTCAAACCACAGTTTTAATAATCAGTGGGTGCCTCTTGGCTGTTGTTGCTTTTTTAGCGAAAATTCTATCTCAGTGGGGCAGAGAGGGTTTTTGAGATTTATTCAGCAGACAGTGAATAAAAAACCCACATTGACTATCAACAATAACTCTATCCTATGTGCATGCTGGCATGCTACCCCTCTTCAGGCATATCATTCCACAATTCTTAAGCCACAGAGAACAGCGAAACTGTCAGGGGTTAAATGAGGGGAAGAAAATCTGCAACTGATCATCAAGTTGACAAGAAGTCCAGAATATAAATCAACTCCTTTTCTGAAATTGAACTAGAAGTAGAACAGTGGGTAAAATTAATGGCTGATGTTTTTTCAGTAAAACTCTTCACAAGAAAGTTAAACCCTTCACAAGAATGCTAAAAGTATAATGCTACTATATCTTTGAAAATATATGAGAAAAGTTTATACTTTTGAAATTTAGAACCCCATAATGGTTTTTATATTTTGAAAAATCAATATGTTGCATTCTGTCTCATTAAAGCTTTGCATTTTCATTTGTAATAATTTCTCACTTTTCAACTTTCAAATTACTGCGCCTCATTTCACTTCTTATCTTAATAGCATCTGTTCCCCAAAATTAGAAGTGCTTTGGAGATGGGGAGCACGAGCAGTCAAGGTATGGAAAAATGGAGACAGAAAGCAAATGAGAAAAACCAGACATAATTCAGATATGTGGTAAAAAATATAGAAAATAATAAAAATATAGAAAGTGAATGTTTGAGAGAAAAAAAAGCAGTGCCTTCTGTCCTGCCTCTCACATGTAACGACAAGAAAACTTTCAATAAAATTAACAGGTAGTTATATGTGGTACTGCCCAAAGGACACACCTTTTCTCCTAAAATACATTTACTATGTATTCCAGTATGAGAACTAAGGGACATCAAATAAATTAAGTAGAAGCCAGGTTCAGAAGAAGTAAAAGGGAAGGAATGGTAGATGATGGATGCCAGTGCTATGGGTACCAACATTTATTTTTGTGTGAAGGAAGATTTATATAAGGCATAAAAGAGAAATACTCTATGTGTTACTTGATGCATAATGAACACACCAGAATGAACAAGTTCCCAAACTTAATGTAGTTGTAGTCTATGACTTATTCATATATGTTTGCCCTGTTATTGCTCATCCCTGGGTATCTGTTGGCCTCCACCAGCCTTTGGTATGATCCAGAACATCTCCTCTTATGCCTATGGGACTTGTTCCTTTGGGAGAATATGAGACACCGGAGTCAGCCAGGATTTTGATTTAAGACTCTTCAGCACCACAACAAGACCCAACATTCCTATTGATAAACAGGATACACATCCAGTTACAATTAGTCTGAATTTTAGGAATTTGTGGTTAGTCACACTATCTGTAGTTGACTTGTTACCATTTTGGGCCATATTGAGCATAATTTCTTAGGTCTGATGGTGAGTAAGACAATGTGTTATAAACTATGTTAGATACTTTGAAGACCTTAAGATTAAGTTTGTGCAGTTCAGTACAAAGAGAAATTAATGAATACTTTTACTACCAAACTCTCATCACCTACTATAAGCACAAAAAATAGGACAATTCTCATAAATGAAAATTTATTCAAAGCATTAATGTATGAAACTCAACAGAACTGTTAATACAATAAGGTAAAAGGTAGCAGTCATTCAAATGTAAATTTTGTCTTTTTAAGTTATAAATCCAAGTGATGCAACAGATGATAGGTACAAGTTTTTAGTTGGTTGTTTCTCTTTTGAATGTTATGAGGTAATAGTGACTTATTACTTTAACAAGATAATCCTAATTACAAATAACGCCATCTAAATAAATAAATAAATAAACATCAGTGAATTCCTGTAATCGTTAATACCATATCTACCTATTTGTCAGGGGGTGCCACAAGCCATGTACAGAATACACTAATTGCCTACAAGTGCAATTGTTAGCTCTAGAAGTCATTAAAAACCAAGAATATAAAAACAACAAAAAGAAAACTATTTACTTCTATTCATCAAGAACACTAATCAAATGTATGTAAATTTTTAGTAGTGGGAACATACACATTTGCAAGTGAGTGAATTTATTTGTTGGTTTAGTGCCTTTCTGCTGCCATATTATTTCCAAGAAGTAAGAACAGTTTTAACCTTCTAGGCAGCAGAAAATCAGAAATTTTTAAAAGTTTATACTTGTTCTAGCAAAATGGATTCAAGCATGGCTCACAAAAGCTTGTTGCAGAGCAATTAGAAGACTACAGTCCTGTGAACAATTAATTTTTTTGTGACTAAATTAAGTTATTCTTCTTAGTTGTTTCTGTATGATGAATGTCAAATAAACATCTTTGTGCTTTCTAACAACCTTTATAACTTAGATCAAGAAAATATCTCCTCTTTATTGTTTATTGTTTTTAGTCCCTTACAGACACATGTTTTGTAATACAGTGTTATTTCAGATTGAAGGTAACTAACTGCACTCTTAAACTTTTTCATTCCTTTTCATTTACGGCTGGCAAAATGAATTAGAACAACAAGGTTCAAGTAGACTTGAAATAACTTTCAACAATCACTTAGGAATGTCACATTACTGGAATGTCTCACTCATCTGTAGCATTTATAAGTTATGTTGTATTTTTAGTTTTCCATAAAAACTAGTTATGTCTTGTGTTTTTTGTTTGTTTTGTTTTGTTCCAGTAAAATTGTTCCATTTCCATACTGCTAAGATGATGAGTTTATTAGAGGTTTCTAAGAAAATCAGGCCGAAAGAAGAGGGACTGATTTGAATTTTCTTACGAATTGAGGAGATGAGATATGAGATGGAGAGCTGGGCCATATGAAATCACCAACCACATGAAATTTAACAAGAATAAGTGTTGGATTCTGTACATGGGATAGGGTAATCCTGGGTACACGTACCAGTGGAAGGATGAGAGGCAGGGGAGCAGCTCCAGAGAAAAAGATCCAGGGGTTTGGATAGATGAAAGTTGAATATGAGTCAGCAGTGCACTGTCAACCAAAAGGGACAATGATGTCCAGGGCTGCATTAGGCACAGCATCACCAGCAGGTTGAGGGAAGTGATTGTCTCACTCTGCTCTGGACTGCTGTGTTCCCACCTTTAGTCCCGTGTGCAGTTTGGGTGCTTCAATAGAATCAAAATATTAGCGAATCTCCAGAGTGACCAAGATGGTGAAAGGCTTTGCTCCTCCTAAAGAGGAGCAGCCGAGGAAATTTATGTGAAATGGAAAATGGAAAAAACCCTTATATCCATCTAAAGTAGATTGCAACTGACTTTTAAAACTTTTCTTCCTTTATGAAAACAACTTGTGATACTTAAGAGTGGATTTTGTTTTTTATTAAATCAAAACTCTAACGTGAAGTAGTAATGGCTTTTTCATCCAAATAAATAACAATAGAAGAATTAATTTCTAACATTTCACTGTAAACTTTTTTCTCCCCTTCCTCCACAGGTGAACATGGTTATGTCACTTTTAGGAATGTTCTGTCCAACTTTGTTTGATGTAATCAGTTCCCTGGAGAACTACCACCCTCGAATAGCTCTAAGATGGCAGCTGGGACGAATCTTTGCCCTTTTTCTTGGCAATCTCTACACTTTCATTATCGCCCTAATGGATGAAATCAACCTCAAGGCAAGATATTTACTACCCTTCACTATTTTTAACATGTCACTGGACAAGAACAAGGAAATGAGGACTTCCAGTCAATCACAGGCATGTCAGTGAAAGATATACTTTTCTTTCTATACTTAAATTACATCCATGCCTGAACTATCATGGGAATCTTGGAACAGAACACACTGAGAGTTTGTAACAAGCTCATGCTGTTTTTGTTTTTGTTTGTTTTTTTTTCTCTCAATTCATTTTTTTACTTAGTTGGAAGAAGAAAAGATAGTCAAATATAACATGACAATATGGGAAGCCAGTCTGTACAATGGTACTGTTCCAGAAAATTCGACTGCTCCTCCAATACAGGTGGACCCTGCTGATGTTCCCAGAGGGCCATGCTGGGAAACAATGGTGGGACAGGTAATATATCTGTTCATATTTAAAATAGGTCAGTTACACAATATGATGTCTAAACTCTCTTTATTTCTGCTAGTGTGTCATTTAGGTTGGAAAAGGTGAGCAGAAGCAGATGTGGGACCTTTTCTTGAACTAAATTTTTTAAAAAAAATTATTTTATTTTGTTTTGAACCCTGTCTAGAAGGAAATTCTTTTTCCTGTTAGTTGACAGCATTGAAAACATTTAATTTTTTTACCCTTCTTTTCACTATCCTCTTGACTTATCTTCCTCTTCCTGATTCCATCTTTGTCTTGCAAAACCCATTTAGCAATTTTGAAAAACAAGGACATGTGTGTAAGACAGCTCTTCCAGCAGTATGCTTTTGAGAAGTTGTCTCTGTCTTTAGCATAAGTAAAATGATGTAAAACAACAATAGTGATTTAATGGTAAATCTGCTCAATTATTTTCTTTGATTTAGTTGAGTATTTATTCATATTAACCCATCAATATAAAATGTACTTTCCAAACAATTTTCTAACATATTCTTTTCTTCTGTTTGATCATACTTTGATGTTATTGTTTTGTCCACAAAAATAAATTCAATTCTGAATCACTTTCGCTGTTTCTCCATCACTCTGACAATTTGCCCTCCTGAATGAATAAATGACCAGCAGGGAGCATATAGGGAGAAAAATCAGACCCTCTATTCATTTCACTGATGCTGAATAATAAGCTAACACCAAGAGCTCATCACTGAAATAACTCTCCCCTTAATTTCAGATGAGGGAGAGTAATAGCTTTTTGGACTATTGAGGTAAGCTATGGACTATTGGGCCTGTTTAATAGGCTTTAGTGGAACATACCAAAATAAAAGTAGAGGAATGAGGATTTGCAGCAGTTTAAGATATTAGCTCAGATTTCTGTTATCGCAGCAATCTTGGCTGCAAATCTTTCCCAGTCTAATCATACCCAGGAAGTCTCATCTGAAAATATGAGCACAAATTAGAGTAAAGGATACCTCTAGCAAATGAGGGGCAGTATTTCCCTTGGCCTATTACAGAATAAGTGATTGTAGAGGAGGATCAGTCTTTTCCATACTGAAGCAGGATAATCACAATTACATCTAGTCCAGTATTTCATTATTATTGTAACTATTAATTATGTAAATATATTCTGAAAAGAGAATATTGCTCTAAACAGGAATTTGTGCGCCTGACAGTGTCTGACATGATGACAACATACATCACAATTCTAATCGGCGATTTCTTGAGAGCTGTCTTTGTTAGGTTTTTCAATTACTGCTGGTGCTGGGACTTGGAGTATGGATTCGTAAGTACCTGATTTTAAATGTCTTTGTTATCTATTACTTCACATTTATGTAAAAAATTGCATATTCCTTTCAATCCTACAGTTAATTTTTGGCTAGACACACTATCTTCAAAATCTCTGTGTTAGTTTTTCTTGGAATTTGTATGTGCTCTAATATTTGTCTTATTATTTAGATTTTCGTAACTTAAGGAGTTTTAAAATTTGTTTGATTGTATAAGAACACTGAATACATATTTTTCACATGTTTATAGTTTGAAGACTTGCTCTCTCTTCCACAGAATACAATTGCATTGATTTCTACGGGAGTTTGGATAGGGTTTTCTAGCACACAGTGCTTGTGGAGAAATATAGGAAAGATCCTGTTTTAGAAATCTTATTATATATTTTTTTTATTAGAATTAATATAGCTTAGATAAAGTTAGTAAGTTTGGTAACTTAGTAAGGTTAGTAACTTAGTAAACCCAGTAACATAAGAAGTATAGAACTTTCCACTTGGGAGTTGAGACTTTCACACTTTTACTCTGACCTGATCTAGGCTAAATTTGCCTGCTAAATGTATACTGTAAGATTTGATGCTGCTTTTCATCCTTAAATAGTAGTCATGGTATTGTAAAAGCTTGTGAAGTTCCTGAGGACTCTTTAGTACAGAAAAGAGCTAAGTAATTTAAGACTATCATAGGTACCTCTGCATAACCAGTCATCATAGCTGTTCTGCCATAATTATGTCCTTCTTCCCTCAAAATTTTGCCTTCCTAAATGTATAAATTTCTCGCTTTATTAAAAACTGGAAATGTTAATTTTCCAGAGGAAGAGAAAGTTTTGGTATTTTTTACTAAAAAGTCAGGTATCTAATACAGCAATCACATTGTTACTCACTGGCTTCTACAAAATTTCAACATTATTTAAAGGTTTTACATTGTGCCTCAAATAGTACTGGTGTAAGGCTGGAGAGAGACTACCATTTGTTGTGCACAAACAAATTATAACCCTTGCAATATCAAAATCAAATGGAGGAGTTTGAATACAGCATGGGCAGAAAAATTGCCAACAAGACATCTGCTCATAGGGGATCCTGGAACCAACTTATAATTGACATTTTTAATTGGCAGTATATAGGACTGTCTATGATGGTCTGGTCCATTACAATCTGCAGGTCCAGTAAACTGCTTGAAACAACAGATGGAAGTAGAAGTTGAAACTGGAAATCACTGAATTTCTGTAAATATCTGATCTTAAAAGGCTCCTTAGGAACTAGCTATACTTATGTCTTTGTGGCTGGTGGCCATGGATCCATTAATTTTTAGACTTTTTCTATATCCTAAATATTTTTGACAATCAAGATACCCTTTGGCGAAGAATTCCAGAAATTAACTTACACATTGCGTGGGAAAACTGCTTCCTTTTATCTGTTTAAAAATTAGATTTCCAATTATTTATTTGTTAATGCTAACCCCTATGTTATGAAGAGCAGTCATACATTATTTGATTCTGTGTGATCCTATTAATTCTCTCCATGTTGCTTTTGATATTATATCTTATACAGATCTTGTTAGTCTACAGCTTTTCAAGTTGAATA
Source organism: Corapipo altera (assembly GCF_003945725.1). Lineage (NCBI taxonomy): Eukaryota > Metazoa > Chordata > Aves > Passeriformes > Pipridae > Corapipo > Corapipo altera. Next base: position 765,897 of record NW_020884949.1, read on the forward strand.
TTAGTAATCTATTAAATTGTTACTTGTATGGAAGTAGATTCATAAATATATGCAAAGTAAGTATAGCAGATCACTGTAAACATATGCACATATGTATACATACACAAAACTACACAGAAAACCTGCAGGGACCTCAAATATTCCAATAATATAACACAGTATAAGTCAAAGTTATGGCTTTAATTGATGATTTCAATAGAATAACTTTGTTGTTCAGCCATAAGGGAATAGTTATTTTTGCATCTCATGCCCTTTAATCCTTCTATCAGTCATCAGCATAATTGATACTTAGAAATCACACATTATTTGTGGTCTTTTTGTCCTCCAGTATGGTGATTCATGCAAGTCACCAGCTGTGATGTAGCAATACTCTTTTATGAGAAAGGTGAGTGAACAAGATCTTGAGAGATTGCAAACCATATAAATAATATGTTTGAAACAGATATTTAGGTGCAAACAAAAAGTTTACAGCCACAATTTCTTACCGGAAAGTTTTCTTCTGGTGCATATGCACACATACTAATGTGTATGGATGCATTTCAATTGTTGCTTAAATTCAGTGTATTAAATGTTTGCAAATGGAAACGTTCATGAATAAGAAATTAATAATTAGGGTAAAAGAACAGATGTAGAAATGATGAAAGATTTGGAGAAACAGAATGAAGGGGTCAAATGAAGAGTTCAGAAATATAAGACTAAATAGTTTTTGTGGCATGTGTCTACACTGGAAATATATGATACAGGGCTTTCTTCAACAGACAAATCAATAATGACACTCCATGGCTGAATCTTAAAATAAAAATTAAAATCAAACACACTTGATTTATAGATAAGATATTCATATCAAGCAAGGAAAACAATGACTGGCAACATCTATCAATGCTTAAAAGAAATTCCTCAACAGTATAACTGCTGAAATATGAAAAATAATGCTGTAGTTCATTGAGGTATTCAATCACACTAAATCACATTAATATCATGTCTGGTACTGTATTAGAAGACACATTACATGACTACCACTAGCCACTCCAATGAAAAATTTCTGAATTGTTTCTTTAAAATTTACCCAGGAACCAGAATAATTTTTATTCTCCCTTGGCACGTTCCTCTGAACAAATATCAAAAAGATTTTCAATAAAATACTGCAAACTATATAAAAGACTGCCTCCTGCCCCTGAGTTATACTATTTATTTTGTGATTTGCTGATAAGATGCAGCAAGAGGCCTTGTAAAATGATACCAGTGTACTGCTGCTGTTGGAAGTGAGAGTTTTAATCTACTGTAAGTCATCTTAAAAACCCTTCTGCAAACCTAATGAAAACATCTGTATCATTTCTTTCAGCCATCATATTCTGAGTTTGATATAAGTGGAAATGTGCTGGGACTGATCTTTAACCAAGGCATGATCTGGTAGGTGTGACAAAGCATGTTGCATCTGCAGGATGGCAGGATTTAACTGTATCTGTGAAGGATTCTACTGAAATCCTGATCGTGTCCCATTTCTTTAGTTTGATGGAAGTATAATGAAATATATACCGAACTCTGGTACACTGCAATCAGTGAGAACACTTCAAAACTAGTTCTGGGCTAAGATTTTGGGACCAGATACATCAAGATTTTGCCCTGAATTGGTAAGACCAAACAGTAAAAAGCTGCGTAGATTAATCTTATACTTTTGTTATCTGATTGCTTGCTGTACTGTTTAGCTTTGAATTTCAGCCTTTCAACATACCTTGCCACTCTTTTCCCATGTTTCCTGTGGAAAAAGGCCTTAAAACAAATGCAGGCATGTGAATGTGCAAACAATGCTACTGTTACAGAATCTTAGAATGCCACAGAAATACAGACAAATATCTTGCAGTCCCTGCAACCAAATCCCGCTGTGGGGTTGCACTGGGAGCCTGAGAGTGGTGCTGTGGGTTCGTTCACATGGAGGATTTGAGGGTTTATCACTGTGGATGAGCAGGGCCTTGCCACCCCTGGCCTTGCAGTGATGGCATGCTGGACTCTGTCCAGCCCTGTTGCTGGCATTTGAGGCATTCACATTGTGTCCTGTATCTCACGAAAGCAGCTCAGCTTTGCAACTGGCATCTTGTTATCTGCCTTAGGACTGCCATTCCAGTTTCTGGTAGGAAGCATTTCTCAGGCTCCTGATCATCAAAATGATGAGGCTCCAGCATGAAATCTATTTGCCATTTGATACTTTCCAATTGATATCACTAATATTTTTGACTGCTGTAACAAACACTTTGGAAGATAGGCTGAAAATCATTCTCTACCAGACAGATGTTGGGGACTGGGTGAGGGACTTGATTCTTGATTATTCCCTAACAAAACTTCTGTACACATCTATCATTTTTATACTTCATTACATGTACAGACTCTGTGTGCACTTCTAAGCTGCCATGCTCCAATATATACTGTCTGACACGGAAACTGGGACTTGTGCTTTCGTGATGCTATTTAGATACAGAATCCTTCATTTTACTGCTTATTGCAGAGCTGGGACCACATTTTCATGCTAATTCATATTTACAGGGCTAAGGCAATAGAGCTATGGTGTTTTCAAAATAATATCTGATGATTTAAACTGAATCAAATACATCCAATGAGTTAAAAAAGATTGACTGAAGTATAATAAGCACACATTGCCCAAAACATGTTTATCATTAATACATGTGTAAGATAAATTAGCTTCTCTTTTATTTGAGCTTTGTAAATTCTCTTTCGCATGCTTCTTCTCATCTGAAACAGAATAGAAGGAAAGGCCAAGCAAACGAATGTAACTGCACTTCAGTCAGCATGACACAAGAAACAAGGTGTGATAAAAGTAAGGTGGTGCCAACTGTGCCAGTGTGACAATCATGCAACCACGTATAATAGGGGAAAAACAGTGTTTAGCAGAATCTAGAAACAGATTGTTGGCCTAAAACACTAAATGACCATGACAACAGAAGTTAAAATAAATGTCAACTAAGTAAAAATATCCTTCCTAAAATAGTGTTAGTATATTTAAAAAATAATAAAGTATAAATGAAATTATTTTGTTTACTCCTAGCTGTTGGGGTTGGTAATACTTAGTTTTTACACAAAACAAGCAAGATGCTACCAGACAAATTAAGAGTAAATAACATTTCATCAAATGATCATTTAATTTGCAGAGAAAGAGGACTTTTAAACAAAAGGTTCATATAGAGAATTCTCTCCAGTTCTTCTTAAAAAAAGAAAAAAGACCAATAAGAAAGATGGTTTTATGAATTTCTGAGTGCACAGTGCATATGGCTACAAAGCATATTGACGTAGTGAATGGCTGGTATATGTAGGAAGATAGAAGTCCTATAACAAAGTGGTTATTTTTTCATTTGCTTCTTTTTTAGGATGGGATCTTTTTATGCTCCATGTCTCCCAGCAATCAATGTGTTTCGTCTCCATACATCGATGTACCTGCAGTGCTGGGCGGTGATGTGTTGCAATGTCCCCCAAGAGAGGGTCTTCAAGGCTTCCAGATCCAATAATTTCTACATGGCCATGCTGCTTTTCATCCTCTTTCTCTCCACACTGCCTGCTGTGTACACCATTGTCTCCATCCCACCATCTTTTGACTGTGGTCCTTTCAGGTTCTTTGCATTTTATACACCATTTTTTGTAATTGATGTAGTGAACTGCTTCATCACATCACAGGGAATGATGCAGCACAGAAAAACTGCTTCTATAATAAGCATTAGCACCTGATAGGCTGAGTGTTTAATTGAGTTTAATTGTGCATAATTCTAAAGCTAGAATCCTGGAAAACTGAGCAATTCCTTAGGAAGTTTTATCTGAGGTACAGAACAGAAAATTTTTTAGTTAATTTTAATGTAAATATTATCACTAAAGACAAACTATTCTTCAGGAGTAGAGCAGTGACCTGTTGTGAATATCAGTCTATTGGCTTAAAAGTGATGGCTTTTAGAAAATTTCTGTGTCATGTGGGAGGGGATCAGAATGTATGATGGTGTGCTAAAGGTATTGTGGTTCAGTCTTTGACTGCCATGACTCTCTCCAACTCAGAATTTCATGTGTCTGTACTACCAGTGTCAAGTTGAATTTGTTTCTGAAGTCTTCAAGACCTCCATATACCTTAGCTCCTTCTAAACACTTTGGCTTGGCCTACCTATGCAAACATATGCTTTGCATGCAAGCTAGTGTAGATTTTGCCACAGTTTCTCCTTCTATGCACACTACGAGACCATTTTCATCATCTTTACCTGCCAGGTAGCATGAGATACAACTAAAATGATTATGCAACAACACTCAAGATATGAAATTAAAAATTCTGGAAGTCTTTAGTTTTTGTTTTTAAACAAAGTATTAAAAAAGCAACAGTAGGAGAACAGTAAAAGAGACATTCTGTTTGAAATGAAAGGTTTAGATAACACACTACTGTTGTAAGTAAAATGACATCTGCATGATCCCCAGTGCACTCTGTAAAGGAGTAGAAGCCTCGCCATATTAACTTTGGCCAAAGGCAAAATTGGAGAGATTGTTTCTAGACACCTGCAACAGCCACAGGTACCTAAAAGGGAGAATTGCATGACATGACAAAAATTGTGATAGAACAGAAAATCGTTTGAATTTACAGAAGAAATTCTCATGGCCAGGCTTCGTGAACGAAGATTTGGGAAGGGCTCTACCCACATTTGCTACAAGCGCACTGGTGGCTAAAGAGGCCAATATGAGATAGACAAATCCGGTTGCAAAAGGCACAGCAGAAAGACTCCTTAGACGGTATCGGCAAGACACAATTCTTTCTGTGTTGTCTTTTCTCCTCCAGAGTGATCCTGCGTGTGTTCTCAAAAGAAGTAGCAGCATTATAGACAGTGTGTCTCCAGACCTCCCAAATGGAGGCCAGAGCAGACCAGTGATGAAGGTCAATGTGGTCAAGGCTGAGATGTTGTTTCAGGGAGTCCTTGTATCTCCTCTTCGGAGCTCCTGTCTTGCAGCAGCCTGTGGCTCGTTCACCACAAAGCAAGATCTTAGGGAGGTGGTGGTCCTTCATCCTTGAGACGTGCCCTGCCCAACGCAGCTGTGTTCTCAGCAACATGGCCTCAATACTTGTGACTGCTGCTTGTTCTAGAACAGATGTATTGGTCACATAATCTGACCAGTGGATGTTTAGGATTGTATGAAGGCAGCGTTGATGGAAGCGTTCTAGGAGTCGCAGGTGGTGGCAGTAGATGACCCATGATTGGGAACCATATAAGAGAGTAGACAGCACAATGGCTCTGTAAACACTGATCTTAGTACTTTTCTTCAAGTGTTTATTTCACCAAACTCTTTTATGGAGTTTTCCAAAAGTTCTATATACCTTTGCTAACCTGTTTTCGATCTCTCCATCAATCTTACCATCCGAGGAGAGGAGGCTACCTAGGTAATTAAACTGCTGGACTGATTTGAGCTCTAATTGGCCAATGGTGATATGGGGATGATGGAAGACATCCTGAGGTGCCGGTTGATAGAAAACTTCTGTCTTCTTTGAGCTGACTTCCAGCCCAAAAATCTCAGCAACTTCAGCAAAGCAGGATGTTAAATGATGCAGGACTACTTCTGTGTGCGCAATGAGGGCGTTGTCGTCAGCATAAAGCAGCTCCCGGACAAGATGATTTAAGGTCTTGGTGTGGGCCTTCAGTCGCCTTAGGTTGAAAAGGCTTCCATCAGTACAATATCGAATGTAGATACCGTCCTGATCATCGAGGTCTGCCGTGGCCCTTTGGAGCATCATGCTGAAGAATACTGTGAATAGGGTTGGTGCAAGAACACAGCCTTGTTTAACACCATTAGTTATTAGAAAGGGCTCAGAAAGTGCATCGCCATATCTGACTTGGCTGTGCTGATCATTATGAAGTGAGATGATCATTTTAAGGAACTTGGGGGAACATCCTAAATGTTCCAAAATCTGCCATAGACCTTTTCTGCTCACAGTATCAAAAGCCTTGGACAGAAGAAATTTTAACAAAGCAAAAGATACAAATTAAGATATTTTATGAGAGTCATAAAAAAAAATACAAAGGGAGACATCTGAGGTCAGATCTGAGTAGAAACAGTTATTCAATTGGATATTAATGAAATGGTAAGATTATTTTTCAAAATGAGAAAGATGCCTGCTACTTTTTCTCGGTCATATGCAGAGATAAGTTGTTCTTCATCAAAAACATGAAACCTTCAATGTAACTGTTAATGAGGAGCACTTCAAACTAATGAAGTTTAATTCAAGCTGGGTATAGGTAATGACAAAGTTGAGCAACCAGTGGATAAATACTGGTAATACATGGCTCTGTATTTAAAAAGAAAAAGATTTCCCTGTTGGTAGCTCAGTGGCTCATCTATTTTGAAATTTGTGACTCTTTGGGTCTTTTTTGTTTTGTCTTTTTTTTTTTTTCAAATTTTAGTCCATTCATTAAAAGTAACATATATAACTCAACAGAGGCCTGCCAGCAGTAGGGAAGACAGGACAGAATTAGTGAAGTTGCAACAGAAAAAGCTTTGTGCATGCTGGGGAAAGATAAGCAGAGCACAGAATGGAATTTCTCATCTACCACAAGTGACTAGAGAGCGTAGAGACAAAGAACTGACCTGAGGAATTCTACCCGTAACATTTTTATACTACCTGGAAGAGTGTAAATGTTGAGAATGAGTTAAAAACAAAGCGCCATTTGTCAGAAATGCATTACAAGAACTGAAAAGCAGCGACAGGAGACTGCAATGACAACTATCAGGTGGCAATCTGGAGACAACTCCTTTAACCAAGTAAAATTACCAATTAGTCTTGATACACAGAGAGGTATTTTGCCAGTCTTGCTCAGTTGAAAATGTCAAACTCTATATTCTGAGGCACAGACAAATGCAAATTAAAATATGAGTGACTTCTGGAACATCTATTGAAATATTTCTGAAGAAGAATTGTCTAGTGTCGTGGGGGGAAACAGTTTTCCCCCTGCAGTTATAAAATGGTAAAACCTCAGGGGGTGGTGACCCTTGAAGTTTTGAGGTTTTAGCCAATGAACACTTCTGCAAAATATAAACATATCACAACCAGAATGGAAGAGAAGCTTAGTTGTAGTTGTAGTTTGGTGGTAGAAGAAGGTAGCCATGTTCTGAGGCCACGAGGAAGCAGGCTCGGAGCCCCTTGGGGCCTTTGGGGGCCCCCAGCCCCTGGCTGGGTGAGCTGCAGGGACCTGGAACAGCATAAAGCTGGGCTAGGTGCCTGTAGCTGAAAGCTAAGGAAGTTTTCTCCACCGTGAGTGAACAGAGACAGAGCAGCAGCAGAAGAAGCGTCCAGAGATTGTGGCTAAGAGCCAACAGATAAGAACTGAACCAAGCAGCAAACGGCATGCAGCAAGAGAGAGGACTCCTGGAAGGAGTGCCGAGAAAAGAGAGTCAGTAGCAGAGAGATAGAGTTTGGGGTAAGAACTGAACGAAAAGACCCCAGACTCCTTTGAGACCCCTCAAAGGAAAAGAGGAAGATGATGGACTCTCACTTGAAAGAACCTTGGAGTGCTAGAGCACTTGCAGAAAGGAGCTGAAGAGCTCCGAGAGGAATGTGAAGAGGGTGACCTTGGCCACCCTCCTCACCACTGCTGCCAAGGTGGCAGCCTGAGGCAGAGCACAGGAGCTCTGCAAAAGGGGTTTGGATCCCTTGAAGATAAGGACTGTCATGAAGACCCCTGAGCTTCGTGATATGACGTGGTGATAGTGCCCCTTTGTCCTGGGAAATGCAGCCCACAGAAGACCCCTCGCTTGGAGACGATGGGGCCGATGGGGCTTGGATACCCCCCTCGTGTGTGCTGGCAGAGATCCAGTCATGGCTGCTGCATGCATGAGAAGAGGATGGATGACTGCTGCCCTAGAGAAACTGTTGCTCTGAGAGTGGAAAGAATCTTTCCTTCTTCCCTCCTGGACTTTTATTTGGAGGGGAGAAGAGATTTGATCCATTGTAAATATTTATATGTCACGGTAGAGATAATTAAGATTGTATATAATGTATTCTAGTATTTATTTGTACAGTCATTGTAATATGTTCCCTTTCCCCCATTCTAAGTCTCATGTGATTGTCTGGAAAACACATCTTACACTAGGTTGAGATGTGGGAGGGGGCTCGGACTAGGGAATTGGATTTTTGGAGCTCTAAAATACTTTGTAGAAAATACTTTGTAGATAAGCCAGCCATGGAACAATTACATATGAAGGTAATTAGATTGATTCAACAATAACAAATATCTCCTGAAGCACAGCCACTGACTTCTGTAGCACTGGTGCACAGCAAAGAGAGAGGAGAACTGGGCTGAACACTGTTGATCAAAAACTAATTGCAAACAGACTATTTTTGCTTGTCAACCATAAAAACTGGATTTGAATTTTCCTCCATGTCTTCATAGAGCACAAATTCCACTTCATTCATTGGTTGGTGGTGAGGAGTTCACAACTCAGTACACTGATTCATTGAGGAGTAATCTTGGTAGCAACTGCAGGCGAAAACTATTAGCATACAATAAGAATTTTGGTGTTTATTTTCCCCTCTAGAATACATAAATATTACTTAAGATACTATTCCTTCCAGAGTGCAAAGTTTTAAATAAACATACAGTTTATTGTCCTTTTCCCAGGTTTGATGTGGTGTGATTAGCATATATATTCATAGTTGCCATAATATTAGTATGTGACATATTGTCAACTTTTCTGTTTAATAGTGGGAAGACTAGAATGTTTGAAGTCATATCAGAAACTCTGGAGCATGATTTCCCTTCCTGGTTCGGGAAGGTATTTGGCTATGCCTCTAACCCCGGACTCATCCTACCCTTTATACTGCTGATGGTGTATGTATAGAATATTAACTGTAAGGCCTGTTAAGTTTCTTTCACTCTGAATCTTCACTGCCTGAATATCTAATTAAATACAGTACTGATTGTCCAGTGGTCAGGACTTGAAGAATTCGTGAGTGTTTTATTTGATCATACTTTAAGTCCATTTGCAGAAAGGTTGATATCTCTCTTTTGTTCAATGGTTTTCTTTTTGGTTTTGTTATTCTTTTCAAAAATGTTGATGCCACAATAATGACAAAGCTATTAAAATGCAAAAAGCCTGTAGGGGCTCTGAAGTGTTGTAACATTGATCTGCTAGTCCCATACGCAGACTAGGACATCGTATATCCTCAGCAAGTTCAATAGACATGAACACCATGGAGCAGAGTTATTCTCAGTAACTTTCAGTGAGTCTGATCTTTGATGTCTTTTATTTTTAAAGACTACTCTATGCTACTGGGACCAGTGTGAAGCAGGGTTTTGGAGACTTTATAAAATAGGCTGGTAGAGATTTTTGTAAGTCAATCAATACCTGGTAAAGAAAATTACCCCAGAATATTTGTTATGCTTTATAAAGGCATTTTAACCTGCTGTGTGCATATATATATGTATTGAGTTATGTAGCATACTGCTGAACTAAAAGTTAATTCTACATAGATGTGAGCTTGGATTTAACTTTGCATTGTAGAACTGCGAATAGATATAAAGATGATTACAAAATACAACAGAATTTGCAGAAGGATTCTGCATGAGGAAGACGAAATTATGAGATGAAATTTTGTCAGTGTTCACTTAATATCATATTCTATTTTAACCCTTAGCTATAAAGGGCAAAGACACCAAAATTAAATAGAGGGGAAAAAGATAACATAGGGCAAATACAAAGCAAAGTCAGGCAAAGCAGAGGAAACAGTATATGCATCATTATTATTAGTAGTATGATTACTTAACTATATAAATAGAAAATATAACTATAATATAAAAATACTATCTGTTATATAAAAACATTTATGTTATATATCTATATGTACCATATATTTATATTATTTATATAATATTATATTTAATATATCATTATTTTTATATATAACTCATTATTTACTGATTACATCAATAAAAGACTGCATATCAGATTTTTTCTAATTAAATCAGGATGATGAAAACTACTGATTCCATAGTTATCACAACAGTAATTTAATACACTAACAAATGAAAATTGCATTATGTTATGCAGTTATGTGGTTTTTTTACTAGAAGAAGGAGGTTAAAATGAAAAACAAAAATGAAAAACTATGCTTTTGGTTGGTTTTTTTTCCACAGTATTTCAGATTGCCTACTGTATAAGTTCAATAGCTTTTATAAATATGATTTAGTCATTTTTAAGGTACATCATACAAATTAATTAACTTTTATAAGTTATTCTTTAGAAGATACTTTGCAGTGAAGCACTGCTTTATGGAACATCCTTAGCTGCTGTAAGATTGAAGGTAGATTATTAAGAGAGAGAGCATAATTTCTTTCATTTTTTACCCCCTCAAAAAACAGTGCCTTCTTCATACTGTTCGGAAACACATTGTTCATTGTTCATTGTCAAAATACTAGTACTGATTAGGCACAATACATAAGGAAAAGATATAGACTTTATATTATCACAATTGTAATTGTTGCTATAGAAATGTTCTGAGTCCTTATATGTATATCATCGCCTAACAAGAAATTATTATTCTTTAAACTTAGCCTGAGTATTTATTATCTCAACGCGACATCCAAATCCTACAAGGAAGCTAACTTGGAACTTAAAAAGAAGTTACAAAGTGTAAGGAATAGAGAATTATTGATTTTTTGGTTTTACTAAACGTTAGAGAAGCTGTTTGTGTCGCTGAAAGATGCCTTCTCTCTCCCCACATTAGCAAGCAGAAGAAAATAAAAGAAGAAATAAACAAAAGGCACAAAAATCAAATGAACAAGAAGAAAATCCATTTGAGACAGAACCGCCAAAGCCTAAAGGAGGCAAGCAAGATGAATCCACTGCAAACCAAGGTAAGGACTGGTTTGAACATCTCAGTATGAGGAATTCATGTATGTGTGATCCTAGTCTTCCTTACTGCCTTGACTGCTTCCTAACCTGAAACATATTCCCAATACTGAATTGTAAGTGTTAGCCTAATCTCCAGTTCATTTTTCTTTCTTTGGTTTGTTTAAGAAATACTGTAACATTACTCCATACCAGGCAGCACGAAAGTAGAAAGCTGAACTATAGTGAATTGAAGGTCCCAGTCTTGCTGAAAAAAAAACCACTTAAAGAGTGGTCTGAATGTCAGTGATGCCTCTTATCTACCACAAATCAGTCAAAGTCTAAATCTTGTGCCCTTCTGTCATATTTTGTTGACCCAGAAATACTCAGGACAGTTTGGTCCTCTGTGCCAGGTTCACCTGGAGAAAGTATAGTCAGAACACAGTATGGTAGCACTCCTTAACAGAAAACCTAGATTGGGCAGGCAGGTTTCAGTCTGTCCTGAGGGATTTTGCTGGCTGTTTCCTTTTCCTCATCATGCATGCATGCCACATAGCAGCTCAACTGGCTCAAGCCTAGGAAGGAAACTCAGGTTAGAGATGACTGTCATTGGAAGAACCATGTCTAATTACTGCCTTCATCAGTGTTGACAGATGATATCTAACTGCATCTTGGGAAAGGTCTCTACTTTCCTCCATGGGGGCCTGTATGATCTGGTTATTAAAGTTATTAGAGAGATGCCTCTGCCTGAATTAAGGTGCAAACAAGACCTATGCTGAAATAGTATGGATTTTATTTAACAGTAAATGTGTGCTAACGAGAGATACAAATAAATACGAAAGGGGGAAGCGGAGGGTGACAGAGAGAGAGAGATCAGGTGGACAATATCACCACCATGTGTGTACTGATGGTGTCCCATTGGTCCTCTTCCTCTGGACTTCTTGGTGTTGAGGGTCCCACACAGAGTTCAATGGATTAATATACATTCAGCCTAGGTGAGAACGCTCAAGTACCTCCTCTGGGGAGGGAGGTGGAAGTTTTACACTGTCTCTTGCAACAGACTGGATCTGTTGCAAGACTTCCATATCACATGCAGTCCTTAGATGGAAGGCCTCACGAATGGCTCTGGGGGGCACTTTGAGGGTCTTTGATGGTTTATGACACCTTCTAAGACAGGACAGCAGCCTATCAAGTAGTGCGGTTGAGCCAGTTATGACCCATCAGGCCTTCAATGGGCAGAGGGTGAAGTTTTCCAATTGTGTAATGGAGGGCAAACTATCAATAAAAAGCACCAGCAATGTGCAGGGTCTGCTTCTTGTCTGGCTTGTAGCCTCCCCCTGGTATGAGCACACCTGGCCTCAGCAAAGCAACCTGGTGCCTTCACAAATGGGTGAGTCATTAACCATTTGAATTATTTGAGTCATTAACCATTGACAGTCCAGTCTCTCAAAGGAAGGGAAGAGTGTGCAGACCTGGCCTCAGCAAATGAGTCTGTGGCCTATAGTCTCCCTCCACCAAACCCAGCCAGAGCTGATTTTCCACACAGCTGCTGAGTTTGGCTTCCCTTGTGGATACATTCTTCTCCTCCTAGCCTTGTTTACTTCTCCTTAGACCTGAGATAATTGGATGACAGTATCACCTTTATCTTACCTCAAGTTCCCATCATAGTCCTCCAGGTAGGAGGCATATTGGGTAGGCGGGCCTTGTCGGACGCAGACAAAGCAGTTGGTTCTTTTCATGGTTTGCTACAGTGGACAAAAGTACTTCAGTGATTTTAACAATGTTTAAGCCATTAACCATTTCAGTCTCTCACAGCATTGCAGAAATAACTGGATGGAAAATACAGTACAAAGATCATGAAGATGCATTATCCTAGGTTTTGGCAGGGGAGGCCCACACTTTCTACCGCTCTCTGGAGTGGTCAGGAAGCTGAAGGATTTCCCTGTCAGGGAACCTCTGGCTTGCATGCTCTTTTGTTAATTCTGTCCTCCAAACACATTTCAGACAACAAGAAAGGACAGGATGGCAACGAATCAAAGAAGACAGGACAGCCACAAGATGCCAGCTTCTCTCAGGTGCTCCAGCATCCTAACCTTGGCCCAAGCAGCCATTATCCCCCACAGAGCCAAGCAGGAAACCTTCCTCCCCCATCTATAGCTGTGACAAGGCCCCCAGGGCCAAGAAGGTATGGAATGCCAGGTTATCCACCTGGAAATCCCTGCTTCCCAGGGCCACAGCCAGGAATGCCCAGGGGGCCTCACAACTGCAGATAAGGAGCCTTGAGCACACAGTGATATGATGAAGGAGGATGAAGGACAGAAGAGCGGTCCTAAATCCGAACACGCTCCTGCAAATGCAGAACTGACTGTTTGTTGTAAATCTTCATGTGCATGGAAGTAACCCATGTGCTTCGGTTTTTCCGTAATGGGAACCTCAGAAGAAAACATTGCATACGTCTTGCACTTGAAGACACTGTGAAAATGTGTTATCTGTGTCAACACGTTACTCGAACTATGGATATTTAGTGGGGGATATTTTTTAGAAGAATGGAAAGCAATTTGTATTCAGTTGACTGTTTTCTTAAAAGCTTGAAACTGTGTCTCTAATCTTTTTCTTTTTCTTAGAAGAACGGTTCACTGAAAACACAGCTGTATATAAAGTTTGTGAGAGTCAGTTATGTTTAAACTCTGCATATATCTTGTCTTCTGCTGGTCATCTATTCTTGGCCAAAGATTTCAGATTGTACATGGGAAAACTAGGACTAAGCACAGGGAAATCTGCATGATTCCATATAAAGTCTTTGTGGAAGTATTAAAAAAGAAAAAGAAAAGAGATATTTTGCCTGTTACTATGAAGAAAATTTACCTCCTATTACAATACCACTTTTTAGCTAGTAATAGCTTATTTGCATTCTTAAAGACTAGAAATAAATTTAAAAAATCAGAGTGGTAAAGAAATATCTCCTGTACAGAAAAACATATACAGGGAATAGAGGTAAGACAGTTATGCGTTAATTTCCCCCAAATGGTCATATGGCATAAAGACATTTAATATTGCATAAGAATGTCTGCTGTATAATCTTCTCTGTAAATTTATCACTGGATACTTGTATTGGCCTCCACAGGGTCCAAGCTGAAACAGGTCCATAGTCTAACAGGTCTTATGGAAAAAGAGGATAGATGTGCAAGCTGATATCACTTATTTCGATGAGAGAGGTTGATTTTATGTTCTGATTTTATTTCCTTTTTCAGAACTTGGGTCTTGATAATTCACAAGTGTAATAACTCACAAGTGTAACAACAACAAAATTAGTCAACTGACTGTCTTCTTAAAAATAAATGTAATTCCACTGAGGGCCTTCTGTATAATAGGGGTCCATTTTGTATAGTAGAAAAACATTAATCATATCTGAGTATAAAAAAAGTCTGTGACATCCCAAAGCAACCTCCATCTAATTAAATCATGGCACTTACTAAAAAGGCTTACAAAAACTCCCCAGCATACAGGCATCCCCATAAAACACAGTGATCCAGAAACAACTTCCAGCTCAAGCAGTCTTTAAATCAATTGTGAGAGCCTAGAAGGATAAACCAAAGGAAAGTTAGTTTGATACTTAACTTGACTCTTGTACTGCTTCTGTGTCTGCTAGACGTATCTGCAACTGGGGTGTTGTGGGTCTTATATTTTAAATTAGAGAAAATACAGATAAGTGCAGTGTTGTTTCATTTTTCTTAGATAAAATTTCTTGTCTATGGACTTCAGACATGCGGAAAAAGTACAGTAATTTGAACTGTGTATTAATTTGAACTCTTCTAATAGGATTAATTTTTGGAATGCTCATGTCTCTAGAGAAAAGAAAGAAAAGACTGTCAGTAGTCTTATTGAAGTCAAACATGGGACCCAGTATTCTAGTGCTTCCATGCTTTTAAGATAAACCTTTTCCTACAAGCTGGGATTGATCTATCCTGAAGCAGTGATTTGTACAAAGGTTTTAGCTCATTGTTTCTTAGCATCTCACAATATGAAAATGTTGGATATTCCTTAGGAAATGCAAGATTGTTTATAGCACAAATGAAGAAACTGATTTTAAAAATATTTTATGGCTTGGGTATCCTGATGAACTTGCCACTGGGTGCTGCAAGAGAAGAGCCCCAAAGAGGAGATACAAGGACTCCCTGAAACAACATCTCAGCCTTGGCCATATTGACCTTCATCACTGGTCTACTTTGGCCTCCAATCGGGAGGTCGGGAGACACGCCATCTATAACGCTGCTGCTTCTTTTGAGAACGCACACAGAATCACTCTGGAGGAGAAAAGACAACACAGAAAGAATCGTGTCTTGTCGATACCGTCCAAGGAGTCTTTCTGCTGTGCCTTTTGCAACCGGATTTGTCTATCTTGTATTGGCCTCTTTAGCCACCAGAGTGCTTGTAGCATATGTGGGTAGAGCCCTTCCCAAATCTTCATTCACGAAGCCCAGCCATGATGATATATATATATATTTCCAGCAATGTGCTCTTATAATACATCTGTACATGCAGTGATGAGCATGTAATAGCCAATATGAATAGCAATAACAAGACTACATATTGCTCATCAGACTGCTATTACTGAAAATGAGATATTGTTATTTGGTAAAAAGGTCTTTCATCACCCCGTTTCATGAAGCTGTGACTTCAAATAGAATAGAAACAGCAAACAGAAATGTTGCTAAGTTTAGGACCCAAAAGCACTACCAGTATCATATTTGGGTATAAATATTCTCCTTGGAGTATTTAGTTGTATTTACATTATTTGAAGATTTCGTGTTAATTTAAAGAGCTGAAAGATGTTTGGCATTAATAAATAATTCAAGGTAGGAATAAGTATCATCTTCCTGTGTGTCTGGGGAACACCTGAATATACTGACCTGCACTTCAAGGGTCTGATTACTTAGCAAAAAGACTTAAAGAAAGGAGCTCGTATATGACATCAGAATATTTTGCTTTCCTTTGAGATAGAATCTCAGTTGCAGTGTATAGTCATAGAAAATTATGAAACACATCAGTTGAAGTGTTAGCAAAACAATAATAAAAAACAGTATTGCATATTCTGTTGGAGGATTTTTTTGTCATTTACTTTTTGTTGAAAAGTTTTGTGTATTTGTATTGGGTTTTGTTTTGTGTATTGTCTGTGCCTCAAATGCCACAGGTATGTACATTTTGAAAAATATTGTTGACTTAATTTTAAAATCGCAAAAGAAAAGAGAATTTTCAAAACTTTGGTTGATTTTCTGCTTAAATCTGCTGTTATCATGTATAAATGATATCATACATAACTAATGAGGTTTTCAGTAAATAATGTTCATCACTTACCATTTGACTTTGTCTGTGTCCTTGCCAGCTCTCCACAGTTGTAGAGAGCTTTTAATATTGCACATTTTTAATCCATTGTGAAGAACTTCCTAAAAAATAGAACTAGAACATATTTCCCTCTCTTTCTTGCAAAGAGATAAGAAAAAAACTCCATTATTTAATTAGCAGTAAATAATATTTATTACCAATTGTCTCAAAATACTGGAGCAGGAAACAAAACAATAACATTTGAGATATTTAAATTGCACAAATCTTAGAGCAATAGTTTTCAATCAATATCAATTCTACCCATGAAAACCATAATTTTAAAATATTGAACTTTCTGACTACCAAACTGTACACGTAGTTATGTCAAGTGATTAATCCACAAACTAAAAAATACTGCTGCGCAATGAGCTAACCAAAAGAGAGAGAATGGGCTAACCAAGCATTAAGACCATTAGTTTGCATCTCTGATAGGGAATTTCTTAGATTTTCTAACTAAATAAAAACTTTTCTAAGACCTGGAAAAATTAAAAGTGACAGAGGAAGAAAAATAAAAAGTGATATGTAATAACTGTAGGAAACAAAATCTTCTAAAATAATTTCAGAAGTTTTTAAAGTGTGAAGATCAGTGCTCCAGCAAAACACCAATATCTGCTCATAAGATGATATCAATCTAATACATAACTTATATAAGTAAAAATTTGATCCTTATAGTGTGACAACATGTAGCAAAATTTCATTGTCATTAACACGGAGTTAATTTTTCACTAGCTGAAGGTAAATGTGATATTTCAAAATCTTCTTTTTTATTCATCTAACTTTTTTTTTTTAATTACCTAATAACTGTCGCGGTCCGATAGGGATGAGGGGACAGGACACGAGGAAGGATGCAAGCAGACTTGTTTATTCAGGCGTCTGTCTGATTCTTAAAACCTCCCGCCAGGGGAAGGGGCAGAACAAAGGGTGGGCTATCAGACAGACAAGCAGGGGAGCAAATCACAATAGGGTACAGGCAAAAGGGGGAGGAGGAAGCCTGGGCATGTGCAGTTGTGCACTGTGTAGCATGGATACAGTGAAACCACATAATAACAGTAAAGTCCATATGAAAGTCCTGTCGATTGCTGTATGCTTTTCTCCATGCCTGGAACTGTTCCCATCCTGAATCTTGCTTCTCTACAAATAACCACTCTGCAAATAGAGCCATGTGTCCAGATATCTTGGATAAAGGCTATTTTTAGAACGTCTGCAAGTTGCATTCGTTTAAAGGAATCATATTTAAAACATTGAGGACATTTTTCCCAACACCTTGCAAGCCATGTTATTGCTTGTTGTTATAATCCAATTAGTGAGAGATGCTGTGAGATCCTGGACCCGAATCTCACTGAATTATTGATATGGGTCGGAACCACCTCATCGTGAGTGTGTGTGTGCATGTGGGGAAGGGCTGGGCCTGGACCTGCAGGAACATGGCAAAACCTGCACACAAGGCCTCTGCTTGGGGCACAGGGCAGAGCTGGAGGGCAAGGCCTGCTGCCCACACAGAGCACAGGCATAGCTGCAGGCCCTGCCGCCAGACTGTCAGTCAAGGCAAACCTGCCTGGCAGCCCGCCCACAGCACACCCCTGCAGCCTGTGACTGCTACAGCACAACTCCCTCTGGCCTGGAAAGCGCTGCCGAGATATTCCTGGGAGGGAAAACTGAGCTCCATAAATACATGAGACTCCATATGATCTTTCTTGTCCCTCTCTTCCCCAGCCAACACCATGCGAATCATCGAATCTTGTCGGTAACTATTCTCTCCTTTCTCTCTCTCCTTCTCTCTTTCTTTACCCCTTTTAAGCTGTTTTCTTCTGTTACTCCTTTCCTTCTCTTGTAGGTAACTTAAAACCAATGAACTGTGTTGTACTGAAGCTGGTATATGGATTGGTCTTAGTGGGTGTTTCCTGTGGAATGGGTCTTTGTGCTGAATGTTTTACTGAAATGCTTTTCTTGGTTTTATTTTACTCCTGTAAAAGCTTTTGCCAAAATATCTTATTTTTCTCACTAAATTAAAAAGAATTTCTCTTAGAGAAGAGTGTGTGACTGTTTCTCTGGATGCTAATGAAACAAAAGACTTTTAAAAAATCTTAAATAAAAATGTAACTACTCTGGGCAGTTTATAGCTTAATCCAGAGCACAACAGATGCCTCTGCCTGAATTAAGGTGCAAAGGACACCATATGCTGAAGTCAATAGTACAGATTTTATTTGACAGTAAAATGTGACAGAGACAGATTAAGCAGAAGTTAGTTACCACCCATAGATCCAGCGGCATCCCATCAGTCCTTCTTGACCCTGGGCTTTGTGCTGGTGGGTGTCAGAGACTGAAATGGTTAATGATTTATGCATTCTAGGAGACTTTTGCAGGCTTTTGACTTGCATTATACCTCGGATGGTATAATGGGCCCATCCCTCCCTCCAGTAAAGAGCCAAGTTTGCAGGCTTTTGACTTGTATTATACCTCTGATGAGCAATCGGGCCCCTCCCCTCCCTCTGCTAATCTTGAAAGGCGGGAACCAGGCCAGACACAGAAAACAATGCACAGGCCCCAGGAGAGGTTGGAGGCTGGAGGCATGGCCCGTGACACTGACCATGGATATAATAACTCATAACTTCTTGGAGTGTGAGGGCTTCCCTCCTTCACCCCCAGCAGATCAAGGCCACCACTTCAACTGACAGACATGGAAGCTGCAACTACCAAGTGTCATCGCTGGACCCCGTGGGCGGTGACTATATACATCTGTCCACTCTCAGTTTTTCTTTCCCTTACTCTCCCTTACTCTCATCCTGCCTTTCTGTCCCCTATGCATTTTCTCCCCCCCAAAGGTTATCTCTATGCCACATTGTTATATGACAACACCCAAAATGCTAGCATGCCTGTTGATACAGAATTGTTAAAATAAACCTTATCAATATACGTTTTCAGACACCGATTATTCAGTGTCATTTCACTCTAATCCACCCCAAGGGAATTATTGATAAAAAACCTGGGTTACCCCCCCTCCCCTTTCCCTGGGGCGGGTCGTAATAGTGTCATTCTGTTGTGGGTACCACTTGTATACAGTCCAAGTTCTGTGTATCCACAGAGCAGTCACAGATGCCATTCCCATAACTTGGAGTGGTATGTGTATGAGCAGTTTGTTCCTTTCCCACAGTTTGTCACAGTGGGAATTTTTGTCTGGGTAGTTTAACCAGGGTGCTCTAATCAGATCTCACTTCACCAGGCCTGGAATTAGCACTGTCCTGTCTTAATTTCTTATCTCAAGTTCCCAGAGTGTTGGCTTATCTTATGGCACTGGCTTCACAGTGTTTTGAGATGGGCAACTGAGCTCTTCAGGTCCTTACAGTTGTAAATAACTAAGACTGAAAGACTCTAAAACGTCTTATGTAATTTTAGAAGCATAGACTTGTTGCCTGTGTATAGCACCATTCTGGCAGCTTCCACTGTCTTTGATGACCACACACAACAGTGATGCTGCTGAAGCATAAATCAACTATGTTCCAGCTGCAACTAGATTAAAGTTATGGAAGTACATTTCTTTTTTCTGATAAGCAGTTTCCTATTGTCAAGATTGGCTTCAGTTGTACCATGCAAAAGCAGACTGACAGCTCCGTCTGTGCCACTGCTGCTCTTGCTTGCTGAATAGCATCATGCATGTGGGTATTCTCAGTTTGTAAACTTGGTCTCTAATGCCAAAATAAGCTCCTTGGTGTTTGGCATTTCCTTTCCCCAAATGAACTTTGCCGCACAGTAGAAAGCAAGTATTCTGCCACTTCCACACACATAGGAATGTGATACAACATGCATTGGAAGTGAGATGCTCTGAGATATGGTGACAACATACTGTAAATAGCACTGTTCAGAGAAACAGAGTGCCTACCATCTACCTGTTATATGATGTTACTTTCATCACCAGGATCTATCTATCTGTCTATCTACATATCTATATACAACCTATGTCCTAGGTTCTGTGACAGCTTAGAAAATGGACATCAGCTATAATAAAGAACATAAAGCACATTACGTGTTTTCTTATTGTTATATATGGTTTTCTTTCCTGCTTCAGTATGGTCTCCTAGGGGCTTTCTGAATAACCTGTGGTTAAGGCAGGTTGTGTAGACAGCTCTCCTTTACCCCAGCCAATCCCTCCCCATCAGGGTGCTGATGGCATAGTGATTCCAGGTCAACAGCTTGCAGGCCTCCATCACCTAAACATTGCCTTAAATCAGGGACGGCTTAAATCACTGGGCTGTCTCGGGGCAGATTTCGTCAGTGGAGATACAACCACATCATTGTCAGTATAGAGCTGTCTCTGACCTTGGCTCCCCTTTGCACCAGGTTTTTAGTGATGTTTCAGTGGAAGGATTTAGCAGGCTCAACAGAGAGCAGACAGATACTACTGAGAAGAGGTGATTCTCTGTGCAGCATTGTGGTGGTGGCTGTAGTTCCACTACCCTGGTGACAAGCTGGCCCATCCATGCCCCATGGGACCAATTCGTCATAGCAGAAACAGGATCTATTTTTTGCATGAGCTGCCATCCTATCTATTTACTTGAGAGGTGTGAGGCTTCCAACCCTTTCCCAGACCTGCAACTGCTGCTCCTTTATGCCCCATATCTGGGATGGGAAAGGCACAACATGTTTGTATATCCTCTGTTCATACAACGTATCCATCTACTTTCTGTGAAATATGATATATATGTCTGTGTGTTAGGCATGCATATTACACTAGTGGTACTATGTCATGCTGAGGCAGGAGGGGAGGTGCTCTTGTTTAACCAGTGTTGTTGGAAGTGCAGCCCAGCCAGGCAGTCCTTTTCTGACTGCAGGACTTCTTTTACACATGGGACCAGCATTAAGGGCTCAGTGATTGTTTACATAGTTTCATATAGGTCTCTCTTCTCCTTCTTTCATATGCAGATGTATGATTTCAACAACAAAGGGAGATGCTTTTTGACTCCACTTTGATGAAGAAACAAAAAATTACTTCCTTTTCGCCCTCACTTGCTGACCCCCACACACCCAGATAGTGATTTCTTGACCTGCAATGTTCTTTAAGTCATTCCCATATGGGAGAATCCAGTATTTAATTCCTGGTTTGATGTATAGATGAGAGAAGTCCCAGAATTCTTCTTACTCTGTTTCTACTGTTTCACTTCACAGTTTACAGCAGCATTTAATTGAGCCAGATGCTAAAATTATATTTATTGTATGAGTTTACCTCACTGTCTTATATTCACTTCCATGATGCAATTGGGCAAAATATAGTTAGAAAAAAGTGCCCCTGGTTATATGTGAGGTTATTTAGGCCTTTACCTGAGCAAACCAAAGGTGGATAGGTTCACTTTTAAAGATTATATGGTATCTCTGACATGACTCTAATGTTTTCTAAAAGGCACTCATTAATTCTTTGAAACACACCTTTAGTCTGTTTCTTTATTTGAAGGTACCTCTCAACCAAATTAAATTAGGTTGGTAAAATCCTTTTTGTATTTTTATATTCTAGAGTGTTTGAACTAGGAGGTAGTTTACCTCAGTAGTTCACCTGTTTTAACTGATGCAGGTGCTGGGGTCCATCAGTGCTGGTCACTTTTCAAACATCACCTCCTAAGAGCGCAGGAGCAGGCTATTCCCAAATGTCAGAAGTCAAGCAGGCAAGGCAGAAGGCTGGCTTGTCTGAGCAGGTTTTTCTCTTGGAAACAAGGCAAAACCAGAAGGCTTATGACCAGTGGAATCAAGGCCAAGTGAGACTGGATGAATTCGGAGATGCTCCTTGCCACTGCAGGGAGAAAATTCATGTGGCCAAAGCTCAACTGGAGTTGCAGCTGGCCAGAAATGTGGAGGACAATAAAAAGAACTTTTTCAAATATATTTATGGTAATAGGCAGTGTAGAAATAATATCAGGTCATTATTGGAAGGAGAATGGTCATCTCCCAACCAGGGACAGAGACAAGACAGAGGTGTTTAACACTTTCTTTGCCTCTGTCTTCAACATCAGTGATGGACCAAGGGGGTCTCAGTGCCCTGAGCTGAGGGACCGTAACTGTGAGAACAATCAGCTCCCAGTCAACCTGGAAATTGTGCAGGATCTATTGGTCCAACTGGATCCCTACAAATCTATGGGGCCTGATGGGATTCATCATTTCGCTAATGTCATCGCAAAACCTCTCTCAATGATACTTGAGTAGTCTTGGGAATTCAAAGAGGTCCCAGCTAACTGGAAGCTGACGAATGTTGTCCTGGTTTTCAAGAAGGCCAAGAAGGAGGAGCCTGGAAACTACAGGCCTGTCAGTCTCACTTCAGTGCCTGGTAAAGTTACAGAGAAGATTATTCTGGGAAATATTGAAAAACACCTGAAAGACGATACAGTCATCAGTCACTGGCAGCACGGCTTCATGAGAGGAAAGCCAAATTTATCAAACTTGATTTCCTTTTATGACAAGGTAACCCACACAGCTGATCAAAGGAAGCCAGTTGATGTAATCCTTTTGGATTTCAGTAAAGCGTTTGACACTGTCTCACAGTGTCCTTGTGGACAAAATGTCCATACACAGCTGGATAAACACATCATGTGGTGGGTGAGCAATTGACTCATGGGTTGAGCACAGAGGTTAATAGTGAATGAGGTGACATCAGACTGGTGAGCTGTCACTAGTGGGGTTCCACAGGGCTCCATTTCAGGCCCTGTGCTGTTCAACGTCTTCATAACTGACTTGGACACAGGACTGGAAAGGATACTAAGGAAGTTGGCAGACAACACAAAACTGGGAGGAACTGTTGACTCCCTTGAAGATAGGGAGGTCCTGCAGAAAGACTTTGACAAATTAGAGGACTTGGCAATCACCAACCGTATGAAGTTCAACAAGGAGAAGTACTGGATTCTATACCTGGCATGAGGCAACCCTGGATGTTCGTAAAGATGGGAGAATGAGATGCTGGAAAACAGTGTCATGGAAAGGGACCTGGGGGTCCTGTTCGGTGGCAAGTTGAATATGAGTCAGCAGTGCCCTGGCAGCCAGGAGGGCCAACCATGTCCTAGAGGGCATCAGGCAAACCACCACTAGCTGGTTGAGGGAGGTGATTGTCTTTCTCTCAACCTTCAACCTTCTCCTGAAATCTTGCTCTTTGCCCTTCCTCCTTGCTAATTCTGAATCTCATTTGTAGTTTAGCTTCTACCCTATTCACTCTATCACTTCAAACTGTAGATAAAGGGATCAAAATACAGCATTCACATATGAATTTAGTAAGAAAAAAAATGGATTCCTAGTGTGTTCACTTTATTAACTGTTGAATTTATGTTAAATTTAACACTTTTAAAAAAATTAAGAAAAATATAATATTACTTTTATCTGCCTAGCCACCTTTTTTTCAGCTATTTTACTTTGTCAAATTTACTGACTGTATCATATCCTGAACTATATGTAAACATTTTGAGGTACCTTAAATTTTTTTTCTGTTTGTGAGGGTCCCACTGCAGACCTATTCCAAAACTGACTGGGATCTTTGAGTGCTACTAGTAAAGTGAACATCTAGGGTTGTGAGTACCTAACCATTAGTTTCATATTGATATGGGCCACCAAATATGCATGAATCTATTACCTGTGTGCATAATATGAAATGGTTTTAAAACTTACAATGAAGTTAAAATGTTTTGGGTTTTTTTTCCCTTCCACTTACCTGAAAACGAAAAAAAACCAAAATTACATGTACCTTGATCTTATCTCCAGCAGAGGTCAGAACAACATAAGATACTTCCCATCATCCATGTGAGCAACTGCCTTAAGAAAGAATAAATCCTTTCTATTTGATCCTGTAAAAGTTTAGAGAACCAAGGCTGCTAGTAGAGTTTCAAATCAACTGGGAATTCATGGAAATGCCAGAAGTCTGCTCATGTGATATTTTGATTGATACGAATGATGCAGGTTTTGCTGTTCTGTGGCTATCTAAAAGAAAAAAGAAATTTATTAGCCCATCTGAAATAGTGCATGGAAAAGTTCAGGGAAAAAAACCCTTTCCAATATTAGTGGCTTTTTTCAGAGAAAATAAATGATAGTATAACTGCTTGAGAATAAGTCTTTTGGTTTCGGCTTTTTAAAGCAGAATTGCTGAACCAGGTAGTCTGAATCATAGGTACTTCTCAGACTAAAATAGTCCACCTATCCTCTAATAATAATATGACAATATTAAATGCTTGTTAAAAAGCCAGTTTTAAACATTATTTATAAGTATACAGAAAAGGCAAACTGCAAACTCATCAAAGTGAGTTTTCATTTCAGAAACTTCTATTTGGTCAGGAAAAAAAAAAGCCCTCTGTCTTACATGTCTTGTTTAAAATAAATAAGTATAGATTTTCGTTTTCCTGGATAAATGTATAGATGTGTAGTAGTATACAGATAGAAAAGTTTTATCCAGAATAATTTGCGGAAAATCTTTGCGAAAAGATGTTCAGACAAACTATAAACTCTAGTTCCCTCTATAGAGGTGGCAAACAGCACTCGAAACAATCCATATTATGATGAATATGTAATGGCCTAAACACCACAATAGAGATCACATGCAGAGATATAATTAAAGAGAAATCCATGGCCCTTATAAGCTGTGAAAGAATAGAGCAGAAGTATTGTCCTTCCTCACATATACTGCCGATGTAGGTTGATGCAATACAGCTTCAAAAGCTGAGACATCTGTTTCAGAAGGATACAGGTACCTGTCTCTTCATTTTGCACATCATGGGCAAACAAGTTCAAGAATACTTCAGACTTTACCTTTCCATTCCCTAACAAAAAACAAGCATGAAGGTGCAGAAAGGAAGATATTTTCATCTCAATGTAAGGCAGAACAGCCAGGTTCCATGCAGAACAGTATTATATCCAACCACCACTTTGTATCTCAGCTAGCTACAACAAATAAATGTACATCTGAAAACAATACTTCCTCTAGACAACTTCTAGCAGTGCACCAGTAAAAAACAAAATGACCTAAACTTCAGCTACCACTATGCAATGAAGAGTAAGTTCTTTTTGTCTTCTGTAAGTCACAAGCAGACTAAAATAGCAGGGAAATTTTACAGCAAGAAACAAGGAAAATGAACTCCAGGAAAGTATGAATACAAAACCGGGCATCACTGTGGAATCACAGAATCACAAAATGGGTAAGGCTGGAAGCCACTACAGTGAGTCATCTGGTCCAACCTCCCTACTCAAGCAGGGTGCCCTAGAACACATTGCACAGGATTATGTCCAGATGGTTCTTGAATGTCTCCAGTGAAGGAGACTCCACAACCTCTCTGGGCAGCCTGTTCCAAGCATGGAACTCATAGTCATGTGGAACTTCCTGTGCATCAGTTTCTGCCCTCTGCCTCTTGTCCAATCCTTGGCATCATCGAGAAGAGCCTGGCTCCATCCTCTTGACATCTTCCCTTCATATACCTGTATACATTGATGTGGTCCCCTTTCAGTCATCTCTTCTCAAGGCTGAACAGGCCCAACTCCCTCAGCCTTTTCATAAAAGAGAGTATTCTAGTCCCTTAATCATCTTTACTGCCCTTTGCTAGATGAGCTCCAGGAGCTCCATGTCTGCCTTGTACTGGGGAAACCAGAACTGGATGCAGCACTCCAGATGCAGCCTTACCAGGGCTGAGTAAAGGGTCAAGATCACCTCATTTAGCCTGCTGGCAATGCTCTTCCTAGTACACCCAGGGATACCACTGGCCTTCTTGGCCACAAGGACACACTGCTGGCACATGGACAGTTTACTGTCCCCCAGGACCCCCAGGTCGTTCTCCACAGAGCTTCTTTCCAGCAGGTCAGCCCCCAGGCTATGCTATTGGCTGGGCTTATTCATCCCCAGGTGCAGGGCTCCACAAATTGTTGTATTTTTGAAGGTTCCTCTCTGCCCATCTCTCCTGCCTGTTGAGATTCTTCTGAAGGGCTGCAACAGCCCCCTGGAATATCAGCCACTCTAGAAATTAGTAATTTTGATACAGAACTACCTTCTCCAGCTCTTTGTATGACATGCAGGAACTCCTAATGAACTGTGTGTCTGTACTTTTCATGTTTTCCGGCTGCAATAGTACCATAATACCACATAAAAATCTGCATCAAGCTGCCTCACCCACTCTTCTCGCAGGCAGCTGCTTGTGTGCTAGAGAGGTAGGCACAGAAGGAGGCAGTGAAACCACTGTAATCTTGACTCAGACAGGCATGTTTGGTGAAAAGGCTGCATAGGACTCTTTCTACCTGTATGTATAGTCTGTCAAAGTGTTTAATTTTCATGATCTCCCTTTATGAATTAAAATTTTGCCATGTTATGTTCTCTTAAATTCACTCCATAATAGAATGAGTTACATAGGAGCTCATATTTGTGTGTCAGTTACACAGGGTTAGTACTTAAAGGTAGGTTTTTCTGTCAGCAAAGTATTTACTGAAAAAAAATAAGAATGAAATAAATGGGTAGTAAACGTGTAAAAAACACACCTCATAAAAAATTATTCATTTGCATAAGTAAAGTTTAAAAAGTGTCTTCCACTGTCCATAAAACCATATATTTAAGTAGTCCAATTTCTAGCAGTAAATAAGTCAGTGGAGGTTAGCTACAAATCTTGTGTATTCACAGAGGCAGGGGAAAAATTAAAGATAAAATTTTGAAGGTTTTAAAAGGGCTCTCTTAGTGGTGGCTACTACACCACATACAGAAAAGGAAACAGTGTAGATGATTCCTGAGATTCTGTCTTGTATCAGTGAATAGTGTAATGGGGACATTTTTCTTTTTGTTGAAGATAATTTGGTCTAGAAAGAAACATAATGAAACATAACCTTTCTGTCATCAAATCAGCAAAATACAAGGTGTGAAACAAAATATCAGACTGCAAGGTATCTTTAGCTGTATAGAGGGGACTGTTTCTTTAATACCATGGTTAATTTACATGTAAATAGCTCCACAACTGTATTTCTCAATTATATTGAAATTATTATTATTATTATTATGACATTCAGCATGGACAACTAACTTCGTATTGAACACCTCCTTAAGTGTTAACAGAGAGATAGTAATGGAGCACGGGAGAGTATGTACATCAAGAAAAGAAGGTTGAAGCAGTAGAAACCTTAATGTTTTCCTATTGTAGATTAGATGTCATAAGGAGATACTAACAAAGCTATGTTTTGGGGTTTTTTTCTGACATGGAACTGGTGCATGTGAACTGGGAATGCTTCTCTCTTCTACCTCCTTACTGCTCTATCAGCTGTCATTGCTCCCTCACAGAGGCTTATGTTTTTTAAAGATTGCTATTAATAGAGTGGATAATAAGGGCCAAAGATTCTTTATGTAAGAGTCAGCTCTCTAACAGACACAGTTCTCAGAAATATATGATGTGTCCATAGTAAGTGGGTGTTCATATGTCTATGCATGGGACTTATTTAAACTCCAAATACAATGTTCACATGACACTTTTCTTTCATCACACTCCTACAAAGTCTTTCTTGGTTCTTGAATATAGGTAATTGTGGACAGTGTTGCTTGATTCACTTATTTACCTGTCAGACATTTTTCTCTTCCAGGGGCAATACACCTCCAATGTTGCTCTAATTTTGCAAGTCTCATTCTTGCTGTCACCACAGTGTGCTCCTCGGTCCCAAGCATAGTCACTACATGTAATAGGGAGTTCAGAATCAATGTAGAATCCATATTGCTGGAGTTACCAACGTGCTAGGAGCCCGTAGGTAGGGCCTCGACAGTTTGTACCATTTGTCAAAGTTTGATGATCAACGATCATTGTTTCATTTGCAGCAACAGGATTTGTGCTATATGGATCATGCTATATTACCAAAGCTTTTTAATAGTACATGAAGAGGGACTCATAAGGTACATGAAAAAGTAAGGGATTTTCTGTGCTGACAGTGAAAGGATCATGGCCAGTGATCCTGCAGGATCATGCAGTGCTTTGTTTAACAACTTGAATGATTGTCAGGGTTTATCATATTATTCTTTATGCACAGAAACATCTTGGATTGGTCATATTGATAATTTGTAATTGTCAAGTTATTATTTAGTCATAATATTATATTCCACATGGAACTATAAGCAGTATGAGAATATAAACTAAAACAATGTAACAAACCCTCTCATTGCTGCAGTCTATTCTAACTTTCTTCCTTCTAAAAGATCCTCTGTAATAATAATTTTTCTTGGTACAGTTGATACTTCTATTCTGTTTCCATTGAGGACAACTATATGGTATTTTGGTTAATACTTCTGCCAAATCTCACTGCATTGCCTCCTAGTAATGTGTAAAAGCAACTATGGTCTTCCTCTTGCATGGACAATTTGTTATACTGTGTATGTATCCTCTCTGTTGCTGCACTTTGAGGATTGCTTCACAAGGTGAATTTTCAGCAGTTAAATCACCCAATACCCAGTTCTTTTTATAAGTTCATTATGCCTGTCCAATTTTTCATGTAACATTTTATTGACTGAGTCAGTTGTGCTTCGAGATCTTTTACTTTTGTTTCCAGAGCACTATGTTCATCAAGGCCCTGTTTTTCCGTCAGCATAATAAGGGTTATAATTCATTCCTTAAGACCTTCTACTAGGTTCACAGGAAACTATTATTTCCAAATTTTCAAAGAGTCTTTTTTTGCTGCTTTAGTTTAAAGTGGACTTTTCCTAATAAGGAGTTATTTAAATCTCACTTGGAAGACAATATTAACACCAAGAGAACTGGAGCATGACTTGAATGAAAAGACGGAGAACAGAAGGATCAGGAATTCAAAAACAATATGATTGCAAACATGATAAAGGGGTTGGAGAAGCACAGTTCGTCTATTAAAGTCCATGTTAAATCTTACAAAATTATAATGAGATCTTACAGTGAGATCTATCAGAATCTCAAGGTGATCCCTAGCTTTGCTCTCCTTCCTCATCAGACTCCTTGTACTTCTGTTACTGTTTCTGTTAGTGTTTCTGTTACTGCTCCCTTCCTTTCTCCCTTTTTTTTTTCACTTATCTTTTGTGTCCCAGATGGAATAGCCTACCCTGCTTCCCCACAATACTTTTGGCTGCCAAGTTCTCACATCTTTTCAAATACCTCCCTAAAACCCTACTTCATCAGGGAATTTTCACTCTTTATCCAAACCAGATGCCTTTCTTGCTCTGAATATTTTCTCCATATATTCTCTCATCTGTCTTAAGACCTGGATATCTAGTAGTCAAGGATTATCAGTAATTTTCTTTCTTGAGACAGAATGAGAATTCCTTACAACTTCACTATTTTGACTGAAATAGCCTAAGGGTCTCTCTATCCCTCTGTTGCTATTCAAAAGCTTCCCTTCTTTTTTAAAAAAATATTGTGTTAGGGGCAGGGGAAGGGCAGGGATCACCTCACTGATGGCAAAACAATGACTTTAAGGACTCCAAGTTTCTAGGACTTGGTTTTCTATATAGTATAACACTCCTTGAAACAGAATTTTCCAGTAAGACTGCAATATCTTCTCCTTCATCCTACTTTCATGAAAATTAAAGGTGTGCCTTCAATAGTGTTAAAGGGATTTTCACTAAAAAAAAAATAGTCCCACTGAAATCTGTGGAGATTTTCCTCTACATTGTTTACCTAGACGACCACTACCTTCAAGAACTACATGAAAAAATATAATTGTTTCAGTCCAAACATAGTAACTGCTGCTGCTGTTAGTATTCCATTTTCAGGGGCTTTGAAAGGCCATGCAACAAGTTCATTTCTCTTGTTAAAATTCTTTCTTGGTGAAATACTGACTACAACTTTACTAACACTTTAAGCAATATTCATAAAAAGATCAACTAATACTCTTGTGTTTAATCCCAGTAAATTTCAATGGTACTGCTTTGGCATGTAGCTGGGGTAACATGATAGCGATTCAAGCCCAGAAAGAAAGGGCCTCCTTGATTACCTGTGTAATATTTGCAGAGTTTAATTCTTCATTTATTACTGTCCAGATCACAAGTCACCATACTCATGTGCAGATGTAAGAAAGACATATAGCAGATATTTCACCATCAACTGGAGACTTTAATACTATGAACATAATTACAAAGACGCTTAATTTTGAAAGGACAATTCTTGTGCTCACAGAGACATTGTGTTATTACTAATAGTGTGTGCATTGTGGAGAGAAATCCCCTCCTGACCTCGCTTCTGAGTCAATAAACTGGCAGTTGAGGAACAAATGGGACTATATTCTGATTTTTTTTTCTGGTTTGGTCACTGTCATGTGCTGTGAACTAGTGTGCTCTTGTAAGGGATGCCAAAGGGTATATCTCTTTACACTGGCATCTCTTGTGAACAACTTCAGTGTGTCATCAGATTGATCCAAAGCTCAAGGCATTTGAAAAAATGGGAACTTAAAAGTGCCTACTAGATGTTACATTTTGATCATTCTGAAACATTAAAATTGACAAAATAAGACCATTGAAAGCTTTCTTTTACCTGTCAAGACTGTCAAAGAGGAACTGAACCGTATATTTACAATGTTACTGAAAACAATATTAAAATAGTTTAGACATTCTAAACAGAATGTATATATGCATGCAAAGGTCGAGTTGGTCCTTCTCCTGTACTCCTTTATTATGCTGGGTTTTCCCTTTTTTTGCGTTATATTTCAGTCATTCTTTGCTTGGGCTTGCAGTTGCAGGCAGCATAAGTAGGGCAGGATTTGCAGTCATGTGCTGCCAAAGGATGCCAGGAAAACAAGAGAACCAACCACCCACATAGCACACATTCAGAGGGGAGTGGCTTCAGACTAGCCCTAGTGTGCTTTTAAGAGATGACTGGATCATACCAGACACAGGCCAAGTGTGTCCCTTCTGGCTTAGTGTTCTGTGTGTTCATATTCTTCCAATTATAATACTGACAAAATATTAGGGACTTTAGTCTCCATATAGCAGATATAAGTCTGATGAGCTGAACACACCAGTGGTGCCTCTGTGCTACATAGTGCCAAATAGTAAACTATTGTTTATTAGTATTATTTATTAGTAAACTAGTGTAGTAGAAAAGTCTAATGAAAGGAGAAGTAGTAGGTTTTGCAGGTGAATTTTAATTTTTTTTTAACCTTATACACGTTACATTTGTGTAGCATCATGAACAAATTTAAGTCTAAGAAATACATCTGGACAAAGATACAGAGAAGTATCTATCTGCTAACTACTCATAAGTGCTTTTGTTAAGGCCACAAAAAACGGAAAATGCAAAGAGAGCTTGCCATCTAACATTTAGAAGACCACAAAAATTCAAACTGTACCTGTAAAGTATATCAAAAAAGGCAAATTTTCATAGCACTACACAGAGCCTCAACTGAACATAGGAATAGGTCTTTCTGAACATGAATTTTTAAAATTAGTTAGTTATGTACCAGACATTAAAGATTCCTTATCACAATTAATCAAATTAAACTTTTCTATGTTATTCCTTATATTGTTAATGCAAGCAAGTACCTCATATAATTAGAAAGCAAAAAGGTTAATGAATCATTTGGACAATAAAACATTTAAGAACTCAGATGGTCTTTTCAGATTCATTTGAAGCTGTTAGATTCTGCACCTCAAGAAGCATTACGAGTTCTTTTGTGGGATTTTGATTGTGACAGTCTTAACTTCTGTGTATTCATGGAGTCCATATTCTCCCCTAGATAAAAGAGAACCAAGAGCAATATTTATGCTAATGCTTTTTATATGAGTTTTATTCTGGATGGGATTTTCAGTGATGCTGTGCAATTGGCCATATATATATAACAAGTACACTGGACATATTTAGAAGACAGCCGTGCAGCTAGACTGTAGCTGAAAACCTTTTGAAAAGCTACAGCAACAGTTTCCTGAGAAAAGTGGCAGAGACAACAATTTTATCTGTGCAAAAGAATGGCATTTAATTTAGAGTATTTCTAAATTGGATTTATGTGCAGCAAATCAAGAACGTATTAGACCTTCACAAGCATGCTCAACAAGTTATTTGCAAAGGTCATAAAGGTCTTCTTCTAAAGTCAAGAATTTTCTCCAGCATTAAAGAATAGACACTTCATCTCAAGCAAATGGAGGACATAATTAATCCATGATGAAAACTCTCAGACAATGAAAAAAACTTTAATATTTCACATGTTTTAGCATGATTCACCTTTACATTTTCCATGATGAGTTGAAGCTTGTTTGTGTGCCTAGATATTTGACACCTGAACAGACAAACTAGACATAACTGATTGCTTTACAGAACATAGATTTGCTACAGTATAAAGTTCTGCCATTCTCACTGCCATGTTACTAGATAGGAATATAGGCAAAACAGAAGTCTCTGATCAGGACCCTTGTACTAGGGGAATATGTTTACTGATTCCCTTATTTTTTGAAGAGGCATTCTGTTAGTATGTGACATTCAGTAGTTTAATTCATAATGATATTATCATTCCAAGAATTATACAGGAAATTTAATTCTGGGGTTCAAGGAATTGGCTTGACACTGAGTTCCTAATTATTTCAGTACAGCTGTTTCACATATATTTCTGCCTCCCCTAAAATTGACTGGTGTATATTTAGAATTTTTTTTCCAAACAGGCATCTATCTGGTGATAATTCTATCCTTGTCCTTTAGCAGAAATATTTTTATTGGTCTGATAATTGTGACTTTGAACCAAAAAACTTAGTTAGCACAAAAGCTTAACTCCTTCCAAATGCACTGTTATAGAAAATATTTTTGATAGTCTCTTATTGTTTTTCTGTTATTTCCAGCGAATGAATTCAAAAAATATTTCTGCTAAAGAGTGTAATTCAGAATTGATTACGTCCAATTTTTTTGGCACCCACCAAATGCAAACCAGTATTTGATAATAATGGTCTAAATTATTGCATTTTTCCATTTTGCAGTTTTCTAAAGCTCTCAGCGTTGACTCGAGTCCATTTCCTTTGAAGCTAGCGGGAGCTTTGCCATAAGGAGCAGACTGGGTCCAGTGATGAGCAAGTATGAAAATACTAGTCTTTATCTCTTAAAAAAATACATAAAAAGAAGCTCTGAAGCACCTCACCTACATATATATTTTTTAATTACTTCTATCATTCATTAAAATTTTTATGCATTTGTCTTAATAAAAAGGAAAGCTTACAAGTATTGATTTTTAGTTATGGCTTTAAAAATAATTTTTTGTTCCTGTATATTTGGCATTTTTAACAAAGGACAAATAAAGGTAAGACAGAACATGATTCAAGTGGAAACTGGTCTAAAACTTAGAGGTTTGAAAAAATTTGATTAGATTATAATTTTTGTATAATACTCCACTTCTATTTTGGGAAAAAAACAAAGGTCCAAAGACTACAGAGGACTGTTTTCATCATAACTTTTGACCAAGCTGGCATGTACTGTAAAAACATTGCTGTCACAAGGCTTTAACTGCAAACTCTTGTTTAAATCTAGGATTTTGAAAAGTCTCTTCTTTTCCAAAACCTAGCATGTGAAGGGGATATCACAAACTACACACATATATATCTTCATGAAAATGACAGTTTCTCTGTACATGCAAAAACTGTAAACCAAAACCAAAATGGTCAGTTTTGCTTATCAGTAGATTGCAAGCTTCTAAAACCAGTAATTTTGAAAAAGGGTATATCTTAACAATTTTCTTATTTGTGGAGGAATTGTTTGGTTGATATTGCCTCTGACAACCTGAAGCCTCTAAATACTAGCCTAATGTGACAAAGTCTCAAACTGGACATCCTAGTTATGCATATTTAAAGTTGGGGTTTGGAATTTCATTTTGTAGTTCCTGTGAATCTACATTTTTAAAAGCATTTACTTACATTTCTCGTCCATTTCCTGACATCTTAAAACCTCCAAAAGGACACTGAGCAGACACTGCACTATAACAATTAACCCTGGAAGAACAAAAAAATTACTTTTGATAGTGCGAAGAAACTTTTTTCACTTCTGCAAAATCAATGTTTTTTCTGTCAACTGTAAGAAACCTATGGTGATAGTCACAAACTAGAACTAAGTAATATATTTGCAAAAATAAATTTAGTTTAAGGTTCAGAGAAATTAAGTATTAAAACCAACTACAGTTATAAGCAGGGTAATAATACTCATGAAGGGTCTTCAAGCAGAGTGACCATCATACCTTTCTCTGATAGCCTCAATAAAACTCCTAACTCGTACATCAGCTCTCAAACAAAACACTAGCCAAAGCTAAGTCTTCTGCAGGTCCACTTCTTATTGATAAACTCATGATAGCTTCAGTATAAGTTTAGGAAGTTTTGTTTGATTCTACTCAGTTAAGCCATGTTCTGTATTGTAGTTGAGAACAAGATACAATGAGTAAGAAAGGAACTTCACAGGGGAATTTGTAAGTATGAAGAATTTTGGCAGAATGTGCATCCTGCTTCCTGACTGAGAAACTCTTTTTGTCTTATAACCTTGTCAAATCAAATATTCTCTCTTTACATATTTTATAATCTCTTCTGCCAGTCTGCTGGTTTCAACAGAAGAGATTCTGTTCATAGTTAAGGATTCCTAGACCACCAATCATGTAAGAGCAAAACCCAAAGATTCTACCTCTGTTTGAAACTTTCTTCCATATAAAGAATAATAAGCCCTAAGTCAAAACTG
Source organism: Corapipo altera (assembly GCF_003945725.1). Taxonomy (NCBI): domain Eukaryota; kingdom Metazoa; phylum Chordata; class Aves; order Passeriformes; family Pipridae; genus Corapipo; species Corapipo altera. Next base: position 800,744 of record NW_020884949.1, read on the forward strand.
TTAATTTATTTTTAGAAAGTATCTGTTTTTAGGTCACAGGACCTGGGCAGGAATTTTTGCTGGTTGCAAGTGCTTTCAGATAAAATGTAAATTGGGCACAGGTTTTGCATTCAAGTAAAACTGGTTGTTCTCCTTCTGATGCATTGAAATAATTGTAGGGAAAAGCAGGTCTTTGTCAGTGATAGTGTCTAGACTCAGTCTGCTATGCCTCCAAGCTTTCACTCTTGTATCTCTTATCCTTTTATTTTCCAGCTCTATGTAAGTTGCCTCTTCTTTTCCATTGCTGGGAATAGTTGGTCTTGTAGCAGTTCTCCCTCAGCTTGCGTTTCCTTCCTTTGTTCAATCACATTTTATCAATTTTTTCCATTAAAGATGTATGTTCTGCCCAGGCTAATGGCCACAGAACTTCAGATAACTAATTTCTTTACGCAATACCGAAAACGATCCCCAAAAATTATATATTCACAGAATCACAGAATATGCTGCGTTGGAAGGGACCCACAAGGATCATCAAGTCCAACTCCTGGCCCTGCACAGAACCATCCCCAAGAGTCACATTATGTGCCTGAAAGCATTGTCCAAATACTTCTTGAACTTTGGCAGTCTTGGTGTTACGACCACTTCCCCAGAAAGCCTATTCCAGTGCCCAACCACCCTCTGGATGAAGAACCTTTTTCTAATATGCAACCTAAATCTACTCTGACACAACTTCAGGCCATTCCCTCAGGTCTGTCACTGGTCACCACAGAGAAGAGTTCAGTGCCTGTCCCTCCTCTTCCCCTCATGAAGAAGTTGTGGACTGCAATAAGGTCTCCCCTCAGTCTCCTCTTCTCCAGGCTGCATAGATCAAGTGACCTCAGCCACTGCTCATACGACTTCCCCTCAAGGCCCTTCACCACCTTTGCTCCCTTCCTTTGCATGCTATTAATTTATTCCCAGATCCTGAACGTAAAGAAAGAGGGCACTCTCACTGTATTTTTTTGTTGTTTCCTTTCCTTTTTAGCAAGTCAATTTCCTTTTTTAGACTAAGTTTACAGGCCAATTGTGTGAAGACTTTCAAGACATAAGTATTTAATGGCACATTAAGTAGGGAAAGGTGAGGGGAGGAGATACAGAGGAGGATGGCAATGATCCACCTCTACAAAGATGACAAGGAATAAATATAAAAATATACTACCTAAAAAAGTGTGAAAATGTCCTACAATCAGTGCCATTGACACCTGCAGATCTAAAGGAAGAATTTAAAAAAGCATGACTTACCATACTGTTCCAGCCTGAAGAGCAGCTGCAAATGTCAATGCTTTATCAATGTCTTTGGTAAAAACTGCTGCTGCTAAACCATACGTAGTATTATTTGCTCTCTTGATTACTTCATCTATAGTTTTAAACTTCATGATTTGTTGAACAGGTCCAAATATCTGTATCAAACACATGTAAGCTTTTAAAGTGGACTAGAATAAGTTACTATTTTAAGTAATTTATATTTATTAAATTTACATCTATTAGGTGGTTTTGTTCCTGAATTCATTCAGCCAAGACTGTATATTTCATGAAAACTTTCTAAAAAATACTATAAATTCACATAAAGATTTTTGAAATATGATGTAAATCAAGATAGCCTATTATAAAATGATTAATAAGACAATAAATAAATAAATAATGAAAACAAATAACAAAGATTAAAAGACTCCCACCATAAAGGCAGCTAACATGGTGTCACACTCTGCTAGATATCTATACCGGTTACCAACAAATGGGTGTTTTCTTGGCAAACTCTAGTTTTAAAGACATGAGAAAGACATGCAATTTTTCTTCACCTAAATTTTCTATTAGACTTTTATCTCTGTAGGCAGCTGCACAATTGGGAATGTACTCCAAGTGGAACAACTAATTCTGCTTTCCATATGGGTGTTAGGTGAGAAAATAGTTCTTCAGGTTCCACTTTCCTGCTGCCATCACTCGGTGTTCTCAGCCAGAGGTGCCCATGCCCACCACAATATGCCAAGACTGTGTAGTGTGAGGGGACATTACTACATCCAATTACTTCTATTCCAACAGATTGTGAGCTTTCTACCTGACTGAGTTTTAATGTTAGTTTCTAACTAGTGTTGCAAGAGTTGATTTACATAGGTCAGAAAACCACTGAACATTCCCCTACTATTCAAACTGTGAACTTCAAAACTTGGATATTCTTTAAATTGTCTTGGCTGTCTGGGGTTTCATTTTTCCTTACACTTAAAATAATGTGAGAAGCAGTCGCTTTACTGCTGACCAAAGAGAAACTAAGACAGCAGCAAAAATCTGTGTGGTTTCTTACCTGACTCCTGGGTGGCAGAAACAATCCAAATTCTGTCTCATAGAGCTCTCTCCTGTTTTACAGCTTTCTCCTTGTCACAATTAACTCTAGCTGTTGTGGTGTTAATTTTAACTAGGGCTGTTGACTCGTGGTGGATGTACTAGGTATGCTCATCAGACTGCATCAGCAGTATTGTTGGCTTTGTAAAGCAACATTTAGGAGGATTTTGAAGGACCTTTTTTTATGAAGAAGTATAATGGACACCAATTGCAGCCCAGTTGCAACAGTTATTAATGAAGATGAATATAAAAAAACACAGAGAAGAGGTCATGACTGGACTTTGAGGCTGTGTTTACAAAGCTAGCTGACATAGCAGCTCTGCACTCCTAACTCTCTGCTGTTCCTTGCAGATTTTCACTGATGCCATGGCACTGTCACCTCAGTTGGGTCAGTAAAATATTCTTCAGTCATGTGTAGACACACTTGCAAACTGATCTAAGTTAAATAACTCCACAGAGGCAAAACTCTGATGTACAGTAATCGCCACCAACAGGCATGTGGAAGCACAAATCAACTAGTTTCTCATGTTGCAAAATAGCTGCCTGGTGCATGTTATGTCCAAACACTAAATTAAGTGGCTCCCTAGGCAGTGTAAATTGTTCACAAGCTGTGCCTCCACTGTTTGCTTCTCTGTTACTGGTCACTGTGATGCTGGTATGTGACACATAGATGGTATGGGCTGATGTAAATAATCCAAACCCCGCATTTATCTGCTTCCACCCTAAATAGGAGACTTCGTTGGCAGGCCAGTCTCATACTCCCTCACCACAACCAAGTTGATGAAATGGGGATCAAAAACCAACAAAGGCACTTTAAGCACCACCAAGATGGAACAACAGACTTATTGAGAGCATTTTATGTCATTGCTTGACCTTCTAAATGAGTGTTTTGTACAGACATTTAAATAGACAACCTTCAGTGAGAGAACAGATGGCTAAAAATTTATTTACCTCTTCTTTGGCGATGCGCATATCATCAGTAACATTAGAAAAAACTGTGGGTTGGATGAAGTAACCCTTGTCTCCCCATGGACCTCCCCCACATTCCAGTTTGGCTCCTTCTTTTTTCCCACTCTCGATTAGCTCCAGGATTTTTTTAAACTGCTCCTTGTCAATCTAAATGAAAAGATATTTCAGGGATGAAAACAGCACATGCTGATAACAGTTGGTCTTCTAACTCACTAACCTAAACTTAACAACGTTCCAGCTTTGTTCAATTACATGTGTTGAAGTGGAACAGGTAGAGAGCACTGCTAATATTCTTGTCACTAACTTCTCAAAAATTTGCAGGCTTTTCTCAAATAGAGCAATAATCAGAAATTTTGACATAGGAGAATGAGGTTTAGAGGGACAAAATTAATATGTCTTATACTTCTCAGTACTTTTGCCAACCAGAAATGGTTCATCAAAAAAAAAATTGCTGGGCTTGACTCTGAAAAAATAATGGAGGGCTTGATCTAGCCAGCAAAACCCTTCTGTCCTTCATCAGGTCTGGTACATTGGCCATACTGCTTTCCTAAAATATTAGAGGAAGTTAAAAAACAACTATTAAATATAATTTAAATTCAATGTTATTTTTTAATTAATTCTGATTTATTAGTGGAATAAAGACAAATACACTTGTCATTTGAGAAACATAGATGACAAATTGTTTACAATATGAAACCAATCTCTGTCCTTCCATTCACTCAGGCTTACCAACAAATTCAATATATGCCAAGTATATTGCAGTTTGGTTCTATAGTTTGGCAAAATGCATGGTCTTAGTCTGGAAAAAAAGTTTATGGTGACAGTACAACAAGTGCTTATATTTCTCTAACTCCTTCCAGTTTGCTGTGACAAAATGGATAAAAACAAATAGTGTAAATGAGGACTAGAAACAGATAACACATTGTTTTCTCTCCTGTAAGGTCCAAATCCACCAATCACCCTTCAGACCTGAAGGGAAGTTGTGCACAAGATAACATGTATGTCAAAAAAACCTTAATGATAAAGCTTGTTTGGTAAATGCCTCTAGCATTCTCTTTTTTTTTATTTTCTTTGCTCCATTTTCATGATTCTTTCCTTCATTATTTCAGACTTCAGTCCTTCAAGTACTAGCTCACGAAGATACTGAGATTACTTCCAGAGTGACTCTTGCACAGATTAGTCTTCTCTGTGATCATGCACATCAGTCAGCAGAGCAGAGTAGGTGTGTATCTTATTCTCTTATTTGTGCAATAAAAATGTTGAGTTTCAGTCTGAGCAAAAAGTTTTACTATGATCTTAGAACACAACAATATTTTCTAAGGTTCTGGGGAATTCTGGACTCATATTAGACTAAACAGCTATTTAAATAAAGCTGTGATAAAAGTTTATAGCTATAAGGATATGGGTTTATAAGGAGATGACTTTTAGTTCACTGCACTCTCTTTGTCATTTTACTTTCAAAGAAATGTTTGCCTTACTGGATGCTGAAGACATAAAATTTCTGCTACCCTGGTGGCCACATAAACATCTGGGAGAGAAAACAAGGTTTATATGATACAGCTCATGTTGTCAGTCCTTCCTTTGTTATTATCATAATTATTTTTCTTAATAATGCTTATATAGAATCTTTTGAATTCCAGTAGGGCTTTTGACTCTGCTTTGATGTCCAACGTGCACAGTGTTACTCAAACTTGCTGTCTAGGGCAGGTGCGGCCCCAGAGGACCTGTGAACTGGACAACATGTCTTTTTCTCTATGGCAAGACATCACTGTGAATAGGCCTGATACAGGCTATCGGTTTTTGTTTCTAGGAACAATCAGTCAAAGCACAAGCAATTTGAAGACACAGAGAGATATTTAACATAATTACCACAAAAGAAACTACACTCAAACCACAATTTTCCATTAAATGGGGTCATACCAGTTCTAAAAGCAGTAACTTTGCTAATCTGTAAAATCGTTAAGTTTCTGCTAAAGTTTACTAAGAAGAAAAATAAATCAATAATGGCAAATGATGAGAGTAGAGGAGAAAAAAAATCTTTGTATTCTTTAAAATATTTTCATTTTTGCTTTTTCACATTTAACCTTCCTTATTTTTTTAGTAGAGGTTTACTTACATTTCTCATTTAAATTGTTAGCATTAATTTCAAACTCAGTAAAGCCACAATAACCTGATAGAAGATCTCTGCTAATTTTATGTCAGTTGTACAACAGACACTTGGAATTTACTTGTTTGAACCTTCCTACCCTTGGACTTTTAAAATTTACTCAGATGAATCTATTATCTTGTATTAAAACATATTGCAGGAAAATAAAATAGTATCCTTCTTAAATATTTTTAAATTTCCCAAATCTTGTGTGGCTTGGAATGTGTTTTTTTCCAATTTACTTGGTGTCTTTTATTACATAAATTGGCATAACCTTTTAACAAAAGCAGGAAAAAATAATAAACTGTTGTATTTAAATAGTGTAATATTCTAAAACTGAGAACAGTATAATGAAGGTCTAGCACCTTGAAAAAGGGGAAAAGACACTAAAAGTCTTATTTCCTCAAGCTAGTCACTTACAGTGGCACTATTTGAATATGTAGTTAGCAAGCTCTAACATGACATGGGTGATTGTAATGCACTTTTACAGCTGATGCATTGGAGGTTTCTCAGAGCACTTACATTTTTTATAATTGTTCTCCTCACTAATAAAAGGAACTAGAAAAGAGAAGGAGACCTCACCCTTTGGCTTATGATAGTGTTGTAAACAACAATCTCTCCAGTTTCTTCCTCCTCGTCCTCTAGACTATCCACCAGAAAACCATACTTAGCCTTGAAAGTACTGCAACAATAGGTTTAGAAGCACATTAAATTGTGATGTTGTGACATAATTATGGTGGAAACATGTAACATTACTTACTTGAGGGCCTTGCTGTACACCAGGCAACAGAGGATTCCCAAGAGTATACTTCTTTGCCCTTTCAATGCTTCGGCGAACAAACTCATCATAAATAGGCTCCTCCACAAAAATCCTAGATCCTGCTATACAACACTGTCCCTGGTGATAGAACACACCAATATGTGCGAATTCCACCGCAGTGTCCACTGCAAAGAAATGCAGAGTTCATCAGATCATAAACACAAATTGTCACATCATAAATTCTTTACTAAGCTTTGTCACTGCATTTCATTTCCCTTTTTAGCACTTTTTATTTTTATGATCCTTTAAACCATGTACTTATGTCCAAACTACTCTTATCAAGAGCAGCATGGTACACCTAGTTAAACACACGTTAAGCTGTTCTATGTGAAATGTAGATCCAACGTTATTTGCCATGTCAGCAGCAGCAAGAGGAGTATTTAGCTAGAAATTTAATAAACTTGTATAAATCTACTTTTGGTTCTGCATTCATGTTGCATTAGCACGATCATTACATTAACGGTGGACAGGTTGTCAGAGATCCATACCTATTCAGGAGCCATCAGGTTTTGGTGTCAATCTAACTTAAAACTATGGCATGACCAGAAAACATTAAAAATTACTCAAACAATTAAAATTAAAAATTACTTGAAACAATTTACTGACAGAGAAAAGAAGAAGAGAATTAAATTTGCAATAGTAGTAGTTTATATAATAAAATTGCTACTAACAGTCTGCATCCGCAAATATAATGTTAGGACTTTTTCCTCCAAGTTCCAAGGTAACTCTCTTCAGATTGCTCTTTCCGGCTGCCTCTTTAATCAGTTTGCCAACCTAGAAGGTAGGGAGAGGACAGCTTCATCTCAAAAAGGTTATAATGACCTCAAAAACATCTCTGACTTCCTCAGAAGTGAAAATCCATCCACAGTTATCTACTATCCCAGTAACAAAATGAAAAATAAATTAAAAAAATTGAAGAGTCAGGGTGAGGGTGACTTGTAGCCTATGAATCAGAACTGTTTTCTAGAATGGTTTCTCCCTGTATACATTCATATTGTTGCCTAAAGATCAAGGAGAAAAAACTCACAAGGCAAATTTAGTATAGATAAGATATCGAGCAGGTCTTTAATGAAGGCATTCTGGTGCAAGGAGTACAAAAGTGCTCACACCCATGTCCAAGGGTTCCACAATTTATGGTCTGATCCAAGAACTATCTGCCCCCAGATCCTCCCCAAACCTGCCCCCCTGGCATGCCTCCCCAGAAACTGAGTTAGAGAGACATCCTAAGACCCCTTTCTTCCTCATCTTCCTCTTCTTCACAGCACATACTGTCTTTGGAGCTTCTCCGAGGTGCAGGGTTGAAGGTTGCTTTGACTATGATGCTATCTTGTTGTTCAGGCCTGGGGTGCATATGCGCTTAAACAGAATGTGTTTACTATAGTCGTGCCTTGAAAGGAGCCTAAACAAGCCTAAAAAATTTAGAAAATTCTGTATGAAATAGGGGAATAGGGTTTGGTGAGTGTTAACTACTATTCTAAAGGGCAACAGACTACATAGCTACATTAAAATCTACAAAAAGCTAAAAATCCTAAAAATCCTGAGGCATCAATGTTAACTGCTTTTTGGGTTACCACCACTATACTGGCATGTATCTGTAACCTAAAGTAGGCACTGATTTCTGCTCCGCCTGTTGCTCCCATTAGGTTGAAATTTCTCTGTTTTATACATGGAAAAGCCCTCTGATGCACAAAGATGTATGAAAGAATCTACATTGCCTGTATGGACACTTCCCTGTTCCAATTTCTCTCTTAAAAGAAAGAAGAGGAGGAAATGGATACTGTGAGGTAGAACCCCTATGCCGCTTCTTTCTACTGGTGACATAATTTAAGGAACTACTTACTATGAGTAGCCCTGGAAAAACTGAAGGAAAAACATGCCTGTAGCTCTTGTGGCTTTGGTCTCTGACTGCCTGTGTATAGCAGACACCAGATAAACTTCCTCCCTCTGTCAACCTTCCTGCCATCATTTCTCCTTGCTAAATTGCACTGCCAGTAGAGGACTGTCACCAAAATCTATAAATACACCCTTGGGTCCATATGCCTTTGGAGGGTCATGGGGCACTGGGAATTGTAATTGTTACTGTCTATTGGGAACATCTGTGGGATGTTTCTTGTATGTCTGGGATTTGGGTTGTTTTCTTTTCTCATTATTTCAGAACTAAAGGTTTCTAAGAGTAAACATAACTCTTGCACTCAATGTGTACTGATCCCTGACAAAAGGGAATGATATTTATCTTTGGAGTCTATATCCAAGAAGCTAAGAGGCCAGATGGCAGCTTTTCCATTTAGCATGCAAGCAGACAGACAATATAATGAACTGTATTAAGAGTACAGCTATATAATGCCTGTAATGAGAAGTCTTCAATTATATCACTCACAGTTCTTCAGGGTGAAGATTAGGGAAAATTAACAGTGACCTTTCTTTTAATTATTAAACTAATATATATCCAAATACTCTTCTAAGACCACCCAGATGATACTAAGTATCATTGAAATATCAAAAAGCCATCACTGTGTGCAGAACCAGGAATGAGATTTCTTAGATACCTTCCTACCATTCTGTTGTTATTAAAATTAAAGGGAACAGAGCTTCTTAAAAAAAGGTGCAAACTATATTATGAAAATGTTCTGTTTTAAATGCATAAGACTTAAAATAGCCTTGGTATACTAGAACCTAGTTATCTCATTGACTGCCTTTGTTTGAAGGGCTTACCAGCAATAGCAAATACTGTTTAAATATGTTTAAAGTTAACAATAACCAACAAATCATTAAACAGATATTGTTTAACAAACCATCAGTCAAAAGAAAGATGAGAGTTAAAATAATTACATAGAACAAGTTAAGACATTAAATCATTTGTGGGAATCAGAGGGGTACATTTCCTGCTTATATTTTCTTGCATTCATTACAGTACCTCTGTAGAGCCTGTGAAAGCTACTTTATCTATATCCATGTGGTGAGAAACTGCTGCTCCAGCAGTGGGTCCAAAGCCTGGCACGATGTTCACAACTCCAGGTGGAAATCCTGCCTGAATTAGAAGAAAGAACTCTGTAAATTTGGGGAAGGATAATGACTAGAAGAATATGTCTCTGGCAGTTTTACTTCCCTTCTCCAGCCATCTTTCTCAGCCATACATTTATTCTCAGCCCTACATCCTCAACTGTTTTAATTCTCACAGTATTTATGCCCTTTTAGTTCCTTGTTGGTGCCATTTCCAAAGAAATACTTTTTTTTTTCTTTTCTCACTCAGTCAGATGTGTAAAGAAAGACTGCTTATTTTTATGTCTGCTTCATTAAAGCTGTTTAAATCAACATGTGTACTTCCTGACTTCTGGACATTGACAAATATGCTAGATGGAATTTAATTAATGATCTGCTGACTAAAATTCTATTAAAAAAATGATGGAAATACTACTTCAAACTCAATGTCTTTGCTTGTTCCTCTGGATGTAGGTTGAAAGTAGAGTGGGCAACATGACAGTTTACAGCAAAAAAGAGGTAGATCAGCTACCAAGTATGAAAAAGCGGGTCACCTGAGATATGCACACTTCCAATATCCTGCACATTTTTTATGGAAATAGACTTTTCTTGTTGTTCAAATCTATGATTTCCCTTCAATCCTGTATTAGTTATGTTCCATTCATAAGCTATTTTCTTCCAGCAGGTTGTCAGGCAAACTCCACGGATGTGTGAAGTGTAGTTGGATTTTTTGTCAGCAGCTATGGGATCTTAATGGCACTTGCAGAGTAAACATTGAATTAAAATACTAAAAAGATTCATCTCCTGCATTATCACTTAAATGAGTCTCTTTGTAGCATTAAACAGGACTTCGACATTACATGCCAACGTTGCAATTTTTATTTGGAATTTCAGGTGGTGAGTTGCAGCTCCTAAAACTTAATGTCCTGTGTTATCAACACCAGAGTGTTACTTTTATTCTACCAATTTTTATTCTTGACAATTTCATGCTCAGATACACTCTGTCCATGTTTGTTATCCTCATTTAATATTCTAGATTAATATTTACCCTGAAATTGATGAGGCAATGAGGTTTCTTTAATTTGCTTAGCATTGTATTTCATACTTAATTTGTAGAGAAAAGTAAGAAGAGTAATTTTTTATGGAACTAATTCACACTGTGTCACTTTGAACATTTAATTTTCATGTTTGTTTTGGAAGCTCTTCTCCGTATATTAAAAAGGGAGACTTGTGAGGGCTGTTAAGAACTATAGTGAAGATTAATAAAAGTGATAATATTTTTTTTAATGTGGACACTTGAGAAGTAGAAAGTTAAATTAGACTTTCAGCTATTTTCACAAGTCTAAAGCAGCTGTTGAAGTGATGACTGTCAGAGATTTGGCTCCAACTTTGTGTGTATAATCGGATACTGATCACATTCCCACTTATGAGCATTCTTTTCAGGAAATCAGAATATCAGAACAGATAGTTCATTAAAGTGATAGGAGAATTGAGTTACTTTCCCTGTAAAATTACTTTTTTCAGAGACATATACTTTCTGATACTTATTGTTAAAAATGAATAGGGAAGGTGTCTCTAATATTTTTTAGTGCAATTCCTCATCCCCAATAGTATCTAATAGCATTTACTATGTGATGCAATAACAGCAGGACTTGGGTCGATCCTGATAGTCATTTAGTTTCTGTGTAATATTAATACATAATCGGTCAGTATGCTCTGCTGAATCATTGTTTTGAAACAGATAATAAAATATGCCAAGTCATTTCCATTAAAACTCTGCAAGGTTACTGCCCTGGTGATTATTGACATCTGTGCCAACTTTTGAAACATGTTAGATTATATTTGTTGATTTTATTGGGAAGAAAGTTAAACTATTTAACTATTCTCTGTGGGTGTTTGCTGGCCTGGGCACCATGGTTAACTCTGGAGACACAGAAGAAACTAACACACTCTCGTGTTCAAGAGAACAAAGAGTATTCTCACAGTTTCTGTGTGAAGAGAGTTCACAGGTTTGGCAGCACTCACTAGTTCGATTTTACAGCTCCTTGTTAATAATAAACCCAGGTTGATGAAGACTTTGTTCAATTAAAAAAAAAAAAAAAAGCTGTACAAACAGGTTTTTCTCCGGGATAACTATACTAATAAAGTCCTTGCTACCCACATGCATGAGTTCTTGCTTCCTTTCGACTTTGAAAGGTACTGTGCTTTAGTAATACAAATATAGTTTTGAAAGAATGGAGTTTTCTAAATGGCTGTTGTGGGGTTTTGTATGTGTGTACTAGGCTGAAAGATATGCATACTTTTGCCCTAGATTGTCTTCACTGGTTTACAGTAAGGCAAGTTCCACAGTACAAGGCTAGGCATGCAATGAAAAGTACTGGCAGAGGCCAGCCTGATTATATTACCTCTGTGGCATTTCAGCTGCAGTATACTCTTACATTTCTGAGAATGGCAAATAACTTTGTTGTTTATGACTTACCTCTTTAATTAAGGATCCCATGTAAAGGGCAGTGAGTGGAGTTTGTTCTGCTGGTTTGACAACCACGGTGTTTCCACAACAAAGGGCAGGGGCAATCTTCCACATGAACATAACCAATGGGAAGTTCCACTGAAAGACAGATGAGAAAGTGTATCCGATTTCTAATACATTGCCAAAATACCTCAGCTTTTCTTGTTATAATAGTGCAAATTGTCAACTCGGTGTTGAACTCTTTGTTGAACTCCTTTCAGAATGAAGATATTTTGAAAAAGCAACTGGCAAACCACATAACACAAAGATCAGTGATTTTTGTATATGTAAGTACAGGAGATCAAAGGTACTAGTTAAAAGCTCAAGAAACAGTAAGTGTACTCCCCTAATAGCCTTACAGACAGTTGTTGAATTAGTGGTGCAATTGGGAGTTTTGCTATTGTAAATGATCGCATCCCTCATTAATTCAGTTTTCTAAGGGAGGCAAGGTAATAACAAATAATGCTACCCTGTCCCTCTTCCCTGGAAGTTTCAATGGTGGTTATTGGTTGTGGTCAGTCCAGACAGACTGCAGAGCAGCTGACTGCTTTGGACCCTGTGTTCTGCAATGTGAGGGATAATGTGACCAGTATAAAAACTCTTTGCCTCTATAAACATATTTCTAATAGTTTGGGAAGCATTGAGTCCACGAGCCTCAGCTCATAAGACATCTTTATAAATGGGAAAAAAGGCAGTTAAGAGCTTCCAATTATATCAAAAAGGCTTGGAGAAATATACATGCAACTATTCTTTTTCTCTGTCCTTGTCTCATTTCAGTCTCACCCTATCAACAAAAATAGTGGGAGCATAAATAACACAAACTGAGGAATTACAGGATTTTCTGAATATTCATTATTAAAGTAGGATTGTGTGAGAGGAAGGAAACGGAAATATTGAGCTATCAAAAGTGGTTTGCAACATTCACATAGTCCTCAAAATTTTACTTGATGTGGAAACCTCCAACTTGGTGGTTCTTTTTTTAATGAAGAGAAAATTAAGACATACTCAGAAATGCTTGAACATTTTATTAGGGAAGGCAGTGTTTGTACTAATTGCTGCTTATATTTCCAGTATGTAATTTTATTAAAATGGTCACAACTAGTGATTATAGTTCTTTAGCTTATCTTAACTGAGTGTTTTACTTGAAATATTTTGTGTTTGACCTACAAGAGAATCTAAACCATCAGTTTCCTAGCTCTCCTAGAGACTGGATCCAAACTATCCCAGCGATGTTCTCCAAATCAGTGTGGTGGTATAAAGGGATAGGAAATCTTCAAGCTCAACTGAAAGACATCAGGAACCTGTGTGGGACTCACATGTTTGAGCAAACCTAATAGACAAGGTGAGTATTTCAGAATCTAACCCTAACCCTAATTTCATCTTTCAAACTATTCTGTCAATCTTTTGAGATTTATTTTCCCTCGATATACAGGGAGGAGGGAGACAAGGTTGAACCAGGCTGACTCATCAAAAATTGTGTTGCAGAATTTGGGTACTCAGGATAGTCTTTATCTTTCAGGATCTGAAAATTTCTGGTTAGTAATTTTTCACAAGTGCATTTGCATAGACAAAATTTCAAAAGCATTTCCACTTGTAACAAGGAATATAAATAGTTGCAACTTACAGGAATAATTTGGCCACACACACCAATAGGCTCATGTCTTGTAAATGTAAAAAAGTTTCCATCTATGGGACAAAGAAATAATTAGACATGCAGACAAAGCATTTGTGAGAGATAGTTAAATCAGAAAGATGATAAAGTTGAATACAAAACTTAACTGGATACAATTTTACTTATAAATTATATTTTCAAAATTTTAACCATGAAAAGATCCATAAAGCACATCTGGATTCAATGCCTACTTTCTTCGTCCAAGGTTTTTATTGTGACTGACTTTTTGCAGCGATAACCCTGCTTCTCAATGTAGTATGCACAGCACACCAATGAGCATTCTTAATTTCTTTTTTCTTTTATCGCCTTTTTTTGTTTCAGAAAGTGTTCTTTTAAATCCTACGTACATATCAGACATTTTTTAATATCAGGTCTCAGCTTAAATCAAATCCATTAAGTATAAAGTTCTCTTTGATTCAAACAAACATGTGCTCCGTTAAGCCTAGTATAGAGATCTACGTGATGCAAAAAAAGTTGGAAGTATTTATCACTCCAGTTTTCCTTAATTCCTTCTTTATTGCCATTCTTTGCTTTGTCCTTCTGAGAAAAGGTGGCTTGAGAGACAATGTTTTCACAGAGTTGCATAATGGGAAAGGGAATGGAGTGAAATTTTAGCAAAATACTCTTTCCTTCTTCCTATCTCTTAGTACTTACTCTTCCTACTACATTATCCAGTAACTGAAACAAAAATTACTTCTTTGTGCTAATTTTAGCTTTAATAAGCAAATATCTGGTTTTCACTACTGTAGTCTTGCATAAACCATAAATTTCTATGCAAAAGTACACTACAGGTTTCTGAGATATACATATAGGTTAAATTTATTGGTCAATAAACAATACTGGTTAGTAGTGTATAGAACAAGAAATAAATGTGAAGAACTGCACTAAATGTTTAAATTGAAAACTATGATAAATCTTTAATAACCTATATTAAAAACTATCTGAAACATTTTCCATTAGAGATATTTTCTGTGTAGCACAACTTTTAGATAAAAGTCAGTTATTTACAGCTCTCATTGGCTTCAGTTCTGTACTTTTGTTATCTCAAAAATACTCACCCATTGGAACAGTACGCCCATGGATTTTATCAGCCCAGCCTGCGCAGTAGCGTAATGATTTGACACAGGCACCTAAGTCCATTAGGTAGGCAGTGGAAAAGAGTTTCCCACCATTAATGGCTTCCATTGTCTGCAATTAAAACATTAATATCAAATACCGATAATGGTTCTTATGCTTGTACTTTGTCATTTAGCTTTTGGTAGTTCAGGTTGAGGATTTTTGTCTTTAGTACAAACATTTAGATTAATTCCCCTCTGAAGGACACAGTGTTTGAAAAACTTAAGATAGCAATTTACAAGTGAGAAATTTTCATGATGGTTTATTTATCTGGAGCTATGCAGGTAGCATTATCATGGCAAATTTGTAATGGTAAGATGTACTGAAAAAACAATAATATTTCTCCCATCTGAATCAGTTACACTGTTCTAGTTTATATTAAATATTCTGCAAGCATAGGTCAAGAGATCAGGTAGGACTCTGTGCAAGTAACTGATGCAAATAAAATGAGTGGTCTTCCTCGCATGTCATCAAGAAGACTCAAATCATGGCATATAATACCATAACATATATATATTTACACAGAGGAGACTCTCTTTTATTGGCTAACTACCAACTGAGTGATCTAACTGGTCTTATTTGAAGCTAAACCTGATTCTCCATGCCAGGCAGATATAAACTTTTACAATAATGATCAGTAAATATTCATTCAACGTCTATAACTCTTCAGTGGGCCAGTTCTGCTCCACCCACAGAAACACCAGCACTAAATAGGGTTGATTTCCAGCCAAATCCAAGGAGTGTGGTTTGGATTAAGGCCATTTCCATACCCCTAATTATTGGGACATCTAGTTAAAGACCACATGCTGTTCTTAAACAGTGTCAATATCTTTTTGGCACCCCTAATTTTTTTCCTTAGTTTTCCAAAACAGAGACACTGAGGACCTCCAGCTTTGTTAACAATCCTGTTATGACATTCAGTAGCAAAAACCCAGACTATGGTTTCACGATCTAATCAGGTTTAGAAATACATTTTTCTTTTCTAAATTTGTTGGGGTTCTTTATCATTTCAGGTTGGATCTACAGACTGATCCTTTAAGAACAGTTTTTCAAAAATAGTGTCCCAGTGAAGTCTACAGTTTTAGTTGACTGGACACTTTTCAGATATCATACTTGGGAAGAGAACAGAACAAACAGAGAAGACAACAATTTTTGATGGCTTTCTGCAACAAGGAACTGATTAAGTGAGATATGCCCTTGCCGTTCCAGGCAATATGTCTGGCACTGTTTTGTTCTGTTTGGAAATGGGAGAAAATTATTCCCTGTCCTCAAACCTATGAATCTTCTAGCTTTCAACTTCACAACAGACTGAAACATAAGAAACACAATTCTCAGTGGCTTTTTCAGTCCCCTGCTTTGACTTATTGTTCCATTCACCTGTCTGTAGGGCTGTTGAGCCTCTGAAACATGTTATCATTAAACAAAACAGTAAACCAGTAATTTCAGCATGGTTAGATGCATGAACACAGGACAATACCTCTGCAATGAGCTTTTGGGATCTATTTTGATCTCTAGTGTACTCTAGGGCTAGAGATATAGTGATCTCTAGGGTTATTTGTTATTCTGTAGTACTAGTTTTGCAGGTAGGATAAACTGTGAGTGGAGAAAATCTCCCTTCACTTTGATGAAGTCTGGAAAACAGTTCATTCAAACATACCTTATCTAAAAGGGGAAAGGAGTAAGGCAGTAAGATGTAAGAAATATAAACAAAGTCAGTAAATTAGAAACTAGGGAGGGACCTCAGAGAAAAGCAATACTTTCATTTTATGAAAATGGCAAATGGGAACAAAAACTAATTCAATGTTTTTTCCTGTAGAAAAAAAATGTTATTATATCTTCATCCTCTTTGAATTTATAATGCCTTAGGCTCTACAATAAAGAAACAAATACCAGGTTATTCAATATTTAATTGACAAGGGGATGTACTTTCCTATTAAAAATACACCTCTCCTATAATTTTGTCTCTCTTATCTCAAATAAGTCTAGCATTGTAAAAGATGTAAGTTCCAGCCACCTGAGATTTCTCCTGAGAAACTATAGTACAGTCATAAGGACATATAATGAGCAATAGGTGCTTTGTAGGTTTTATATATTTGAAGGTGTAAATTTTATGAGCTTATCAACAGTATGGTTTATGGCTGATGGCTAAATACTTCAAACTGTAGCTGTATCAGTCTGAGTGATAATACTTCTTCTCTTTAAATTTTTTTACGCCGTTGTCAGAAAACCAGTATTCATCTTCAGTGCAAACAGTAATCCTGCCTAAATTTTAATTTCAGAATGTTCTTGAAATAGCATCATATGTGGTACAGAAACAAGGGGAGGGATGTATTTCTATTTTACATGTTATTTCTTGACTTAGTTCACTATCTGTAGGTGGGGGCGTTACAATTTAAGTGTTTGCTGTTAGGTGTAGTAAAATAGCCAATACATAGCACTTGGTAAAGACAGGACATCATTCCCTACCCCTCATGTTCTTCTTCCCTTTAAATAATTCATTGATGCCTTTGGTTTTGATTAAGCTTTATCACTTTTTACCAGCTTCAAATTGGAGTTAATGAAGGACCAGTGATAATGAAATATATAGCCACAAAATTCAAAATTTCTCCCAGTTCTGACTTGTATCATCTATAAGCACTGAGCCAGGCTTTGAGTTTAGGCTTTGATTCAGGCTTTGATTTGTGTTTAGGCCTCTGTTCTGACTTTGGTGTATAAAAATGTTAACCATGTGATCTATGTTAGTATGTCCTTAAGAATCAGCAATTCAAATTACTGTGATTGTAGGTAGTTTAAGTATCACTTTAAAGTGATCAAATACTCAAGTACATTTTGGATTTGGGATGTTAATAGGTCAGAGTACAACACAGCTTACTGTGGTCATTTTGCTGTAGAGATGAAAAACAAATATTAAGAAAGTTGACTTTCCGAAAGGTAGGCGCATTACACTTCCTTGTATCTTTCTTTAAATCAGGACTTTTGTCCCATTTTTTTTGTTCACATATCATACTCACAGCTAAAATCAGCCGATCTCTTTCAACTAAGTCAGCTAGTTTATTCAAGAGCCTTCCTCGCTCCGAAGCATCCATTGTACGCCAGGGTGACCCAAGCTCAAAAGCCTTTCTAGCTGCTTTAACTGCCTTGTCTACATCCTCCTGTGGGGAAAAAAGAGAAGCTTTTAAAATCAGTAATTGATTCTGTCATCAGTCTTTTTGGCTGTTACTTATGTGAAGTTTAACTTGAAATTTAACTTAAATTTTAAATAAGAGAAACCAAGACCAATCTAATCAAAATTGGTACAGTAATTTAAAATGTATGAGTTATTTTTTTTTTTCAAACACTTCTGTTGCTATCTCAGCAATGTGAAATTGTATGAGAAACAGGTGGTCGGTTCTCAAAGCTTCTAAAATAAAAGCATATTAAGGAACTCTATTTTTTAAATATATGTTTTCAAGCCCTCTTCATACAACAAAAAATTACACTGATGATACAATTTATTCTCTTTTATTTAGAAAGAGATGCCCAAATCTGCAAGTTAAATGTTTAATTATTTATCATCTAAAACTATTTTGTGATGTAGTGAAGACCAGGTTAGAAAAATCTATGCTTTAGGATGTTTCATAAAATGAACATAAATTTATTATTGAGGAAGACAAATTAATACATTTATTTTGTGAAGATTTAAGAAAAATTTATGTTTAAAATTATTTTGAAAATTAAAAAAAGCACCCAGTTTAGAATGCTAAGCTTAAATATTTTGAAATCTAAACATTGTCTTTGAATATGTCAGCTAGTTTGTCAGTCCATTAATAGTTTTTATAGCATATTTTGTTATTTATCATTTGGCTTTCACTGTAGAAGGAAAATCTATGATGAATTATATGTAACTATTCTGTGCAAATGGTGTTCCAGGATTTAAAAAAAACCCAAAAATTAAAAATCTCTTGTGAGAAGGTTTTAGTACTTGGAATTCTCCTATATTTCATAATTCTTGTAAAACTTTACCCGGGAAAACAATGACATAAAAAGGAGACTCATTCTAGATTTTTTTTGTTAGAAATGAAAAACAAATATCAAGGAAAAAAAAAAAAAAGAAAAAAAAGAGGTTTCTGTACGTGTCACATTTCCCTGAGAAATTTGTATGCAATGTTTGAAGGATTTCTTTCAAACTTTTTTGTGCTGCTGTTTGCTAATCAGTGCTTTCTTCTCCAGGGAAAGCACTATCAAGGTTGACTAAGTCAGCAAAGTCAACTGAGTTAACACCAAAATCATTAGTTTTAAACATGAACCAGATCTTAAATCTCTAACTGATGTTGATAGCCAGGAACACATTTTTAAAAGCTGTGAGTGAGGTGGGTTAGTGGCTTAGAAAGCTCAGCACAGACCTGTTAAGCAGGAGGCCCACAGAACTTCCCAATTTTTTTTCCAGGAAGTTCAGGAAAAGGTAGTAAGGAACTATACAAATAACATAGCCATTACTATAGGATCGTACTGACCAGTCATCTACATCAGGTAGCTGAAATCTACCAGTTTAAGAAGAATTGCTTTTCTTCAGAATCTTCAGAATGTTGTCAAATACATCATCACTATCTGTGAAACCCTGTCATAAATATTCTACAGCTTTGCAATGTGACTTGACTGGTTATGGCTTAGCCTTTACTGGAAAAGGACAAGGGGGAAACAAAAGTCATACTAGTACAAATGATGCAAATTAAAACTATATATGTTCTTTCTACTAGAAGTGCAGAAATAATTAAAACCAAGAGAAATAAGATAAAGGTTTTAAAGGGCCATGAATGAAAAGTAATAAAAAAATTATTGTTCTTTAACAGTATGAAATTTATTTCAGGTACATGAGTATAAAGACTTTTCTGGGCCAGTTTATACTTTTTTACATTTAGTTTACGTACATTTACTTTGCATACACGGACCATTTGTTGAGCTGTTTTATTATTACTAGGAGCCTTTAGGATTAGGAATGTAGTTTGAAAGAGCCATCAAAGTGAAAGGGAACAGTTCTCACCCACATATATGTCTTTGCTTTGTAATCTCCTCGTTTCTTTAAAAATACTACTACAAGGAATGGGACAGTCTTTTGTCAACGCTATTGTATGCACAAATTAAATGCCTAAAATCTTTTGACTCATTATTTGAAGTCTAGGTTCTAACATATTAGGTTCATAATGGCTGTGTAATTTACTAGATTTGTACAATTCACTTGGCAATTTAGTTAATAGCAGTTGTCATTACACATTAGTTTGCAAAATTATTGAAGAGAAAGAAAACCTGATTGTCGAATAGTATTATCTCTTTATTTAATGAGTTGCTGGAGTGCTGGTAAGGAAATAAAACTACAAAAATTTTGTGTGGTAACTGAACAGTTGCAAGTCATGAGTAATTTAATTTGAGGATGATCAAATATCACTGTCTCAGCACTAGATATAGGTAAGTGGGACAAAAGCAAGGCTTTTGAAAAAACTTCTGGTTAGATATATGAAATAATTAAAAACACACTTTCTCAGCCATGTTTTTCTAAAAAAAATTTAAAATGTGTCTTCATTATGACCTTCTTAGAAGTTTGTGGTCACTATCGCTTATGTGCTAGACAGCCTTAGAGACAAAGTTTATTAGGAGATTCGTGGTGAAATTATGGACCAGAGTAACTAAGATTTAATGAGTGAATGATTCTGAATGTATTTCTCAAAAGAGAATTTCATTTCAGACTGAATCTTTGTGCAGTAAATTAAAGTATTCTGAAAGAGCCTATGCTTACTATATTGGCAATAAATTTTTTATGAGTTTATAACATGCATAAGTAGCTTATAAATTTTACAGTATCTCCTGGATAAAAAGGTGTTTAATGAATATTTTACTACTAAGCTTAAAAAATGCTTGTATACAAAACATTCTAGGTATGCATGTTTCTTTACTTAAATAACGTCATTTTGTGAGAAATGTGAAAAAATTTCCTCATTTTTGGATGTAAAAAACTGACCTTGAGGGGAAAAGTGTAAAAAAATGAAATAAATAAATAAATGAATAAATAAATAAATAAAAATGAAATAAACCAAATCAGTAATTATAAAAACAATTTCATTTCCAGCTACAGTCATCTTTGAACTGGAAATAGAGCCTTCACTTCTCATGCTTCCTTTCTCAGAGTTTATAGGAAAAATTGGTCATCACTTTTAAAACTGTTCAGCAATGTTGCCTGTCCTATTTAAATAACTACCTTTTCCCCAACTTGATAACTTACATTTAAACTATATAGTAGGACTAGCTAAATCCTTTTCATGAGAAAAGCACATAATATAACAAAATATAGATCTTAGCACTTAGGTTTTCAATATATTTTTGATTACATGACATCTGTCTGTAATTTTCCACTAGGGAATCTCATAAATACATACAAAAAATGTTTGTATGCAGTTTTCAACAAGTTTTTTAGTCCTCTGCTTAAATTTCTTGATTCAACATGTTTTAAGTAGATCATTTTTGGTAGAATTAGTGACTACTTGATAGGCCACATTCAACATCAGTGTTTTTTAGGACCATGTTCCAATATATTTTCCAAAATATTTGAAGGGGCAATACTGAGAAGACATATTCATAAAAATGCTGATGGTAATAATCATCTTCACAGAGTCTGTGTGGGAAATTATAAGTATTTACCCTCTTCATATTATCTATAATAAAAAAGCTTTATATAAATGTGTAATGAACAGGTTACATTACTGACTAAGGAAGAGCAAGAAAAAATAACAAAGACTCCCAATTAAGTTTTTAGATGTCACTGATCACAGATAAGAAAAAGGAACTGATAATATTAGTAAGAAAAACCCAGCAAAAAATATTTCTTTAGAACTTTTCTTATATGACCGAGATCCTAAGGTAAATCAGTTTTTTCACTGTCTCTTTACAAAAAATATTGTGGCTTAATAAAAAAAAAAAAAGATAATTATTTTGCAGAAGTGTACAGAATGAAGTAGGTACATGCCTAAGGTGGTTACATCACAGAGATGGCTGCTTGCCTTACTGCTTTTAAGATGAAGAAGTAAACTTAAAGTTAGAATTAAAAGCAAGAAAGAAAACTCTACCTTGTCACCTTCTTCAACCTCACAGATTTTCTCTTCATTTGCAGGGTTAAAGACTGCAAATTTTTTACCACTGATCGAATCATGCCACTCATTGTTTATAAATATCTGCAGGGGAAGAAAGAGTGCAACAATATTAGTAACACATATATAACTGTTTGTCATCTGCTTTGGTGAATAAACCTATCTTTCATACCTGAGAGTTTCCTGATTGATAGATACCTGAATTAAAATTGGAATAGCCATTTCTAAATTATTCTGAAGAGATAAGTAATCACATGTTAACATAACAGGGATCAGCCTTTTAAAATTGCCTTCTTTTGAAGAGGCAAACTTTCTCTACATTATATTTTTACTTTGTTTCATATCATAAAAATATGCTGTTACAAAGGGGTCCTTCCCTTCTCGAACTGAAATCTGTGATGTGCAAGGGAGGTACATCCCTAAATGACCTACCTAGAACTACCTGGGTTTCCTGTGTTCACAGGGTTGGTAGGGATGGAGGGCCTTCTTGTTACACAGCCTGACAGAAGTAGACCCAGTCCTTGGGTTTAGTGAGTATAATACCTTAAATTAGAAGTATCTTGTAGAGCACTGTTGTGTTTAGGTTTACTTTGATTTTTCTTCACTCTATCCTGCCAAAGAAAATAAAATCCCAACCAAGACTAAACCAAACCAAATCAAAAGCCCAAAACAAGCAAAACCAACAACACTTTTCTGAAATTAAAGTTGAGACTGAAAAACCCTCTCCGTAGTCAATTGAATGAATCACAGAATCACAGAATGAATAAGGTTGGAAGGAACCACAGTGGAACCATACGGTCCAACATCTCAGGTCAGGCAGGATTATCCTAGAGCACATTGCACAGAATTGCATCCAGATGGTCCTGGGTGCTTAGGACATGTGTAAGGATCTCTGGGTGAAATCTGAGGTACTTATCTCTGCTCACAAATGCAAAATAGAACCTAGGTCTTACATGTGGATACACGAGATCTGTACAACTCTAGAGCCTGCCATGTGTGAGGCACTGTTGGTAAATTGTTGGAGGGGGTTAACTTTTTCTGACTGTAGGTTAGCCTCAAAACAGGCTAAGAAAGGAAAGGCTTTTTGGGAAGACCTGATAAAAGCACAGCTGTTGAAAAGAGGAGACTATGTTGTTAAGAACTGTTATGTAGGTTGCTCTTTGAAATGAACATGATAAGGTATACAGTCTGATGTTAACAGTACCTGTCCTCCTCTGCCTGACTGTCTCTGTGATCTCTGGATCAGTGATAAAGTGGAGTCTCCACACTGAGATGCCCTCCCAATGCTTGAACCCACCTTCCTGGTGCTGGTGGGCTGGTGCTCTCCCTTCTCGCTCTCTCCCAACACCCCTGCGTTGCTGGCATGCAGGTAAGGTCTTGCTCATACTCATCATTGAGACCATGTCAGACTCTGAATGACAGTATCAAGTATTTTGAGCTCAAACTGTGCCTCTCTTTATGGTTAAGGTGTCTTGCCTCACCTTTAGTCACTGGAGCTTAGCCATTGACACCACCTAGCAGAAAAGATGTGATTCCTGTTTCTTCTCCATTAGGATAAAGAACCTAGCATTGCTGCTTAGAGTAGCAGGAAAATTGAAATAGAAAACCAGAAAATACTTTGGGGCAGATAAAGTCAAGACACCAGAACTACAGGATAAATACTTCCTGTCACACAGACCTGGGGACTAAACCCTTCCACCACAACCACATATGTTATGAAAATGTGTCCGATTTCAAGAAATAGATTTTTTTGCATAGTGTTCAAAATGCCTACTCTGACTGAGTGGTAGTCAATAATTAGGGAATATTTTGTGAATAATGATCAAAATCAATAAAATACTATATTTGAATAAATGAATATGGCAGCAATTTGCCATTTAATATATTTAATTTAATATATTCCTGTATGTTTCAGATTGTCTCTATGTGGACTCCTTATACAGGCTGTCACTGTAATGTCTGACCATCAGGACTGACCAGCAAACTCCTGATTTAACAAAAGCTATCAATCCCTGGAAAGTCCCTGAAAATTTCAGACAAGTGATGAAGCTGGTTATAAGATTATCCATACAAAATTCTGCCTGTGGTGAAAGGAGAAAGACAACAGTTAAATGGTTAAATGTGCAACACCCCCTCTCTCCCCCATCTAGACATATTGCCAAGAAAAGAGACAAAGTGAAAGGTAAATATTAACATAACACTGCTATGATGTTACAGTATGCTAAATTCATATCTGTCCATGAAAGGAATAATAGCAAAACATACCATTTTTGGAAATTTTTGAAGTGTTTGTTTAAATACTACATTTATTGCGCCAACCAATATTGCCCATAGTATCAGTTTAGAATATATCTCTTATTGATGTTTCTAATACCGTTTCTGTTTAAAACATAACTTCGCTATATTAAATATATATACAACATTGTAACAGGGCTGTATAAATCAAACTATCCAGATGTCTTTCATAAGCTAGATAGCAGCCTTGGAAATGCAGGTGTGAAAGATAAAAAAGAGAAAGAAAAAGTCAAAACTCTACAAGTAAGCTGTATTAATACGTTGCAGGCAGCTGTACATGTAAATGTGCATTCAGCCATGCTCATTAAATGCTGTGGAGTATTTGCTACAAACAAAAAGGATATGGATCTCTAAGTCAAGGCAACATCAAAGTACCTGCAGACAGCAGCCTCTAACAACAACCTTGACTGAGAAAAATTATGTTTGGGATCATCTTGCAATAGTTTACAGTGTTTTGTCAGTCAATCAGAACTCCACTGACATCTAGACAAACATAAATGCAACCCTTCTGTGGCAAGTGCTGTGCAGGGCTTTGTCTGTGATGACTAACTGTGGCCCATGAGGTTTAGGAGTACAATTTTGTTTTGCAAGGATTTAGAAACATCATTGCAGGTATTTTGTAAATATTACCTCACTGGAATTTTAGGAGAGAAGATGTATTTTTATTTCAACTACTCAAATTATTAATGACTTTCAGGTTTCTTTGCAGTAGAATTGGAAATACACATTTCCTGTAAATGAGACTGTACACTACTAAAGCTTAGTGTTTCAAATAGAGCCCATCAACAGGCAGTCAAACCCCTCTGACTGTCTTTATTTCACAATGACAGAGTGCTGTAAAATCTTGTTTCTCTGAAACGATTGGTTTCAGCTCAAATGATCTAACACCATTCACCCTGTGGGGTTGAAGTTCCCTGCAAGACTACAGTATTTCTATCCTTTTTACACAATTGATTTCATCATTCAAATGACCAGAGCAGAGAATGGGGAGACAAGACCTGGACTTTATCTTTTTTTCTGTCATCTCAGTTGTTTCGTTTCGTTCAGTCCTGGAGTATTTTGAAAGGACTGTGAGTTCATAATACAAAAGTATCTGCTAGATGGGAAGTGCCATAATTGTGTCTGTGCTGCATGAGGAAAGCTCATGCTGACTCTGTACAGCTTTGTTTCAGATGGACCTCACCACAGCTCTGCTGAAATAAATTTAGGGCCCTTACATTAGGTGTCATCACTTTACGAAACGTAACTTTTTGCTGAATCTTCCTTAGGAAAAGAATCCCCTTTTTGTGGTTTCAGTATTGTACAAAGTCTGTACAGGGATTCAGGCTTCAGTGCTTCTGCAAAATGACTTAAAAGTGCAGCTTAAAGAAGCAAGTACTTAATTTTTGCTGTAGCAAAGATTATGTATCAGCATCTGTCTATAAATTTACTCTTTTCTAGGGAAGAATTTTAATGTAATTCACTATTATTTTTAAAAATAATACAGAAGTGTAGTCAAGAAATGAAATAGAACCAATTAAAATGTGGATTATTCCTAATTTAGCTATTAAGGATAATTTTGTAAACATGAAATTAAATGTCTAAGCTATCTTCTATTTAGATATCAGACTTATTGTACAAGAAAAAGCAAAACCTCTTCCACCCATAAATCTGCTCCTTGCTGTAATAAAGTTTTTCTTCTCAATACTTTTCAAATGAGCCCCGTTGACTGTTTCACGAAGATAAAAGGGACCAACAGATTTGAACAGCTGCTCAGCTGACTGCTCACAAGCTTTCTAATGCAGACTATAAACCAGGGAATTACACCAACAGCATTTTTTTACAGGTCAGGAACAGTGAAGAGACATCAGGGCTGAGTTTGGACGCATGCCGAGGGCAGTTCAGCATCACTCAGGTGAGATGATGCGCAGTGCTGAATAACTGCTGGCACCCATGTACACCTGCTCTTAGAGATTATGGCAGTCATTCAGATATTCTTGAGTACTGTAATACGCTAAAATTTACTTGGCAGTAAATTTTACAGATACATCTAGACCTTAAAGATTTGTGGCCCAAGAGGAGGCACATTTCAAGTGCTGTAAGTTCTAACGTACCAGTCTCAAAATACATCATGGACTCTCACTGTATGCTTTAAAAAATAAAATGAAAATATGCAATATTATTTAAGGAACTACTAAAGAATGAAGTTTTAACTTTAAGCAAATATGTCAGTATAGAATATCTGCTGTGAAATCTTATTTTTTCCCACCTCAGGTTTTTCCTTACGAGAATCTTATGTTTCGCTAATATTTCATGTAACTTTTTTCCCCTCCCTTGGAATTGTATGCTATTATTGATATAGGAATTATATTTTACTGCTGCAATGAGCTAATAATCAGAGAACACACTCTTTCTGTTCAATACTTATGTAAATTTTTTTATTTGTCAGTGAGGCGCTTTGTGTCTACAAAGCAAGCTGATCTGAAAAAGAGTGAGTTTCTATAGTACCTTTCTAGCAGATTAACTTTCCCCAGACATTTCAATTATATTTCTTTGTTTTGAAGCTAGTGATGCAATGTATTGATGCTCAGCTATGATTTTCTTTATTCAGAGTGGCTTAACCTTCCACACTTTCTGATATTCCACATGCAGATTACTGAGAGAATGTTCAGCCATTTTCTCCCCCTCGTGTAATTTGACAACCTAATAATTAACTAATCTGAGTTTCTCTGATTAAAGGAGTACCACAGGGCTTAGGGTATGTGAAAGCATCATGACAGAAAGTATTTGTCACACAACCATTGTCTAATTCTTCAGTGTTGACTAAGTAAAATATTTACTAGTATAGTTTTAGCTAGCTATCAAAACTTATTCAGTTCACGGGCATATCTTTAAAGGAGATTCAGATATGAAACCAATTCAAGATCATTTTGTGGTTCAAAATCCAAGCCAATTGTAGTGTTTAAAATACTTCCATTTGATGGTTGAAACTGAAATTCCCTGGAGTGTTAAGTGTTATACTAGTATACATGTTACATATGAAAAAGGATTAATCTGAAATGTAGCTATACCTACCTATAAATCCAGATTCATATGGAAATACTTAGTTAAATGAATTCTGTGAAAGGCCTCAAATGATCTCTCTCATAGAAAATAAAACAGTTTTAAGTAAAGAGGAAAGTCCATCTTCTGATGACCTCTCTTCAGATTCTCATGCAATGGCTGTTGATATTACATAATGGTAGGAAAAGAAAAATTAGAGTGTACAGAAATGAAGGATCTGATCCTATGTGCTTCAGACAGAAAGGGTAATACATCAGCAGTAATTAGTGATTCCGTTGTCTCATTCTTTCCAGTGTAAGTAGTCAGCCACCCCTATGTTCTAACTTCTCTAACAGGAGAGGAACAGGATGGGTGCAAAGGCAAGAGTGGAAAAACTTTATTAAATTGTGAGATGAGTGCTGGATATGGGCCAGCATTTCTAATATCCCAAATCTCTGTCTCTCAGTAGACTGCTGTGGCTTTCAGATCATCCTATATGGTGTTTGAAGACAGAAGGAAAGCATTGCAAAGATCAAACCTCCACAAGGGTGTGTTGGATTTTGCAAACCAGTGCATTGCATTTCTGCACAGGTACAAATTATATATACAACTTTATTGCAAAGGCAAAAGAAATATTTGGAATGTGACACTCTCCTTGATTGCACACTACAAACTATAGACTTTTCAATTGCCTTGGCTGGCTGTCTTGTGGTTGATTTTTATATTAACAGAATGGATTTTTGCTAGTGAAATATTTTAGAAGGACAAAAATCTTTACAGGAATTCATATCTTGAATATTCAGTTACATCAGTCAGTGTTTTGCTCATATTAATTGACTTCCTTCGGAAAACTAAAAAATCAAATAGTAAAAAGCCTTTTTTTTTTTTTTTGAGACAGGAAGAGCAGTAGCGGGCTATCACGTGGCATGGCAGAACTACATAGCTTTCCTAGTCTGTTAAATATTTACAAAGTAGGATCCTGTGTGATTTATTCAAGAAAGATATGCATTGAAATCTGCTCGATTTTTTCCACTAAAAAAATAGGATAGAATGTAATTCAAAAGGACTAATTTAGATGATTGCTGAATACCTTGCTTTTGGAAAAGAAAATAAGCAGTGGCTCTAGAAAATAATATTATTTCCCTTGCAACAGTATCAAGAAAAAAAGAACAGTGATAAAGGAGTCTCCAAAGATAAGAGGTCCTTTCTGATCAATTGTTCTACCTGAATGTTTCAGAGAGTAGAGTTTCAATATTCTCTGCCTACACTTTTTTTGAAAATTCTAGGAGATATCTGTGTTTTATGATATAATATTATGGTATAAAACAGGAAAAGAGTCTTTTCAAGTTGGAAGCACAAGTCTGGATACAAACCTTCTTTATCTGTATATTTCTAAATGTATATGGAGAAGAATTTTTTGTTTCAAAAAGTTTATGGTAATATTGAGTAGTTAGTGTTGGTAGACTACTGATAGCTACTTGTTTAAGCTGAAAAACAGATTCATTATCTCTAAGATTAACATGTGAGCAGAATTATTTTTATTTTAGTTTCATTTTCACATATCCCTTTCCACATATTCTTATTAGGTATAATTATTTAAATCTGATCATAACACGATGCAATATGCTGACATTTTAGTTTACTCTCACTCTTCTGAAAAATATAATAGTAGAAACCTTTCCTTCTTTGCTTCATTTATACTTTCTGAGAAACTTACCACTGCTGAAAATCTGTTTCAGGAGAAAAACAACTCACCATAAATTAACTATGGAAAGATTGTATCATTCTTACACAATTAGGTGCTTTAACTTAGGTTAAAAGGATCACTGAACATCAATTGCTAATATGTGTAAAATCAGAACTTGGTCAGAACAAACATTTTAAGCACTGATTTACAGTGGCTTCCATAGTATATAATGTTAAACTGAGCACATCCTACTGTCTAATTTAAATGCATAAAAAAAGATTAAGAAATGCAAATGCTACTAACCTTGGTGTACTTAATTTTCAGATCTTTGATTGGTTCTGGTAGAGCTGGCGTAACTGTAGTAGAGTTACTGTCTGAACCTTGCTTCTTCATGTTTTCAGTTGAGAAGTTTGAGGATGTTCCTGAAACACAGGTGAAATGAGGTATAAAGGAAGTGCAGTGATTTTTGTCCTGACTGAGCCCCTAGCTTTATTTGTGCTTTTTTATCTGAACCAGCTATGGTATATTTGCATACAGGAATATGATTGGATGAAAGAATTCATTGCAAAGAGAAAATGACACTACTTATTTTTATGACCGAAAGCAACAGCCTTTTCACTGAGCTGGGATTTCGATGAAGCAAACACTGCTGAAACAGTCTGCTTAGGCAGACACTACAAATTCCTTACTGGGGAACAGAGTTTTAGGACTCCTCATCTTACCTGTAAAATTGCTTTCTCTCAGCAGGCAGGTGCCCAGATTTAATGTAGAGTTCTTCACGTACTTGAAGGCAGCTCTGAAGGTAAAGACAGACTTGTTAGCTCCGGAAACAAACTAAGCCCTTCTCACTGGAGAGTTGATGAGAATAATTACCAGAGCTAGAAAGCATTCATTAAAAACAAGCCACTTTAGATTACATTTTAATATGTTCAGAGTACATTAAAAGTACTGTAATTAATGTCTGTTGTGTAGATCACAGAGATAAGGGAAGACTATGGTGATACAAAATCCTTCACATATTTTTCAAGAAATGTGAAGGTAAGAAAAAAAATGATCAATCCAGAAAATCTCTGCGGGCAGAACTGAGCAAAAGTTTGCTGCTATTTTTTTTCCAGATAGCACCACAAATTTAAGGACAAAATTTTTACCACAGTGCCCTTTGGAATAACTGAGTTCAAAACAAATCATTCAATAGACAAGATTTTTCTACACAGGTGAAACCCACTGGTGCATAAATGTCCTGTTCTGATTATTCAATGAGAAAGGTATCTCTTCTACAGGAAAATCATTTTATAAGGCACAAGAAACTCCTTTCTTCATTA
Organism: Corapipo altera; assembly: GCF_003945725.1. Classification (NCBI taxonomy): domain Eukaryota; kingdom Metazoa; phylum Chordata; class Aves; order Passeriformes; family Pipridae; genus Corapipo; species Corapipo altera. Next base: position 830,750 of record NW_020884949.1, read on the forward strand.
AATCCTTCCTTTTCTGATTGGTGGTCTCCCAGAACTTGTTTTTCTATGCTAGGCTTTTGATATATGCACTGTGGATTAATGCCATAGAAATAGAGAGAAATGATCTCATTGCTTTGACTGAGACTACACAGATGCTTGTAAAACTCACTGCACACATTTAACTCATGTATCAGGCATCATCTACACCATCTGTCAATAGAAGGCCTTTAACTGACAGATGAGATAGGATATATCACAAGATTAATCTTGCCATACATTAATTATATTTCACATACTTTCTGAATTAAAAGGCATGCCTTAATTATTATGGATGATTTTTGTGTTTGGACATATGGTTTGAGCAAGAATTTCTGAACTTTAGAAAAGTTCAAGTTATTTCTGGATAAGAAAGAATTCTATTATCATGATAATCTTCTCTCAGTGAGATATAAAGAGCAGTGTGGACTTAAACAAGTTTCAGCCATTCACCCTGTCATGTGAATGAAGAGCAGCCATTCCTATTGCCGTAACATCCTGATATCCAAGGTTACCTGCTTGTTACTTATTTTGGCATGCATCCTTCAGGTCTTCTGCCTTAGCTGTCTGGCTTAAGACACCCAAGCAAAGAACGGTATACTTTAAAGTTTTGTGAACAGTACCTTCAGACCTTAACATTTTGGGTTACAGTGTTTGCCTGCCTTAGAGAATGTCTTTGAATTTCATACAAAACCCAGAATATCTAAATAGGGTTTATTAATTTCTATTTGGAATATAACTTTTCAGCCCTATCCTTGGGTACCAATTTTTTTTCTTTTACTTTTCTTTGTAATTTTCAGGTTTAGACACTAATGTCTACTCTAATAACCTTCCTGTCACTCTTTTCTCCATTAGCCACAAAGAGTTTGTCTCTGGTTAATTCACATGCCAATTGCTCAGATTTGCCTGACTGGATCTACAAAACAGAGATCAGTGGATTTATCTTGTTTCAAGTAAAGTAAGAGATCTGTATCCCAAATGATAGTGTTCTAAATGCATTCTCATATTTATGTACCACAGCATTCCTGATTTTTTTTTTTAAATATTCGATCTAGAATTATGATAACTGCTTTGGAAAATGATAGCATTTATCATCTTTCCATGTCTATAAGGATGACCTGAAATCTCCTTAGAGATGTCCCTGGGTGAAAGTTTCAACTTTTCCAAACATGCTGGATATTATCGCTTTATTTTCCACACCATTTATTCATTTAACACATAGTTGACCCTCATTTTTTTTTTTGTGTTTCCCTCTTTCTCCTGGGATTTCATGAATCCTCTTCACTACCATTCTTCCTGTGTGTCCTTTCTTTTCTCTCTAGACTTTGTATATTGTTGAAAAATCTTGTCTCTTTAAAAGTTTACTTGCTATCTTGAGCAATCCAGTTGCCTTTTCCTTGGACCTTATCTGTTGAGACTTGCTCCAAGCATTACCATTAATGTCAATAAACCCTTTAACTTCTCTGATGAATGATTTCCCCCCCTTTCTCTAGGAAACTATTGCTTAGACAAACTGTTTGCATTCATCCCAGTCCTGTCTCCAATAACTTTCCTATTTATTTTCAGCCTAGGAATGCTTTTAACCTAGTGTAGAAATTATTTAATTTTCCTCATATACCATGTTCTTGTTTATTACGGCTTTCTGCTGTTTTTATTCTATGGCTTTTTTCCTCCATCCTGAATCACTACTTTTTCACATTTCAGCTTAATAAGGATGTGCAGTTCAAGAATGAGTAAGTAACCTCTACACAGTTGCTATAATTCAAAACACTGAAGTTAATAATCTTCCATGGTGACTCACACACTATCGTCCAAAGTTCTCTGGAATAGGTGTTGCACAGAATATGCTGTTACACTCGACTCTTTGGTAGCTGTTTTGCATCATCTATGCTGAATTTAGACTGAATCTCTAATACTTAAGTACATGCTTACACTTTATAAAAACCTTATAATAAAAAAAATCCTTTGAAAAATCTCTATTTAGACAATATCTCTGTTACTGAAAATCCTGATTATCTGAACAACTTTTTCCAAATTCAGATTATACATGGACTTAAGATAGGGAGTTATTCAGTGATTCAAGCAGATTCCCTACTGGTACTGACAGAAATGGGTATTAAATCAGGAGTGGAAGATCTAAGTGTCAAAAGCACCAAAATATGTTTTAAAAGTGGAAATCATTGAGATTTGTGAAATCTGTGGACTCTCACTCTGAAATGCTTTATTTGCTTTGTTAATCTTCCTTATGCCATCCATTAATGGCAGTAGAACAGAAACAGTAGTCACTTTTTGCCACTTTTGCCATTATAAATTTATAGTCCAAAGATGGTGGGATATTAAAATTCTGATAACTCTATTTGTGAATTACTGAAATCAAAATGACAAGATCCTCAAGGCTGCTGAACAAATTCCTTTAGCTTCTGCACAGCACTATCTTGCATTTCTGAAAATCCAAGTTTTTCTTTTATATAATTACAGGTATCTCTGACCACAATTAGCAGTTCTTCACTTATTATAAAATTCCTGTGACCTATAAAATCCTGGAGTGAGGCAGCTGACACATGCATAACTATGTATTTGAGTTTGAAATTTGAATTCAATTACTGAAAATTCTTTCTCTTTTTGCTACATGGATGATAACAGCATATGATGAAATGTGTTAGAATATTCTACATTCTCTTCACTCTCCTGACCAGTGAGAGGACTTGATGAAAAGGCATGAAGCTGAGTCAGGGGAGATTTAGGTTGGATATCAGGAAAAGGTTTTTCACACAGAGGGTGACTGAGCACTGGAACAGCGTAGTAGTCACAGCATCAAGCCTGTCTCAGTTCAAGAAGCATTTGGACAATGCTCGCGGGCACATGGTGTGATTCTTGGGGTGTCCTGTGCAGGGCCAGGAGTTGTATTCAATGATCCTGATGGGTCCCTTCCAGCTCAGTGTATTCTATGATTCTGCAATTCTATAATACCTCCACAAACAGGGCATAATACTAACTACTGTTTAGCTGATTCCTGGAAACACCTTTGCTCCAGTAATGGCCAGATTTAACTTCCGTTTGTTCACTGCAGTGAGGGAAGAGACAGCGTAAGAAAAACTAGTGCTACTAATTTTGTAAGCTTGGTATCAAAGACGCTGAATAACTTCTTGTTACTAGTGCTTGGGCTGATAGTGGATGCTGTCACGAGGCCTATTCTCTGCTGAATCCATAATAATGTTTTTGTCCAAGATACGCTTGTTGCAGGGAGGGACAGGTAAGTGTTTCCTTCCTCTACACTGAAGCGTGAGTAACCACAGCTGGATGTCTTTCCCATTCATGCAGAGCCCCACCTGTTAGTGGAGCAAGATCTTTTCTTCTGATTCCATACACATACCAAACACTCCCTGTTCACCTGTATGATAAATATGGACCTTTGCGACAAATCCCTTTCATAACAGACAGCAAAGTATGACAACAATACAAGAGACAACAGAGCACCTAGGAAGGAACTTCAGGCTCAGGGTAGAAAAGTCTGTAACACCTACTCACTCATGGGCAGAAGTGTATTAACGCATTATCATTGAGCACAGGGACACCACTGTGGACCAGTGGCTCTGTAAGTCAAGTTTACTGAAGAAAATCAGTCAAAAACCCTCTTTAGAAAATATTTCCACTCTTTGATTTTGTTGGGATGAAACAACATGATATATCACGATTAGCTCAATGGAATGGGTCACACCTCAACAAATTTACATCGTAGTGATACAGCTATCTATGTCTGAGCTACGTATATAGCAACTCTCTGTAATCAGTGGTAAGAAGCACAAGTATTTTGGAGCACAGATCTGTTCATTCCAAAGTACACAAAGTAGCTCAGTATCCTAGTAATCCAAACAGTATGCTATATGTGAATAATTATTATTATTAACCAATAATTATTATTGGTTGCTATAAAGGAAGACAATTTATCCACCTTTGATACAAATACCTTACTAGAGATAGGTACTGATGTGTGAGGTGGCTTTCACTTTATTTTTTTCACCCACCACAGGGAGACATCTTCCTAGCTACCATTTATGAACTATACAATGTTGCCTCTGGAGTGTAAATAAATTATTGAGACCAGTGTTGTTTAACTTTGTCAGCGACATGTACAGTAAGATCAAGTGCACCCACAGGAGGTTTGGTAATGACACCAAGCTGTGTGGCACAGTCAACACTTTGGAGAGCAAGGATGTTATCCAGAGGGACCTGGACAGGCTTGAGACGTGGGCCTGTATGAACCTCATGAAGTTCAACAGGCAAAGTGCAAGGTCCTGCAGCTAGATTGGGGCAACCCAAAGGACAAGTACAGGCTGGGCAAAGAATGGATTGAGAACAGCCCTAAGGAGAAGAACTTCGGGGTGTTGGTGGATGAGAAGGTCGACAGTCTTGGTAACATACACTGGCAGCCCGGAAGCTAGAAGTATCATGGGCTGCACAAATAGAAATGAGGCAGCAGATCAAGGAAGGTGATTCCACCCCTCTACTGTGCTCTCATGACACCCTACCAGGAGTGTTGCATCCAGCTTTGGGGTCCCCACTGTAAAAAGAACATGGAACATTGTTGGAACAGGTCTACAAAGATGCTCACAGGGCTGGAGCACCTCTTCTGGGAAGTTGCAGAGAGAATTGGGATTGTACAACCTGGAGAAGAGAAAGCTCTGGGGAGGAGACCTTACAGCAGTGTTCCAGTACCTAAAGATGGCCTGCCATGAGAAAGCTGGAAGAGTGACTTTTTATGAGGACATGTAGTAACAGGACAAGAGGTAACGGCTCTAATTGAAAGATAGCAGGTTTAGACTAGATATGAGGGAGAAATTCTTCCCTATGAGGTTGGGGAAGCACCAGAACAGGTTGTCCGGAAGTTGTGGATGCCCCATTCCTGGAGTATTCAAGGCCAGGTTTGCCGAGGCTCTGCAAAACCCAGTCTACTGGAAAATAGTTCCAACACTGTCCATGACAAGGAGGGTTGGACCCAGGTGATATTTGAGGTTGTTTCCAACTCAAACCATTCTATAATACTACGATGATAAGTACATATTTTAGTATTTATCTTTCTGCTACTTGGGCATCTACTCAGTGTAGTCTATATTTTCTGTAACATGAATCATAATGTGTATTGATTTTGGAAACAGATGTTTTATTTTTGTATATAGGACAATTTCCACGTAAAATAATGACTAAACTGCAACACAAAATCATTGAAAAAAATAAAAGGAACTGAATATATTGTGGAGCAATGAGAGAGAGAGTAGCGGTTCAGGAATTATTACACCATTTTTAAAAACATTTAGCTACAGAGCACATTGCCACAAGAAGCAATATTCTTCTTAATATACATCAGAAGACTATCTATTTAATTGTTGGAGCATTTCCTAAAATTTACAGGAATATTTGGTAGCAGGTAGTATATTTTGTTTCCTTAAATTAAAATGACTTGTAATTGTTTTTTTCTTTTCTTCAATTTATCACCAGATAAGCAGACAAAAGTGAAAAGGATAACAGTTTCTGTGAAGAAGGCAATAGAACAGAAAGAACTAAAAAGAACTCATTATCATCTGATGCATCAAAAATGCGTCTGTATCTCTGGAGAAGAAAGAAATTCTCACAAAAATGCAATAAGAGCTATAAAACAATGTACCTGACTTGTAAACGTCTGTGTCTATTTGTGCTAAAATAGGGAACATAAATTGTATTTTACTTATATCAATAGAATTTTTTCCTACTCTACTAATTATTACTTATTATTCAATCATGACATAAAATATTTGCCATAAAGTCATAGAAACAGTCCCTTAATAAGTTAACAGCTGAAAAAGTATAAGTTTTTCACCTAGGCTATAATAATTTTCTTGTCAGGAGGACATTATTTAACTAAAACATTAGTAGAGGTCTACTGTTTTTCTAACTATTTGCTGAAAGTTAATGAACATTTATAACTTTTTTGCAACACATCTGGTCTGTGAAAATAAGAACTCTTCACAGAACAGTGTTATCACAACACTGTATTAGTTAATAAATGAATACAATTTTATTGATTATACTTTCAGCACAGAATGACTTATATTTAGAATATATTTTTGCGACTCAGAACAAACTTATTCCTGTTTTTCCTGTTAAAAATTAAACTATTTTTTAACTTTTTTTCCATGTACATAGTTCAAATGAGGGAGTAAGTAATAACTAATGGAATAGTTTCAAGGTTCTTCAAATAATTGATTATGAATAAGGAGAAAGATTTTGTGCCACAGGTCACAGATAAAAGCTCTTATCAGTGAACTTCATGAATAATTTGATGCAAATCAATAGAGTGCAAGTGTAAAAACTGGTCAGGGTTAGATCAGAATCAGTCCCAACACTAGTTATTAACTTACGTTGTTAACAGCAATTACTGCCAAGTGATTTGCAGCATTTCCTCCATGAACCTTTGTTTCAAAGTCAAGTTTTAGATGGCCTCAACTGATTTTACATAATTGCTATGTTGTGCTTTTTAAGCCTGTGTATATTAATTTTGTTCTTCAGTTATGAAAGTCTCAAAATAACCCTTTCTACTTTTAAAGTTTTGAAGAAAATCTAAAAAAAGTTACAGCTAAAATGAAAAAAAAAAGTCAAAGGTATATTTAATATCTACCTCTTTTGTTAATATTTAAAAACAATTTTCTGAATGCATATATCTTAATTTTCTTACACTGGTTTTTATTAGTCTTGATCTTAGTATGTTATATTAACAATCAGCAGCATCATAACTACAGTGGGTTTGAAAGATTTATTTTTTGTGGTTTTTGGTATAGGATATATTGGGTCCTGAGATCTTTACAGTAAAATAACCCCCAAACCTGCTGAAAAACATGAGGAAGCTGAGGTTCCAGAAAACAAAAAAGAAGCAAAAAGCAACTATAAAACTATATTTGTGAAAACCAGTGGTTCATAACTGCGGATGTAACAGCTTTGTATGTAAAGTACAGTAAGCCTTATTGTTATAGCGCAAAGTGGAGGACTGCTACAGCATAAATCTTTGTACTCAAGATCAATACCTTTTCCATACGTCAAGGTAGTAATTGAACCAATGTAAAAATAATATGAAATCCCTAATGATTCATTTGTGTCATCCTGTCTCACCCCCCCCCCCCCCCAACTTGCTTTTACCACTATTATTTCCGGAAAGTTCCTACAGACCTATCTAGAAACCATGCAGCAGACAAACAATCTTTGGATCAAAAGTCCCCTTTATAACACTTGAAGTGTAATGAGAAAAGCTAAGAAAGAACCATATTTGCAGTATAAATGTGACTTATTAGAAATAAAAAAGCCTTGGTACAGTGATTCATCATGTTACATTTCCAGAATGACTGTGACACTCAAGTACTTCCCTTGTGTTATAGTGTCAATGGAGGATTTTGATGGATTTCCAACTCCTCTGTTTCCCAACTGTTTATTTTGACTTAAACAAACAAACAAATAATATGGAGCAAGTCCTGTCTTTGTTTGCAAATTTCAGGGAGGTTTCTGTGGATGCTGTCAGAGACTGGAGTTTCTAATGAAAAGCGAACTTTAACCAGTTTGTAGATCTGTGCATCTGTGGTCTGGAGCAATAGTGCTCAGAATACAAATTTCAATATAGAATGTTTTTGCAGCATATTATGAAGAATCTCTGTTTTCCAGCTTACAGAATCTGCTCTCCTTTTAAGGCAATTGATAAAACTGACATTATTCCCTGTCCTACAATTTAAATCTTAATTTCAAGTTTAGATGTAGTGAACAGACCACATTAGCTTCTAATTTGTAATCCCTGTTTTTCTCTGCTTTGTCATGGTTATAATCCAATGCTCATGTGGGTTTTGATAGAAATATTGTACTACTATACTCATTAGTATCACAGGTTAAAACACTTGACTAAGATTTTTGAAATTATGTGATTAGTCTAGCTTCCACTGAATGCTACCAAAACCTTTCCCATTGTCTTGTGAATCTTATGAAGGAGTAGCTTTCAGGTCTGTGTACCATTTAATTAAATCATTGTATTTAAAAAGAATATGAGATGTGACAAATTTGAACTATATCTGTATGAATTATTTCTGTTTGATCCCTTGAACTCGTTTCAGAATGGAAAATAGATGATAACATCCTAGTACAGGAAAATCAAATAAATAACATACACTCTGGGAATTAATTTTCTGCTTTGTTACAGAAATGTGTTAGTCAGCAGATTTACAATTGGAAATCTAACAACAATAAATCTTGGAAGAAGCCAAGCTTACAGTGAAAACTGTATCCTGGTATGAGGTGTGTGACATTCACTAAAATTAGAAGTATGTTTTGTGGATGTGCTAAATGTGTGTGCATTTGTATATATATACAGGTTATTGCAGATATAGATAGAACTAGATATACTTTTCGGGTTTCCTTTAGTAAAACCATTTCACCATTTCTCTTCTAAGAAGAAAATTAGAAAAAGAAGGAAAATTCTTTCTCTAAGGAACAAGAATATTTGAACTGGAAATATTGTAGTCCAGTATAATGTGTATTGTAACTCTGAGGGGGAAAAAAGTGCCTGCAAATATTTTCTGATTGTTACAGAATTTGTAAGAAAATAGAAGTAGCAATTTTTTATTTTTTTTTTTTAAGTTTTGGTGTATGGGGGGGTTTTGTATGTGTGGTTTTTTTTGTTTTGTTTTGTTTTGTTTTGTTGTTGTTGTTTGTTTGGGGGTTTTCTAGGGTGTGTGTGTGGTTTTTTTGCTTTTTTTTTTCTAGTCCAAGACGTGGGGTATTTTCAGCTTCACTTTCCATGAACATATTAAACCTTACTCTCTCAGATTGCTCTCCATCCTGCTTTATACTGTGTAACATTAGGCTAAAGCTGTGATCATTTGTGAACCCAGGCCCATGGTAATCTATATAATTAAGAATGTAAACAAACCCCCTTTTTATACAATTTGTGTGTAACATTATATGGCCGCTGCTGCCAAAGTGTCTCACAAAAAGAAACACGTTCAGACCTTTAAAGAAAAACTCTGAGGAATTCAATATATTTTTAGGTTTTTTTTTAAAAAAAGAGATCTATTTTGGTTTCACTGCACCATTTAGATGACAGCAGAATAATTAAAAACCTTTTTTCTGCCACTTTGTGTAAGGAAAACTATGAAAGCTGAGAATATTAACGTTTCTTATTCCTAAGAAAAATAAATACATGTGAAATACATATTCTCTGACATATTGCTTTGGTAGTGAGCATGTTAGGTTTTATGCACAATAATTATACTAAGTACTGAAAAAGTTCTTTGAATTATAGATGGCCTGGATAATAGTTGTACTCTGAGGTGATAATGATAGTAATAAGCTGAAATTTACTTGCATGATCAGGACATTCCGGAGAAAGCAGGGCCAAAAATAAGCCAAGGGCAGGATACAGTGGCTAAAAGTAGAGTTGCTATTTATTCCTTACAATTTTTCCCTGAAAAATAAGTGGCATATAGCTAAAGTTATAAATCTGGCTTGAAAAATTAAATTGCTGCTACACTTTCTTATTTAGTTAGCTTGCCAAACTCCACAGACACAGAAATTTTGTAGGTAGTAGAAGACAGTATTTAGCCTTTAACAACCAACATAAATGTTTTACTGAGGATAAAGTTTGCATAAAACTATTCCTTTGCTATCTCTACCAAGAAAGATTTAAAACTTCATCTCCAAACTAAATAAAATTCTGATGTTTTCTCAAAATTTTATCTGGAATTTTGTATTAATTTGGCATAGGCAAGTATGAAAACTTTCACCTTACCAGAAGGTAAAAAATAAGTCAGATTGAAGGGATAAGCAGCAGAGAAAGGAGGCATTGCCATACTACATATAAGCTAAAATTTAAAACAGTAATGAAAATAAATAAAGTTTTGATAGACAAAGATTTAGCTATTATGGCCTAAGATATGATTTAGAATAAAAGAGAATTGTATATATTGAACTACATAAGCTGAGAGAATGTAAACAAACTTATTAGGAAAGATGTCAGTAAGAAACTTTGGTTTCATAGTTTGCACTCTGAATATTTTCTCATTATAATGATGGCGCAATCCTCCTTTGGCCACCTCATTGAGTGCACAAGTAGACAATTATTGTTTTCTTTCAGTGTATGATCATCCATACCTCTGCGATGTGTCTTTTGAGAAGAAACGTTCCCAAAGCCACTGTAAAATGTATCAATTGCTGGAAGCTGGAGTTAAACCTGTGTCAAATGCATTTTAAAAAACGTATTCTAATCAGTTAATCACAATAGTTAGGGACATACAGGGGCTCTCAATCTCATTTCTAACACTGACACTTTTCACTTTAACAGTTCTTTAGTAGACCTCCTTTCCCTTTGTCCTGTTTTAAATCACCGCAGTACACTGCAAGTATAAGTGGTAAAGCCGACAGCTAGATACTCTGTGCACTATGATGTTTTGCTCTTCTTTCACAAGTAACTGTTGCACTAATGAAACTGCAGTATCAGAATGGAGACTACCATCTGTTTTTGTTTCTTGTCTGTTTTTCACAAGACTAAGTTCCCTTTTTTGATATTTCATCAGTAGTAAATTGAATCGGAAAAATCCACATAGGTGATTTCTTGCCACAAACCTAATTAAAAACATACTTGCAATAATTGTGTAGTGCCTGTGTGGTACTTGTCTAATATCTTCCAGCATTGTAAGTTCTTAGAAACCCAAACCTATTTATATATTCATTTGCAAAGTATCCTGCATTGCAAAGGACACTTAATGGTGGAAAAGAATAAATAATGTCATATTTCTGCAAAAAGCAAAGAAAAATCTGTTTCTACTCAGGATTGTTCTAAGAAAAACTACAGAATATCTGTCCGCTGAGGAGAAATTATATGAGATTCAAGTGCTGCAATTTGCAATGAAGAGGAAAAAAACCTGTAAGATGAGAGCAGGTCTAACTAACTAGAAAAGTCATGTAAGTTCATATTAAGTCAAAAGAAGACAAATAAGTTTTCACTGTATGGAATTAAATTTATCAATGCATTTAGTACTCACAGTTCAGAAATGTTCAGTATTTGAAGAACTGCATTTTTAGTTCACGTAATCCAATTGAAAATATTTAATCATAGACAGCAATGTAAGAAGTTCTGGAAGACAAAGTGTGAAATTTGTTGACAATATTTGTCTCATGATTTATTTTCCCATTTCTTCTCTTTTTGATGGCATGTAAAGCAAAATAATACGAACATTTTATTCTATTAGAATATGATGTGTAGTTTTAGGGAAGCTACAGTTGTACAAATAATGCATTTAAATACAAGTCAACATCAAATCTACTAACTTTTTTAAAATGAACGTAGAGAAATAGCTTTCTGACTATTTAGCAGTGAAAACTGCTAAAAGTTAGAGTGAATTTTTGATATGGCATTTCAAATTCATCCATTTTTGTCCTATCCAGTCCCTAATTCCATCATAAACTGAAGTGTAGAATTTGTTAAATAATACACACTGACAACATATTCCCGTGGCTATGTACTTTAGTACAGTATTTCATTGTTCAATTTATACAAAGACCACAAAGAATATTTCTCAAAATTAGCCATGACAATTTGTTTTGGAAAAAAGTTTTAAAATTCAAAACACAAAAAATGAAAGTGTCATAACTTTACAAATACCTCCAAATAAAAGTTCTCTATTTTCTTTCTCGTTTTTCCCCAGATCTGACACACAAAATAAAAAAAAGCTGCTTGCTTTGATCTGAAAAGACAGTACTTCCTAGGGAGCTAAAATTTCTTTACTAATTTTGGAATAACTGTTAATGCTAATAGAAATTAGAAAAAAAAGACAAATTAAATTTATTTGCTCAAATTAGGCTTAAGCATTATGCTAGCAATCAAGAGGAGATACTAACCTGAGTATTATGTAAAGGCATTTTGTCAAATCAGTGTGTGCCTATGGCTGTACAGCCAATATGGAAAATTCAGCATGAATATTAAAGATAGAAAGCACCTTGCCTGATGGTGAGCATTTGCAGAAGCTTGCCAGTAGATTAAAAAGGGAGTGTTTGTAAAAAGGAATGGTCTGGCTTCAAAAAAGGAAAGGATATTTTGGGTGGTTAATTTCGTTACAGTAAGAATATGTCTGCTTTTTGTCCTAATAATTTCAGATGTCTCTCTCCAGGACTAAAATATAGAAGCATTCAAAAATCTCTGGGCAAAAGAGGGAAAAAAATCTTGTTTATTGACTTTTTGCTGCTATATGAAGATGTAAAAATTTCTGTGTACAGAAAGATGTACTGACTATCTAAATCCTTTTTCAGCATCTCTTTTAACAAATTGAAGCTTACTAATCATCAAAACTTTCTACTGAACCCCTGGCTTCTGAGGAAATTAGCAATCCAAATAATATTCTGTGTTTCTGGGCACAAGATGACTCTGATTATAGTTAATATTCTTCTATATTTAGCTTAAAAAATTCTTTGAGTTCACCAATTCTATTGCTACAGCTCAAACATTACGAGCTTTATTGCCTTTCTGCTTTCATTATCTCTTTTCTGTTTTCCTGCATCATTTTTCTAGATAGCAGTATTAGCTTTTATGTATTTTTTAGCATTCTGTCTAAATTTTTAAATATTTCTTAGACTGAGTTTTAATTTTGAGGTGAGTTTTAGCACTATATCAAATCCAAAAATATCATTTTTTCAAGTGTCAAAACACCACTGTTTCCTCCTACAAGTATATTTGTCTTTATGAATCTATCTCTATGTGTCTCAAGAATAAGGCAAAATCAGCTGCAAAGCAAATGTAAGCATTAGCAGCACATGATAAACTGTCATCACACTAAAATTATTTACTGGAGTTTTTAGTATCAAAGTTATTAATCCAATTCAAAGCAGTGTTTCTTAAAGGATATTATATAAAACTATTGGCTTTATGCTTTTTTAATATTTTGGGTTAGACAACCACACATATGAATCACTGCATGCCACTAACACCCACAGGACACAGCCACCTTTTGCATTACCCATGCATTTTCTAAGTTACTTTTCTTTTGGTTCTGTAGCTGTTTATTATCTTATCTTGCATTCTGAAACTTTCACAGTGTGTCATACTGAGCACGGCTCAAACAAAGCTTTCTGTCAAAACTCTGTCTGAACTGAATTTCATAGATAGAAGTGAATTGAGAACACTCAGGACTGTGGCTCTGCTTTGCATTACATAATAATCTTCCAGTCATTCCACCCAGCTTGTGACAAATACCTGCTCTGGTTTATTACATACCAAAATGGTTCTCAGACCACAGCACTATCTTTCCCCTACTCTTGCCATATCAGTTTATATTTTAAAGGAAGAAAGGAGTTTTGTGTGGATTGCACTGAAAATTGTCCTGGTTTAGGCATGAAACTATTACAGGAGCTTGCATGTGAGTTTGATGTGGGGAAAGCTACAAGAAATGATAGGAACCATGGTTCTTATCTGCTGCATGTGGGGGGTTATATATATTTACTCTTGAAAAAAATACCAGTATGTTTACTGTATATGTGATAAAGTGGTAATTATTTTCTGCCTTTCTAGTGGTATGCACTTTCTAGATATCTTTTGGATAGATACTGGATTAATTTAGTTTCACTATTTTCCTCTACTCTACTACTTTCTGACTAAATAATGGATTTATGGATAAGTTCATACAAGTTTAATGGTTTCCATGTAACACTGGAACTGATATACTCTCTCATGTCAAAACTTTGTAAAATTAATAATGGTATCACTGCATAAAATTATTAATGTCATCGAGTATAGGGATTTATAAAGTCTTGGATTTTCTTATGCCACACTCACACTGTGATCTAAAACATATGTAGAAAGATTGGGTAAATTAAACAGTACTATCAATACTGAAATAAAGTGTTACTGTAAATTCTTTTGATTCATTTGGAGAAAAAAGTATAATTTTTCATCTGTGATATAAAGGATACCCACAGTAATCACTACATTTTTGCATTACTATAGAAAGAAAACATCAAATAGAGCAATATTCTAAGGGCCAAATCTGTCTCCTCACCGGATCTAATGAAGTTTGCAGATAATTGCACCAATAGTTGAGGAAATAAATAAACAGTATATTAACAATAAACTGTGAAAAACTCCTAAGCTTCTTGCAACATCTCCTTATGGAGATGTTTGGTCTCATGTTGACTATGTCCAGCTAGAAATTTCTCACATCTCCCCCCAGTAAAACCACCAAGGGTGTCTTTTTGAGGGAATATTATCTACTCTTGTATGTTCTGATAATCAAGCTTGTACTTTGTCATTCATTAAGCATTCCTTTTGTGCCCTAGTAGTCTAATGGCTTTTCTATCATAAAGAGATGGTTTTGGCAGAAAGGAAATTATTTTCTCTTAACACATTCAATGACATTTTTATTGCAGTACTTTCAATGTCTTTCCTCTCTTTTCTTTGCAATAGGTTTTTCATTCTACATCCTGGATATCAGATTTCAAAAGGACCATGGGATTTGTTTAATTTTAAAGCATTATTACATTAGCATTGCTAATTAATAGATAAATTATTAACACAAATTACTGCCATGGAACTTCATAAGCATGGAGGCACATACATACAAAATCAGCAATTTAATGTAGCAATTACTGTAAATGTGGCTGTCAATAGTTCACGAATCTTATATGACAATCCTTAAGGATTCAAATTTTATGTATTTATGTTTTTACATACACATATATGAAAGTACTCACAGATATACATGTTTAATGCAGGCATATATTTTTGTATTAGTTTACAGTTATACCTGACTTTCCTAAGCATACATTTCATCCAAAGAGTACCATATGTAATCAGTCAAAAATGCAAGGCCTTACCTTTAGAATCAGGACTTGATTTCTTAGATCTGTTATATTTCACTTCCTCAGCACGGTCTGCCCAAAGGTCTGTGATCAGCACTACAGTCAGAATACCAGGCATGACCTCTATATATACACAATTCAGTAACAGCAACAAGTGAATACTTGTTTCAGTTCCACATTTATCAATGATATTACTCTTAGAAAGAGATCCTTCAAGCAAACACTTAATCTGCATGGAATTGCAAGTGATCTTGATGATACACTTAGGGGGAAAAAAAAGGAGATTATTGTACAACACGGCAGATGAAAATACCCGCAGCCATTGCACGTACCACTCATTCTGTTAACCATGTAATATACATTGTCATTTTGACGTGTAGACTATTTCTCTTCCTCTATCACCTCCATGTCAATCCAATTCACTCATTCTTGCCAATGATGAAGTGAAAAAAAAAAAAGGAAAGAAAAGGAAACAGGGAAAGATTGTTATCCCAGATCTGCATTTGCGGTACATTTTAAAGCCAGTTAGATTAACCATTGGGAAGATGTTAGTCTAGATAAGAGAATCCCCACTGGTTTTCTGTCTCCCTTAGACAATGAAATCACGTAGCTGTGTCTGTGCCTCTGTTTTGGATTGTTCTGTTTTAACACATAACAGATTGAGGGCTGCCTACTATTCCTAATTAACTCAAGTTAAACTAATGAGAGAGAGGGTGGAGGGAGTGCCAAAAAAAGAAAAGAGATCATGAGTTGGAAGAGATTGAATTACAACTTAAAGGGGATGGAGAAAGGAAAAGAAAAAAGGAAGGAGGGGGAGGAGATGCAAATAGGGTTAAGGCTGAAAAGTAGGGAAGAAGAAGAGCCTGAGAACAGATTTGCCCTTCATTTCCAACAAAAGGCAAAGATGTCTTGCAAAATCATCAAAGCAATATAAGCAATCCAACATTGTGCTGTCAGATTCTTTCTTCTAGTTAGAAAATACTTCAGCACCCACTGCTGTCCTGGTTCTGCTCTCACACTACTGTTACGGGTAGGTTAGTTGTTGGGCTTGACAGCACAAGCTGTAATGAAATGGCAGTTTTAAAGTAAAGCAAGAGTCAATTTTCAAGTGTACATATATTGTGTTCAATACAATGTTTAGAAGGGCGCTTTTTGGCCCCAGGTCCAGGAGAAGACTGGTCAAAAATCCCATGTTTCTGTGCCTGAGGTTTCCTCTCTCTAACTGAGATGCGGATGGGAGCCTGCAGAAGGCAGAAAGGACAACAGGAGTGTTTGCTGTGGTTGCCGCTGAGGCTGTAGGGCTTGCCAGGAGTAAGACCTCACCTCTTCAGTGGATGTCCCTGCTCCAGGTTCAGGCTGGGATGGAGAAAAGAGGGGTAGTAGAAGCTAGGGATACAATGGGAGAAGGAGAGGTGGAAAGGGAGAGCGGATTATGAAAGGGAGGCCAGCAGGCTGGGGGGGGACAGTCACTGTGGGTCAGGTTGAAGAAAAGAAGAGCAGTGAAGAAAACATGGTGTCAGACCAAGGGAGGGGAAGCGGTAGAACAAACCAGGAAAATGAGGAAAACACTGGGAAAGCAGTGGTAGAGGCTCAAAACAGAGCAGAGCTGGGTGAGGAGGAGTTTCAGCAATCAATGTGCTGTGGAGAGAGGAAGGGGAGAAAGGAGAGAGGTGGGAGAGGTAAGGGTCAGGGATGTAGCCGAGTCCCCACCATTCAAGCCCAGAACCAGAAGCTCTTGCTGGACTCCATGCCTGCATGTGCCTGCACACACCTGCATGCAAGTGTGCATGTAGCACTTGCTTCTTTACTGTAACCCAGATTAGGGTTAATAACAGCACTGACTAATTCAGCAAAACCCTAAGGGCTGTGACAGGTAAGCAGGAAGAAAATAGCCAGCTCGTTTTGGCTGGCTGTGGTTATTTGTGTCTAACAAGACCAGCTCGTCGCCAGGCTCTGTGCAGATGAAATGAAGCAATGGGTTGCAGCAGGGCAAAGGACGCGCCATGTCCTGACAGGCCAAGGTGTGACCTGACAAATCCTAACCACCCTGGACATCTTTGGAACAGTAAGGAGAGGGACGGCATGAGCACAGGATGCTGGGGCACAGCTGGGGCTTGGACCTTGGGGAGAATGAGCTGGTTAGGGAGGATGGGAAAGGGGGGTTCTACAACACCTTGTTTCAGACTGAACACAAAAAGCAAATTAATTACAAATTCAGTCAATGGAGGACAGAGTTTTGCAGGTTGTCTTAGATTTTTTTTTTTTATTTTTCCAAGGAAATTGTTTGACACTTCCATTTCACATAGGGAAAAATAACTTAAAAAATTCCAACATCTTCACCTCATCAACAGCAGAGGGTTTTTTTGGTTTGTTGGGTTTTTTTGTGTTTTTTTTTTTTCATTTTTGTCCTTTTTATTCCTGGGGTAGGGTATGCCCTGTATAAGAAGAACACAAATATTAGCTTTCTAAATGCATTCTGCAAATGATAAAGAGTGTGACGTCTGTGCCCAAAGTATATGAGCACCTGTATCTTTGCAATCACTAAGTCATTTTGGACACCCACAGAACTTAGCATATTGCACTGGCAAACAGGTGTGGTCGCAATAATCATAAGATAAACATGTTGTGGATTGTGCATTTCTACAGTTATGGGAATATTCATTTTCCTGACGTGTATACACCCAGGTCCACGTGACCCAGAGAATTTACTTACCTATATATATAACTCACTTGAAAACTTTAGGAGAAGTTGTCGTAGTACACTGAGGGATGTTCTATTTTAACCTGCACCTAATTCTAGCTGTTTGACAAAGTAAGGATGAAAAGAGAATTTAAATTGTAATTTTAAAATCAAAAGTATTGATTGAAAATTCTGGTTACCTTTAAACAGTTCCTTGCATGGGACATACTGCTACTAGGGTTTAGAAGCTAGCAAACAGACATGTAAAAGAATACATATGTAGCTACAGGTCAGCTGTGCTTTGCATCCACTGCTATCATAATTTGCCTCCCAAAAAAGAAAATAATATGACAGAATGATTACTGAAGAGAAAAAATTCTATATATTAGGCTTTATTTCCCTTAGTAATGCAAAGCCAGTAGAATATACTTTTGTTCTGAGTGGGATAGATTTGACCCTAAGTGAGAGGAGAGGTCCCAGCTGACTAGAATTTGGTGAACACTGTCCCAGTCTTCAAAAAAAGCAAAAAGGATGACCCCGGAAACCACAGACCTGTCAGTCTCACTTCAGTGCCTGGTAAAGTTATGGAGACAATTATTCTGGAAAGTGTTGAAAAGCACCTGAAGGACAATACAGTCATTGGTCACAGCCAGCGCAGTTTCATGAGAGGAAAGTCCTGCTTATCAGACCTGATTTCCTGTTATGACAAGGTAACTCACACAGTTGATCAAAGAAAGTCATGTGATGTAATCCTTTTGGATTTCAGCAAAGATTTCTATACTGTATCGTTCTGGACAGAATGCACATCATGCAGTGAGTGAACAATTGGCTCACAGGTCAAGCACAGACGGTAATACTGAACGGAGTAACATCAAACTGGTGACCTGTCACTAGTGGGGTTCTGCAGGGCTCCATCTTAGACCCTGTGCTCTTCAACATCTTCATGAATAACTTGGACCCAGGATTAGAAGCAAATTCATAGATGATATGAAATTGGGAGGAGCTGTTGACTCCCTAGAAGACAGTGAGGCCCTGCAGAAAAATCTCAACGAATTAGAGGACTGGGCAATCACCAACAATATGAAGTTCAACAAGGGGAAGTGATGGGCACATGGGATGGGGCAAACCCTCGATGTTCATATAGACTGTGGAATGAGATGTTGGAAAGCAGTGCCGTAGAAAAGGACCTGGGGGTCCTGGTCATGACAGATTGAATATGAGTCAGCAGTGCCCTGGCAGCCGGGAAGGTCAACCATGTCCTGGGAGGCATCAGGCAAAGCTGGTCAAGGGGAGTGTCTCACTCTGCTCTGCACTGGGGCAGCCTCACCTTGAATATTGTGAGCAATTTGGGACACCACAATATAAGAAAGATATTAAGCTATTAGAGAATATCCAAAAGAAGGGAACAAAGGTGGTGAAGGGCCTTGAGGGGAAGGTGTATGAGAAGTGGTTGAGGTCACTCGGTGTGTTTGGTCTGGAGAAGAGGAGACTGAGGGGAGATCTCATCTCAGTCAATAACTTCCTAATGAGAGGAAGTGGAAGGACAAGCACTGATCTCTTCTCTGCGGTGACCAGTGACAGACCCAAGGGAATGGCCTGAAATTGTGTCAGGGAAGGTTTCAGTCAGACATTAGAAAAAGGTTCTTCATCCAGAGGGTGGTTGGGCACTGGAATAGTCTTCCTTGGAAAGCGATCCCAGCACCAAATTCGAGAAGTGTTTGGACAATGCTCTCAGGCACATGGTGTGACTCTTGGGGATGGTTCTGTGCAGGGCTAAGAGTTGGATTCCATGATCCTTGTAGGTCCCTTCCAACTCAGAATATTCTGTGATTCTGTCATTTTGTGACTTTTACCTCACAGTCACATTTCAAAAGTACAAGAATAAATTGTAACAGGGGGTAGGTTTAGGTTGCTACATTTCACCTTGCAAATATCACACCTGGGATTAGTATTTTACAGAAGGCATATTACAGTTAACATACAGTGCTGTATGACAAAACCAGTCAACTGGGTGCAGGATGACTGTTACACTATTTTTATACTTGATTATCTAGAACATATAACTTCTGTGCTCATGACAGCATTCTGTGTCTTTGTACTGGAAAATACACAAGTTAGAAATGTCTGATTCCAAATATTAAGAACATACATATATTTTTAAAGATAAAAAGCAAACTAAATAGTTTTTCTGTGGTTTTGTCAGTTTTAACTAGTAGATCCTTCTGTACTGCACCTGTGTGCACACATAAGTAAATGGGAAAGATCAAATTTCCAAAGTTGTAAATTAACTTATCTTCATGAAATGGGTCTTCTACAGTGCATATTAGCTTTTTTCCCCTTATCAAAGAGACTCTTGCACACATTTATAAATTCAGATAAATGTTTTATAACATCTGAAAAATTGTGCTCATGAGAAAACAGGAGAAAAGGGAAAAGTGATGACAATTTGGCTGAAGTCCCAGCAAAAATAGGCAAAACTCTGTAGAGAGCTGACGTTAAACCTGTTACATACATATATCACACTACATATTTATGCAAAGTTAATGTAGATAGTCCTGTTTCACTAGACTAGACTAGAGTATAACTCTTCTTTGGCTAAGTGAAGCTGTAACAGACTGCTCCAGCCATGGATAACCTTACATAACAGGCTGCCAGAAATGCAGGTTTACAACTTCTGTGAGATTTTGTGAATTGAATTGCCATAGGCTTAGGCATCAAGTGTTTGACCTCTCTAGTTCTCAGGAAGGCTGAAAATGAATTGAGGATATAAGGAAGGGATACAGTCCCAGTTTGCACCTTTTGCCCATCTGCTTGCTGGAATAGCTTGCTAAAAGAAGTATTAGGTTAAGACTTTTCTTTTCTGAACTGACACAGTAATGGGAATGATTGCAGAAAAATTAAAATCAACTACTTGGAGAACTAGAGGTTTTCCAAAATACGTAAATGCAAACCCAACTTGCAGAAAGTAAGATCTTGAGTCAAAGAGGGAAAAAAAAAAAAAAAAGAAAAAAATGTGCACTTTTGGTATAGTTCTGGTGTAGAAAAAGAGTGTGATTTGTATCACACAGTGTAAATGACAAGAAAATACATTTAGCTTACTGGTATGTGTTGAAATCAATGAAGTTATACCAGCTAAAAATTTTCTATCGCATTTATCTGTAGTAGTCTTTCCTTCCAGATTGAGTTCCACTGAATAATAGAGAATTTCTCATTCCTCCCATTCATATCAAAGTACTATTTTTTAATTTCTGTAATTAAGTTATTAAAACATAATTTGTTTTAGGAAGATAGGTGCAAAGTCAAGTCAATAATAACGTCTCCTGAGTAATACTTATCATAGACTTCTTGAGTAAATCACCCCAGAAATAGATTTTGCTTTCAAAAGACAATAAATACTCTAACTGCATTAAAAGTTTATCTGGAAATCTATTATTGAAAAATCCCATAATAATAAAAAATGCCTTCAACACGTACCTTATTGTGTGGTAAAAAAAATTCCATAGATATTGTGATTACTCAGCAACCACATGTACATTGGACTTTACATTTTACTACAAAAAGTAATGTTCTGAAAATTCTGCATGATGGAATCCAGTGAGTCCCTGTGAGTAAGCACCTGTCTGAGACTTCAGAGAGCATTAAAAAATCAATATACACTCTCCAATTTACTATTTTATAATTACTAAGGTTAAGCAGATACCAAATCTAAATTTTCTTTCTAAAAACAGTATCTTAATTTTTAGAATAATTATGGGATCACAAGATATTCCCTCTCACTGCCAGAGACCACATTTTATTTTCTATCACTCTGTGCTAGCAGGAATTTCCTACAGCTGTTGCTTTACCAAACTTAAGAATTTCCTGGTATTCTTACCTGAATTGTAACTCAAGTGAACTGGTACCATTATTACGGGACCTTTTGAAAAAGTGGTCCAAGTCCATTTTTACTGGACTTTGTGAGAAAAAAGTCTGGTAGCTACTGACTTGTGTTATGGCAAGGATGGAGACTGAGAGATGGTTAAAGTAAATCATGTCATAACTCGATGAACAGAAGTCCCAGGTGAGGCCCTCTGAACTCTCCTGGGCAGCTGTGCAAGCATCTCTCCCAATGGGATGCCATTTGGAGCCTGTCAGCTCTCTAGTGCACAATGAGTGAAAGACTGCCACTGATGATGAAGCCTGAGCCGATACTGCCTCCACTCACATATGCTCCTTGAGGTGCAACCCATGCCCATTCAGAAGCACTAAGGGATTTGATATGACTATTTGGCTGAACTTGAGGGGAATTATTGATAGATTCCTTTAAACACATAGATATAGATGTATATAACTCTTTATCTGTTCCCCAATGTGACAATCGGTTACAGTATGAATGTTATTATCCTGAATCCATTCTTAAGTCACTGTTATAATTGTAGCAAATATTTTTGAATAACTGTATAAATGTTAAATAAGTCAATGATTAAGTGCTGCTAAACCCTTTTGAACACTTATCTTTTTCTATGCATATCCTTTGTATTTTTACCCTTTTTCATTTCCAGTCTCCATGTATGTTGATCTACATTGATTCTAATCTGACTTCCTTGTGTATTCTTCATCTCTGTAGTAACAGAGTGAACCTTGTCATCGAAGTCTATTAAAATTGCGCTTTCACAAATTTATATTAAAAACTGTTTTTTGACAATCTCTTTGATGACAATTCTTTAAGCAGCCTAACCATTCGTTTGTGACATGAGTTTGTCAAGCAGTCATCAATGCCCAAACAGATGAGAACACACAAGAGCAGTCAGTAGTCTTAGCATCCACTTTTAGCAATTCTGTACATCCTGCATCAATTATGTCAGCACTTGACAGCACTGTGATGACCCTACCCACTCATACATGCGTCAGTTACCTGAATGATGTAGCGTTTGACAACTCATACCCAGGTTTTAAGTCTATTCATTGCATGTGAACCCTTTTTACTTTTTTCTTTTCCTAACCTTCTAGTACTGAAAGCTCTAAAACAATTATCAACACTCAGTTTAGACTTACGCCTGAAGCTAATGTCACACAACATTTACATCCACACAACTCAATGAGTTTAGTCACACTACTCTTAACTACTCCAGCAGCGGAACAAGGTCAGACCCATATAATGAGAGATGATTTACATTTTAGGTGTGATTTTTTCTATTTGGATTGCGTGTGTTTTCACAGTTGGCAAATATTATAACAACCACTGTGACTCCATTAGTTCTAGTGTGGATTCCTGAGAAACATGAATGTGGTGTAACACTGTGCCCACAAAAGTTGAGTATCTCTCAGTAGATAGTAATGTACTCTGCAGAAGGGAAGCTGTATGTTAACATGTGGAGAAATTGTTATATTACTCATCATCTTTTAACTCAATCACTTGCAGATCAATGGCAGGTATAGGCCTCTTGGCTCTTGTTCATCATATTTGGTCTTTGATCTGCTGTAGAATGTACTAGCACTCACCAAGTCAAACTAAGAGGAGCTTAGGGAATTTAGACAAGTCCATTCTCTAAATAATGTCTGATGTGATTGAATCTTCAAGTGTGTCACTTATTATGGGTTGATTTCAGGTATATCTATGTCCACCACAGTAAAATAATGTATGTCAGTATGGAGAAAATGCAAGAATTCTGTAGTATAGTATACTATTATTATTGAATTTTTTCAGGACAAAATAGGCTCTTGAAGTGAACTACATGTCTGATACACCTCAGAGTGTCACATGTATGCTGCATAAAAAGTAAGGCTTAGTTTAACTTGGTATATACTGGAAATTAAGTTTAGCAGCAAAAAAGGCATTTAACATGCTGAGAAATAATACAAACATTTAACACATACTCCATGTTAACTGTAATTCAGATTTTCATTGAAAGCAAAAAATGTTTTAATGTTTGATTTTCTACAGAACCTCTGTATATCTGATTCTGTGAAGCAGTTGTTAGGAAAATTCTAGGCACAACGCTACTAAATTTGTTGCCAAGCAACAAACCTCTAGCTCCAAGACTCATGGTCAAGCTCCTATAAATGCAGTCAGAAGAGTGAGGCCCAAAGCAAAAGCAATTGATGAGTGTTTGTCAGTTGTCAGAAAATTAGTACAGCAGACAATTTTATGGGAAATGCCTCAGTCATTGTGCTACTTTTTACAATGTGTGTCCTTGTAGCTGAAAAGAACAGCACCAAAGCAGTTGGGAAAATGCTGAAGCTTTATGAAGTGTCACATATTGAAGGAAGAGAAGACGAAGTCCCCAGCATGCAGCACTATTCAGATTGTGATAGTGTGTGAGCCAACAGGTTGGCTCTGAAGCAGGTCATGCACTAGGCCTTCCAGAATGGGATAACCAAAATTGTTCAGGAGAGGTGTGATTTGTCTGTCCTTCAACCTGAAAGTATTTGTGTTGATTATTGTTTTAAAGTAACCCTAAAACCTTGGAGTTTGTTGTTTCTGACTTTTCTGTTGTTAACAGACAATTTTTCTGTTATTGTTTTCTGAGTTAACTGTGAGGGAAATGATCAACACCTTGTCATCATAAGGGTGGTTGAAATGGAGCTGACTGAGTGGTGTAAAGAGACTATCCTATGAAGCTGGACATTCTATTTCTGTTCTATTTCTTTATACAAACAAGACCTGCTTTCCTCACCGCAACCCCTCCCTAAGGACTACCTTTTTAATTCTTGTTGTCTTTGAAGAAAGCAGTATGTCTGAATTAAAAAAATCTCTTCTGTTGCTGCTTTCTTCTGTGGATGACCACCCACAATAAACTTGAAGAAGAGCTTGTACTGGTCAAAGAGATTTAATTTAGTTATTTTCTTAGTCATTTTCTTTGGAGGATTTTTATTACCTTTATGAACTCTCATGTTTCACTGGGTTTTATAATTTTCTGAAGACAGCTGCTTTGTCAGTAAAGTGTCGTTTGAGTATGACTACTCAAATCGGTTATTTTCTGTATTAGAAGAACTTGTGTATTGAAAGAAGTTTTGCTGCTCCTGGGGAACAGGTCTACTGATTTAATATTGACTGAGTCCCAAAGATGTTTTAAGACTGTATAGTCAGTGGACATGCATTGCTTTCTGATTGGAATTTGAATATGTCGCTGTTCATAAATAAATATAATTCTAAAAAGTACTACAGAGATTCCATGATATAACTTCATTAATGGTTGAGGTATCACGAACAGAATTTTTGTGTATACATGTTTAATTCTCAGCATTTCTTGCATCATGTTTTCTTTCAAATGGTATTAATAAATTTCAACACTAGGTGAATGAATTGATAAAATTAATTATTTTGCAGTCTTTCTTTAATATATATTTAGCTCTGAAAACCTGATAAACTAATAGACTAATTACATACAGACTTACAAATTGTTTAGTAAAAGTGCAAGACTTTTGTTTCTTACCCATTCACTACTTCCATTGATAAATATTTATTTATGTCAAAACCTAATTTTGCTGGTGGAAATCCCTCAAATCTGAGGTAACTCAAGTTACTTAAAAGACTGCAGTGGTAAATAGTCCTATGCTGCCAATTCAGTACTGTTGATAATGTACTTTCAACATTTTTAATGCTATGCAAATGATTAGTATTTGTTATGGCATTACTTGTATAACATCTCTTTTGGAATAATGGCAAATAGCAATTTTGGGCTCAGTTCGCATTTAATTTACATCCAGACTTAACAAATCCAGACTAAAAATTAAATAATTTAAATTTATAGCATGTATAATCAAGATTAAGCTTAGGCTTTGTTGTAAGGAAAGTAGATGTGATTGGATTTTTTATGCTACATTATCAAAAGTGTTTTAGTCAGATACCCAAGCATTAATAATCTGTTCTTGTTTTGTTTTGTTTTATTTTGTTTACTGTTATCTGAGAAACTTCTTGCAGTTCAGTTTTCTGTTTAATAGTTATCAGTAGCATTTTCCAAATAGTATCTGAAGTGATTTCTCAATCCAATGCATATAATCACTATTTATTTTATTGCTCAATAGTTGCAACTGTTTTCCTTCTAAGGTTACATCTCTCTTTCCTAAAATCCTTCTATTTTCCTGCTTCAGATATTGTTACTTTCATTAACACTCCAGATATTCTCACAGTACGTCAAGCAAAGAAAGCTCAGTGATTATTCCTGGTTAACTTTTGATCTGTTTCCAATAAAAAAAATGCCAGTGGGAGCTGCTACAGCTATAGCAGCAAGAGGAATGTGTAATGTTTTCAATCCTTTTACTGTCTGTCATTCCAACTTAGTGTTTTAAACTGGGTCTTAATCAACTGTAAATAACCAGTGTGAGAATGGTGACAGTGTCAAATTGTGGGAGACCTAAAGGTGTTAAGTTCTGAATTAACATACACATAAAAAAAATGCCAAAAGGCTTCAATTACTCTTGTGTTGGTGGTGCTGTTACAGGCACAACAAAGACTCTGTGTTCGCCTCTAATACTGGAGACTGATCAAGGAGTTTTCAAATTGTGGCTAGATGTTAAAAAGAGAAAATCAAAATGGTGGAGGAAGAAAATCCTATAGTTGTTTTTAGAATTATTAATATAAAATAAACCCATGGCAAAGTAGAAATTAACTATATTATAGAAAATCAGTTAGCATTTATACAACTTGACAAGAAAAAAAGATCCTCTTTTTTTATATCCAATAGCATGACCTAGAGGTCAGTTAGCAATTTTGTAGGGCATAATTTAGAATGAAGAGCTATGGCAGAAAAATTAACAATGCTTAAGCTTAAAAATTGAGCTATTCCAGTTTCTGTACCACCTACTTTAACTGATTTACCTTGTTTATTTCTCTGCTCAAGCTGTTCAACACTAGTTGGAGTTAGTTCTGTTCAACACCAGTTGGGGTTAGTTCCTAGAAACCACATTTTTCTCCAAGTTTTAATATATCCTAATAATGGGGAGCCTGCACCACCAGAGTTCTGTTCTTTTTTTACTTCCCATTGTAACACTCACATCTAACAAGCAATAAGAATGTAACTGCTGTATCAGACTACCTTTATTTTCATATTTAGTTATTAGAGTGTCTGATGATATTATTTATAATTTTTTCTTATTCACATTTGGGGTTATTTTTATACTCATAATAAAAATCTTTGTTATAATTTTTATTTCATTCTATGAAACTTGTATATCTACAAGAAGTTTTAAGCTACCATATTTTCTGTATCATCATTTTCTTTTTTCAAAACTTCTTGTGTCATGACTAGGCTTCGCGAATGAAGATTAAGGAAGGCTCTATCCACATTTATTACAGGCATGCTGTAATAAATTTATTACGCTGTAATATCACTTTAATGGGGAGCCTGCACCACCAGAGTTCTGTTCTTTTTTTACTTCCCATTGTAACACTCACATCTAACAAGCAATAAGAATGTAACTGCTGTATCAGACTACCTTTATTTTCATTTATTTTCATTTATTACAGTACACTTCTTGTGTACTAAGGCATGTAATACACTATAACTGATGCAATTTCAACCTCATTAAAAAGTAAGGGTAAAACTAATTTAGCCTGAAAGTCTAGGTTTTCTGAACATATGTAAATAGATAGGTGGTATTAGCTCATGTGACCAAGGGCTGGGAGACAGGAACATATAGTGTTATAGAAGATAATGACCTGTTTCCTAATTCCCATTTCCACCCACCCAGCCATTGCTATAACCTGAAGTATAGAATATTCTCAGTTTTTTCAACTCCATGACCCTGGAGTCCCTGGGGAGACATGGTTGAATGGATGTCCTATTCCTCCCAACCCTCAGCCTATTGCTGCTGAAATCCCTCATTGTGAAACTTCCCATCTCTGTCATATGTAGTTGTCTCTCTTCACAATTCCCTGCCTCAAATGTAGAAACACATGCTGCTTAAAGAGGACAAAAGTGGTGAAGTGGTCAAGATTCATATAGTGGTGAAGATTGTCTGAACTCAGGTTACCATACTTTTTGTTGCCATTAATTTAGAAGATTGTTGTTTAACTTTTTTACAGTCATTCTCTAGTCAACATCAAAGTTAAATGAGAAAACTAATATCTACCATCAAACATGATAAAAAATAAAGAATAGATTAGGGATTTCAAGCTATAGCTGTTTGTTCTATTTACTATTTTTCCAGTCTAAAGTGCTCCTACCATGCCTTACTCAACTGCTTGCAACAATCCTTCTGAACATTGTTGGCTCCTGGAATTCACTAACAGATGGAGAAAGGAGGGGGAACTATCCCATCATCAACAAAAGTTCCTTACACATCAGAGCAGCATACCTCTCACATTTGTGCCTGTGCTTTTAATTTCGCTTAAAACTGACGGTTTTTCATTATGATGAGATCTTTACCTTTATAAGGAGGCAATGAAGAGACAACCAAGGGAATGTTCAGTCTGGATTCTCAGTTCATGGTCACCAAACTGAGTATGATGCAGAAAAAGAAACCTGACTGTGGAATTTTCATGTACTTCTATTTGCTCAACCCTTTTAAGGACATTATTGTACTTCTGGGCTGTTGGAACACATTTTTCTAGAAATTCAGAATGGAGATGATCCAGGTGGCAGCTGTTAAAAGTATTTTCTACCCTTTCCGTTGAAGTGTCAATTTTATTATATACACCTTGAGATTTCGTCTGAACAGTTTTCTTTGCTTATTCGTTGTTGCTTACTGGGATTGTCTTTATTATACCTACATGACAAATATTCAGACTATACAAACACATTACAACTGTGAAACTACCTCTGTGTGTTGATATAGTTTAAAACTGCCTATATTTAGGGATGATATCTGGAAACCCTGCCATAGCTTTACATAAACAATACATCCATGGAGTGATACTGATGTAGTGGTGGTGTGACGAATTTAACTCCAATTTAAGCTCAGATGGTCACATAAATACGCATGAGATTTGTTCTTTATTTCTCAAGAGTAAAATGGTATTAGTGTTTTATTTGACTGATGTCTGTAAGTTCCTTATTCTTCTCATAAAGCAATTTCCTGTTCACAGACTGTTAATGATTTAGTTGCCCTGCTGGACTGTGTTCTGTATCTTCTTTTTGTTATACAGCTAGTAGCCATAAAGTTTTGCGTTAATTTCAGCTCAAGGGGTGGTGCTTTTCCCAAGTCAAACTCAGTATAAGGCTTATCTGTGTGTTTTTACTTTATATCTGTTAAATGACTTAATAACAGTATTATGCAAGACTTTTAAATTTTTTACAAATTAATACCATCACTGTGTTACCCATTTTACTAAGCACAGTGGTGCTTAGTATAATATCGTGGAGAATCACAAACCTTAGAGGAGATCTGTGCTAGAGCAAAGTACATAAGAAACTGAGATAATGAGATACATAGAAGTCAATAGAAACTAAGATTCCTGCAACACAGGCTTTTTGAAGACATTGCCAGAGATTTCAATCAATCTGTGCTTAAATGACAAAGTTAAATATCTACTACTACTCAACTTGTAGCCATACAACCTTGGGGTCTGCTCTGTGAACAATGCCAAAATTCAGTGACTGATGACTTTGAATGGATAATTTCAAAGAGAAAAAATGACCGTTGGATTATTTCTTCTCTCCAAGAGTGGAGAAAGTGGGCTGTAAGGGATTTTATGTACTTTCTCTCTTGCATAGAGACTTGGTGTAAGCAGAAAGTAAAGGCAAGAAATACTTCAATTCAGTGATCTGTATTGCATTGAGGTGAGGAGTAATCACAGTATGACTAGACATATTAGAATTGTTTAGAGGATAAGAACACTTGGGAATGCATTCCCTGAGAATATGTTAGATCAGAACTCAGTGAAGGCTGGGTGATATAGTATACTGTACCCCTTTTAACAAGATGACTGCAGAACTAGGCAGAAATCTTTTGCTTACTTTTCCAGCATTTGTTTCCAGTACAGTAATATTTAAAGATGCAGAGTAAGGATTTAAGGAGTCATAATTGGCATGGGACTGTTTGAATACACAGGAAGAAGTATGCCATGACTGTGGAATCATTAGAGTTGCATTTCTAGTTAAGGGTGTGGAATTTAGCCTGAGGTAAAATTCCTCTTAGAAAGTGTTTTCCACATTGGCTAAATAAGGATTTTTTTTAGCAAAAGAAAGAATGTAAACCAAAATGTTCTTTCAGCAAGGTAAAAGAAAGAATATCCTGCCTGGAGTCCAGACTACTGGCTTGCTGGAGTACTGAGATTTCTACCTGGACTGTATCTCCAAAACCCCTGTAAAAACTGAGGAAATACATGAAGCTGTTTAAAAATCTGAAGATCCTGGTTCTTGTGATTTCAGTCCAAGACTTCAGTCAGGAGATTTAATATTTCTATTTAACTAATGTGTCTTGTAGATAATTTCAAAGATTGCCACTACTTCCTCTATTTTTCCCACCACCTACCATTTGTATTCCATAGTTTATTCTGATTGAAAACAGAATGGAGTAATTCACACTGAATGATACAATATATTTCTGAATGATAGAATCCATAAAAACTCAAATCTCCTTTTCCTAACCACCATGACACCCTAAATCATTTATTCCAGAGAAAGCTAGGCCCCTGAGATTGATATGATACAAAATGGATTTTGACACTGTTTAAGATTAGCCCTTGAAGTGCAGAGGGGATTGAGGCACCCTGTGGTTGGGTCCCCCATGACCTGAAGGTGACATTTTCTATCTGTGCACTTTCAGTCCAAACTTGACACAATGCGATGCTGATTTCCTCTTCTAGAGTATCCGTAGCACTGATAATTTATAAGAAGAAATGAAGCCTGCTTGGATTTTGCAGAAAATGAAGTTTCTGCACAAGTCTGTGAGGTTTTTGCATGAAGGCTGTACTTCTAGTTGGATTTTTTTGGTCAGAAGCAGCTCTGTAGTTTGCTTCAGAAGGGAAATTGAAAACAAGTTTGAAAAGTATGGTGGCCTGGCATGCCCCAGTAAATGAGAGAGATCTTTGGCCATATAGTTGTACCCAAAGAGTTTCATAGAATCACAGATAGGTCAGGCAGTAAGGTATCACAGGTCATCTGATCCAACCTCCCTGCTCATGCAGAGTACAAAGCTCATCCTAGAGCTCATGGTACAGGGTTGCATCCAGACGGTTCTTGAATTTTTCCAGTGAGGCAGATTCCCCAGCCACTCTGAGCAACCTGTTCCAATGCACGATCACTCGTGCAGTAAAGAAGTTTATCTTTATCACAGAATCTGAGAATCAGCTAGGCTGGAAAAGACCTCTGAGATCATCTAGTCCAACTCTTGATCCAACACCACTGGATTACTAGACCATGGCACTGAGTGCCACATCCAGTCTCATCTTAAATACCTTAAGGGATAGTGAATCCACCAACTCCCTGGGCAACCCATTCCAATGCCTGATTACCCTCTCTGTAAAGAATTTCTTCCTAGTATCTAACCTAAATCTCCCCTGGCAGAGCTTAGGACCATGCCCTCTTGTCTTACTGATAGCTGTCTGGAAGAAGAGACCAACCCCCACCTGGCTACAACCTCTTTTCCAGGAGTTGTAGAGAGTGACGAGGTCTCCCCTGAGTCTTCTCTTTTCCAGGCTAAACAACCCCAGCTCCCTCAGCCTCTCCTCATAGGATTTATGCTCACGTCCCTTCACCAGCCTTGTTGCTCTTCTCTGGACCTGCTCCAGCACCTCAATATCCTTCCTGAACTGAGGGGCCCAGAACTGGACCCAGTACTCCAGGTGTGGCCTCACCAGCACTGAGTACAGGGACAGAATCACTTCCCTGGTCCTGCTGGCCACACTGTTCCTGATCCAGGTCAGAATGCCCTTGGCCTTCTTGGCCACCTGGGCACACTACTGGTTCGTGTTCAGCTTCCTGTCAATCCAAACTCCCAGGTCTCTTTCTGCCTGGCTGCTCTCCAGCCACTCTGTCACCAGCCTGTAGCGATGCAGGGGGTTGTTGTGGCCAAAGTGCAGGACCCGGCACTTGGTTTTGTTGAACCTCATCCCACTGGATTCAGCCCATCTATCCAGTCTGTCCAGGTCCTCTGCAGAGCCCTCCTGCCTTCCAGCTGATCGACACTCCCCTCCAGCTTTGTGTCATGTGCAAATTTGTTGATGGTGGACTCAATCCCCTCATCTAAATCATCAATAAAGGTATTAAAGAGAACTGGGCCCAGCACTGATCCCTGAGGGACACCACTCATCCCTGGGGTGACTGGCCACCAACTGGATGCAGCACCGTTCACCACCACTCTCTGGGCCCGGTCCTCCAGCCAGTTCCTAACCCAGCACAGGGTGCCCCTGTCCAAGCTGTGAGCTGCCAGCTTTTTCAGGAGTATGCTGTGGGAGTCGATGTCAAAGGCTTTGCTGAAGTCCAGATAGACCACATCCACAGCCTTCCCCCCATCCACCAGGTGGGTCACCTGATCATAAAAGGAGATCAGGTTGGTCAGATAGGACCTGCCCTTCCTAAACCCATGCTGGTTGGCTCTGATCCCTTGTCCATCCTGTAGGTGCTGTGTGACTACAGTCAAGTGGAACTCACTGTGCACCACTTTCTGCCCTCTGCCTCTTGTCCTATTGCTTGTCACCACCAAGAAGAGCCTGAGTCCTTCCGCTTGGTGCCCTCCCTTCAGATATTTACAGCCACTGATGAGTTCCCCTCTCAGTTGTCTCTTTTCAAGGCTGAACAGGCTTGACTTTCTCAGCCTTTCCTCATAAAATAGTTGCTCCAATCAACTCTGTTGCCCTCTTCTGGACCTGCTCCATTCTCTCTTGTCCTGAGAAGCCCAGAAATGGACACTGCATTTCAGATATGACCTCACCTGGACTGAGTAGAGGGGCAGGATCACCTCCTGTGACCTGCTGGCAGTGCCCTTCCTGATGCAACCCAGGATACTGTTGATCTTCTTGGCCTCAAGACCACACCGTTGGCTAATGGACAAGTTGCTGTCCTTCCTTCTGAATCACCAATATTACTGAATGGAATTTGCTTTAATACAAACTTCATATGTTTCTCACTTCACTACGCATTTTTCACCACTTTTTTTTTTTTTATATGACACAGAAGGACTTATTTCTAAACATTAAACTGATACCTCAGAATGACCTGACCTTGAGGACTGGACTTTTCATGAGCTGGTTAACCTGTCTAGTTTCTCACTGTTTATAATCTTTTAAAGAACTGATTGTCACTCATTAAATATTAAATGAGAAACAAAAATTATCAGATTGTAAATGCATGGAAGATTCTTGAGCTGAAACTACCACTTACTTTCACAACCCTTTTCACAGAACATGCCTGCATAAGCAATGATAGAAACGACCAGCAATAGAAGAGGTACCTCTCCTGGTAATTGCAGCTCCACTCCTGGTAATACGCAGGAAAGGGTATCACTGAAACGATGTCGAGTGAGCATTACCTCTCAGATAGTTTCGTGTCCTGGGTGTGCAACATGTCTCACTGAAGGTGATGATTTTGCTGGTCACTTTTGAGTGGGGGAACTGCAAGCAAAAAACTGAAATAAAGTAGCAGAGGTTCTGTTTTGTTGTGGTGATCCAGTTGTTTCAAAGCTGAGATATTGAGTACAATCACAAATTCATCTTCAGCTTCTTGCAAAACATGCTATTTTCATTTTTGAAGTAGTAAATGAGATAGTGAGATGTCCTTTCTTTGCAGGACAAAGTGATCACTGCAATGATAACTAAACAGTTGTCACTGCTAGAGAGTAGTTAGAGTTTGCACTGACTTTTAAGACAGATTAATTAGCTCAACTTGTTGTACAAGTGCAGGTAATAAGGATAGGTCCAGGATTGCTTCTTAGAAATACAATAAATAAATCGTATCCATAAGCGAAGCCTTTGGAGTGTCACTTGTCATGGAGGGACAGGGAGCAAGTACTACAACCAACAAGGAGCCAAGATTGCAGTTCTTGTCTCATCTTTATCGGATAAATAATGAAATTTTTGTTATGTCCAGGATCTCAACATACTACTTAAAAATACAATTAAGAATTTTTATTTCTTCTAAATATAATTTTGCCTTTAGAGGATAAGAAAGTGAAAAATGCAACCAGCTTTATTAGGTTTTTTATAAACCAACAGATAAAATTTGAAAACAGGAGGATACTACAAATTTGTTTTCATCACAGGAGGACAAATTAGTAGAGTCTATTAACCTCAGGAAGGTTAGAAATAAGTAAATTATGACACAAGAAAGGAACAAAAGAGAATATAGCTTTATTGTATAGAAAGGCTGAGTGAAAAGTCACAAGGCAATGTAATCATGCCTTTTCACACAGAGTAAATAGAAGAAACAAAAAGCGCAGTTGTGAGAACGGATAGCTGAAGCAATGAAAGCCATCACACTGCAAACATGTGCAGAGGTGTGAGCAGAACCTGAGTAATGTGACCTGAACACTGATACAAAAAACCCAACATCTAAGGCACTGTTTAAGCGAGCTTTGGGGTAAAGATATTACCGTGTCAGTCAGAGCAGTCTTGTTAGTATATCTTTTAAAGGAAGAGCTAAGAAAGAGATACAGGATAAAGTGTTGCCCAAAAGAAGCAAGGGACTGTGAGCAAAAGAACTACTAGTTAAAATCTAAAGACAATAGCACATCCATGCAACTTTTGTTGAAATGCTCAAGGAATGTCTTTGTAGCAGTGCTGCTTCTGTCTTCAGGTTTCCCACCTACAGAAAAACATGAGCAAAATAACAAATAATTGCTGAATCATGAGTACTAGGTAATTGTTCAGAATAAAAGGAGACAATACTTTTCCGGGGAAAGGAAACAGGAAGTGAGTTTAACAGTCAAGATTCCTAGCAGTAAGCACAAAAAAAGCTGAAGAAATAGCAACAGTGCATCGACACGAAAAGCTGACTGCAACAGCACATGATCCGACATGATCACAAAGCCTGTGGAGTGTTTGGTGTACTTGTCTTCATCTCTATTGGTGTTGCTGTTACCAGTAAACATATGGACATTATGTTTTGACCTTGAGTTTTCCATGTCTGTGACATCATGTATGTTACATAAAATTCAGGAAACAGGTAAGTTTATGTTATTCTTACAACATAATATAAGTTGTAGAAATACAATTAAATATAATATGACTGATTTTGCCCAGCAGGTAACAAGAAGATTTTACATACAAGCACTGCTCAGATGTGCTAAATCACACTAGTAGTTGATTGCACTGGAATAATGTAGATGATAAGCACTACCAATGTCAAATGAAAAGTTTTTTATTTTAAATATTTTTTTTCTCTTTTATCAGAGAGAAAGATGGCTGACAATTTATCTAAAATATGAATTGCAGATTTTTATCAATAACTTCAACAGAACTGGCAGCCTGAAATGTTCTTCACACTGAACTCACACTCTCTCTTTATAGTGCAGAAATCTCTCATGAACTTCATCCTTAATACAATCTACTAATCCCATAAAATGGTACTTTGACATCTTTTACAAGCAAAAGAGGTCTCGGTATTATGAGAGTTTGGAGATTTTCTCATCACCCATTTTTCTTCCTACATGTTCACAAGCAGGACATGGGATGTTGTTAGCAAGGAAACAGAAACACCAATGAGAAAATAAAATAGCTGTGCTACTCGAAGAACAGGTCACTTATTTTAGGTAGGAGCAAAAGAAAATGTATATTGACTATGTTCTCTATTCATCTAAGCCAAAAAGCAAATACCAAAGAAAAACATCAAAGGTCATGGGACATTAATTTTCATTAAAGTGTTGAAGTTCAAATTAAAAAAAAAAAAAAGCGAAAAAGAAAAAAGATCAATTGCACCTCCTTGTGGTCTACAAAAAAAAGTGATGAGTCTTAGACACATGGCTGTTTTTCCCTATATTGAGGCAGTGAAGGTAATTCTATTTGCATATACGCTAAAATTAAATAAGATAAAAATTCAAAGGCATTTATTCAGAGACATATTCTTTGTTCTGTGTCTATGTAGAGCATCCTGAAGCAGATTAATGTGAGGGTGGTGAGGCACTGGCACAGAGTTGTGGACTCCCCATCCCTGAAATTGTTCAATACCAGGTTGGATGGGGCTTTGAGCGATGTCTCTAATTGAAGGTGTCTCTGCCCATGGTGGAATCAGGGGCAGGGGTTGTAACAAGGTCATCTTTAAGGTTCCTTCCAACACAAATTACATTATGATTCTATGATTACTGCAAAAATGACATTAAATAGGGATCTATAATTTATTTGCTCTTTAAATAGGAATTGACCTACAGCAAGAATATTTTCTGAGCAGTATAAATATATAAAAATCAACAATCAAATATTGTCACTGTTACATAAAACTGTGACTCAAAAGGTGGCTACTCCTCTACTCTGTCTACTATTGATCTGTTTCAAGGGCACCATGTCAGGTTCTTTTTTTTTTCCTTTTTTGTTTCTGCTGCAAATATCTTGTAGTAGACCTTCTGCTAAAGGTTGTTCAACTATGCTGACAGCCACAGGTGACTGTAGAGCATTCAAAGTTACATTTTGGCTGCTTATGCCTCCCCAGGAGCTTCAAGGATTGACAGTTAATTTTACCTTACTATCTTTTAGAGAATATATTCACTACAGTCATGGTTTTGGTACTGTTTCACCTTCCAGGCTGTGCAGAAAACAAACATGTAACAAGATGTCTCCAGAAAACTTTCAATGACATGCAGAAACTGAGCAATATTCACCCAACCCACTATTTCCCTGGAGTTATCTGGGAGAATCTTTTACCTGGAAGTCACTTTTTGAAGATAAATATCAAAGATATCTAAATTTATCAGTAAAAAAAAAAAAATAATATAAAATAAAACTGAAACCCAAAGCCACAAAAAAGTAAAAAAACCAATAACAACAATAAAATCCCAAACAAATGAAACAACCAACCAAAAACCAGCATAAAAGACAGCTCTCCAAACAGAGATTGCAACAACAACAACAGGGTACTTTGAGCTAGGAGCTTTGAAGTTTAACTTTGATGTGTCTTCATGTTGGGAACAGCTAGGAAGACCTTGGCTATTTTCTCTTCTCTGTTTGCTTATTCCACTAAAAACTGGACAAATTGCTTTGGTCTCAGACTTCTCAAGAAGATTATCTCCACTTGATATCAAGTATATACACACATACAGACTTAATTTTAAATCTATAATATATTTTTGGTTTGAGTAATCTCCCTTTTTTCTCTCATTTTAAGTAGTATCATTATAAGGTGGAATCTATTTGTGTAAGATAATTAAGATTTTCTGAAATTTATTTCTGTATTCATAGAAACTTTATTGCATGAAAGTGAGTTCCATGAACTGAGAAACAAATAAGGAATTCATCAAGGTATTGTTCTTTCTGTATTATAAAGTACTGTAAAATATATTTTTTTTCAGTAGAAGTGAACAATATAGGTCCATTTTCAGAAAATAACCTCTATATTCTTGTTAGTCTGAAATGCTTGCTTTGAAAATTATCTTTTCTGTCATTTCTCATTTCCTGACCAGAAAATCTGGGAGAAGTTTAATTTCCACAAACAGTATCCATTGATAACCCGGCACAGCACTGCTTCCTTAACATAGAAGGTGAACAAAGATTTGAGCTCTCCTGAATTATCACCCAGTCTATGCATTCAGTGGCCTAGTATTAAGAAACCTCCAAACAATATTTGCTGCTCATAGCTACACCTTCATTGTCAAATCACAGTCAGATGATGCCAGATTTTTTTGCCACAGGGACAATGAGATACAGAGAATGGCCTGTTCTATTGAAGGTTCATACTGCTTTTGTAAACCCTGGTTGTTATTGCCTTTAACACTGCTCACAGACGGTGACAAGAATTATTCGCATACAATGACGCAGCTCTCTTCATCTTTCCTGAAGCTGTCCAGAACTTCTATCTGGAATTTGCCATCAGGCTTCTCAAGAGCTGTAGCAAGGGCGAAGCCCTTCATATATTGCCTAGGCATAAGATTCAGCTTACCATGACCTGACACCATTCCCAGAAGGACCATGGTAGGATTTGATTTGATACTCCAGTAGATGTGGAAATGTAGCTTTCACCCAGTCAATCAGAACTGTCAGAGAAACACTGTGGCACTCTCAGTAGTCTCGTCTTCTCACTCAGTGCTATCAATTAGATTGATTTTATTCTGACCAGGTTTTGCAATGAACTTTCTTGACTAAATTCTTTTTTTCTGACAGCTTCCTATCTATAAAATCATGTTGTCATCAGAGAATATGAAAGTGTTTTAACTGCATGAACTGAGCAAAGAAACAGTATGAAGTTAACTTACTAAAGTTTATGAAAATAGAAGACCAAATCTTGCAGTAAAGACTTACAGTTTTGGTTTGTTTGATTGGGGGCGGTTGTGCTTTTTTTGTTTGTTTTTTTTGGTTAAATGCCTCAGATTTTTTGAGACGTCTATCTTGGGCATCTTCAATAGTTGCACCTGACAATACTGGATTTATTTGTGTCCAGTGGAATTTCAATTTCAACCAGAGAATTGTAGAATAACTTCAGTTTAAAAGCACCTCTGAAGGTCAAGACCAAAACTTTACTCACATGTGGGCTTGCTGAAGTAGACAGATCCTGTCTGGCTGAGTTCAGAATAGCTCCAAGGTTGCACATCATCCATGACAGCCTGGTCTCTGACCATCTCACTGTGAATTTTTATTTTTTTTAAATCTAGCCAGCATTTCCTGTGTTTCTCTAACATCTTCTTGCTGAGCAATTCTGGGAAGGATCTAGCTCAGTTTCCTCTATGGCATCCTGTCAGAGAGCAGGAGGCAACAGGACAGTCCTCCCTAATCTCCTGCTGGGTCAGATGCTCCAGCATTTAGCTACCTTGGTCACCCTACTCTGAAGTGATTTGTGACCCACCTAATGAAAAGCATGGATAAATTGGTAAATAAGGGGTTAGGAGTCTAGGCTCCAACCAGCCATGCCTACTGCTGCAGTGGAGAACTACTACTAGTATGAAAAGCTGTGTCAACTGAACTCACCACTCAATTTAATTGTTCGATTACTTTTCAACTATTTATTATTGCTTACAATTAGACAAGACTTGTCAGGATGAGGTTGCTTGTCTTTTGGTAACCTCTTCTCTTCTCTAAACGGCACTTACCTGCAGTATGAAGTGGGAAAACCATGATACTGGGTTATGACAAACAAATTTTATATTTTAAATCAGGAACATTTAATTTAAAAATGGATTTATTGAGGGTGCAAATGTTGGTGGTAAACCAGAGTACAAATGAAATGGTATGTGCAAATTAACTACAGATTCTCATAAAAAATGACTGAGTCTTTATTTGCTTTGGAAGGAGATTCTCTATCTTATATCTCTATATTTGCCCTGTATTGAACGGGCATGAGGACTTGAGGAGACCACTTATCGAACTAACTCATGAGACTGACCACTGTCCCAGTCAGACTGTTATAGACATCTTTTGGATGAAATCATTCAGTGGAAGCTATTTAGTTTTCAATGATGGCTTGGATATAAAAGAAAGGAGTCGGAGGATTTCAGCTGTGATTGACTGATCTTTCTGCAGTCTGATCAGAGTTTGTTCCCATTGATTCAGTAGTGGTTTTTTTCCTGGTAGACTCTTCTGTATCTATGAACATCTACATAAATGAAAGCTGATTAGGGATTCAAACCAGAAGAGACCAGACTCTTCCTATAAAGAACATATATTTGCTAAGCAGTTAGAGTGGTTCTACTAAGGAGGGTCTTTTTGTTGTCAGTAGCAAACTAAATGACTCTAAATATAAGTTCTGATCGTTGCATTTCAGGTCTAGAGGGAACAACTGAATCTGCAATGGCTGTCCTCAAACTGAATAGCCTGAACAGCACCTTTTGCCTCTGGTTTAAGCAATGTCATCCTCGGCAGATTTTTCCTTCAGATGATGGATCAGGTGGGTTTATGTAATTTTTGTTTCCTTTTAAAAAGAAAAGGTTTGGTTGTTTAGTGAAATACGTAAACACAGACATTGGGTGAGTGTGCCTAGTTTCAACTCAAGTTAGAATGCGAAAAGCATGTTATCCATTCATTCCCAGTGAAGCACAAGAGAAACGATATTAGAGTGAGCCATAGTTTTCTGGAAGTGGTTATTACTGCAGCTGCATGTACACAAAGTGACCATGAACAGGTCATGGTTTAATAGTGCATCAAGTACACACTGATATCTTTCTTAAGGTTTGAAAAGTAGGGTTTACTTGTTTTGGATTTTTTCTTAGACTTTCATTTCTGCCATAAAGGTAAATTAAAAGTACAAATTTCGTCTGTGTCCAATTTTAAAATCAACCCAAGTTGAACTTCAAGAAGCTAAAACATCTCTTCAGGTGTATGAGATTCCACCTGACTGTTCAAACTGAGGGACTGTTCAGATGCTGTAATTTTGGTAATTTTCCTGCCTCCAGTGTCTCTTGGCTCACTGTCTTCAGTTCATATATGCTGTGCGTAGCTCTGTTGCTGCAAAGGATCATGAACCTTTGTAGCTCTTTTGGCACACCTGTTTTTGCACATGGCTTATGCCTGTAGGTTGACTTCTTAAGCATTTAGACAAGGGATTTTTGAAAGTCAACATTGTTTTAAATATAGAGCAGAAAAAACGAGCAGCCAAAACAAGAAAATATACTAGTGTATATTTTCATTCTTACTTTGAAGGAAGGTTTAATATGGTTTGGTGGTCTAGAATTATTTTTGTAAAACAGCATGTTGGTGTGGCATGTGTACATGCCTCGAATGAACAGTTTAAGGTGACTCAAAGAATTACCATCAAAGGTATTAGCAAAAATTATTTTAATATGAATTTATAAAAACGAAACTTAAAAATGTTTGATGGCAAAGTTCACTCTATTACTTACTACATGGATGAAATACACAATGAAACTCAAGTCAGAGTTGACTTAGAATGATTTACACAGAGACTGAAGATGCATAAGGAAAATATTGCTAGTTTGGTTAAAAGAGTCAAGTGGAGCTGTCACACTGCTCTAGCTGGGGTCCAGGCCCTCCAGCTGGTGAACCAGCTGGTGACTGACCAGAGTTACCTAATGCTGGCCTCTGCACCAGCCCCTGTGCAGACTGACCTACCATATCTGCATGGTGACTGTAGAAGGGCAGGAGGTCAGACCCTCCCCCCAGGCAATGACATCACTAGGTCCCACCAGGCGGTCTCGGGTCAGTCCTCCTCTCAGCAATGAGCTTGCAGTTGGGAACTCTCCCCTTGGGTCAGGAGGCTACCCAAGGGAACTCCTCAAGGCTGAGAGCCCTTGCCTTCTTGAGGGAGTGATTTAGCATTCCAGGTTACTCTTCTAAAACTTAATTCTTTAGTCAGCTGTGTAGTAACAATTCCATACGACATCCCAAATGTGTAATCAGCTAGCATCGATGGAGGTTTAACTGGTTTTGTAAAATAAATTTTGTTTGGTTAATTATTTGTCTCAAATCATGAGTCTCTGCAACAGTTGGTGGTACACGCAGATAGTGGAGGTGAAGGATGAACTCAGAACTGAGGTGATACTTCACTTGAATACATTTGCTGAAGCAGAACAGAATCAGGGGTGATGCATTTTCACTCTCAAAAAACTGATAATCATAGTTTTCAAAGAGAATACAGACTGTCCTTAAAATACTGAATTTCTTCAGATATCAGACTAAGATAAACTGTTCATATAAAGAATTGTGTATATATGTATAAGCTATTCATATTTCTACAATTATTTGGTTTTAATAACTTGTTTCTCTCTGGATAAACTTTTCTTAAGTTCTATATAATTATATAATTTTACTTGTTGCTTGATAGTATATTAATTAAGAAATATTTATATAAAATTATTTAGTTAGAAAAAAGGATGTTTCAGGAAATTGTGTTTTTGTTTTTTAAAGCTTAACTCTGTAGTGTCATGCTATTTTAAGTTTCATATTTTTTTACTGAAAGGTCATATAATAATACAAAAACAGTGCATCAAAAAAAATCTGCATATGGTTTTAATAAGCAAGATATTATGATGGTAATGAATAGCTATTTCAGTTAACTTTTTTAAAAAAAGGAGAAAAATAAAAAATACATAGTATTTTTTGGGGAGACATTTTTCTATAGGTCTAATTGTCTACATGTGCTTCTGATGGGCATTTCAGAATTACACTTCTGCTGCATTTCCTTTCCCAAAAATAAAAACTTCAAATTTCATATTTTTTTTAAGCCCGTGTACCTGCTGAAATATCTCCAAAGCTGCAAGTTGTTAGTTTTTCAAAACATGGAATGTATTTTTTCTCTATTAAGAATGTAATATTCACCTTAAGCAAATTCAGAGCAATATACAGTATAAAATATGAATTTTTCTTCTTTGTCTACTAGTTTGCGCACCATGAAATATGACAGCCACAGTCAGAAAAAATAACATATTTTATTGCAAGATGGAAGAAATATATAGGTCTGCATATTTAAGTTTTATTGAGGTCAAAAAAGTTGTCTAGGTTTGTGGTGTACAGAACTTTCACCTATTAACCCCACTGATAGAAAGTATGATAGCAGTTACATGGATTCTATTCCTGGAACCTGTAGATGTTTTCTTGCAAAGTAGTGCTTACTACTTCTGAAAGGCTGAACTTTTCCAAAAGACACACTACAAAATACAGGTTATTTGGAACCACAGATAGTTTGATGGTCCTGAGCTACAAAAAATTACACCATAGAAGAGAAGAGGACATGTTTAATAAAATAGGAGTCTGGACTCTTCTTTAGTTACTTTATGTTAGCTTAGCTCTTGTTGTAGATCTTGGAAAGAACAAATTTTATGAGAGAATGCAGTAGGATCCAAAATCAATTATTTCTTGAAGTTTAAAGTCCAGAAGGTCATTATTTACACACAGAAGATGGGTAAATAGCTCTGGACAGTGCTCTGAAATGCACTAACCAAATTAAAGAGCTACTAATGACATACATTTGTATCACAGAAGGAAGCAAATGTCAACTCAGTCTTCAAAAAGGGCAAGAAGGAGAACCCAGGGAACTACTGGTCAGTCAGCCTCACCTCAACCCCTGGAAAGACAATGATGGTGAGGCTCATGCTGGAGGCCATCTATAAGCACATGTGTGAGGAGTAGTCAGCATGGACTCACCAAAGGGAAATCACACTTGATCAGCCTGATTGCCTTCTGTAATGGGACAACTGGCCTGATAGATGAGAGGAGAGCAGGAGTTTTTGTCTGCCTAGACTTCAGTAAAGCTTTCAACACTGTCACCCATAACATCTTCATAAGCAAAATCAGGAAGAGCAGACTGGATTAGAATACAGAGAGTTGAACTGGGAATTTGTTGAATGGCAGAATTCAGAGGGTTGTGATCAGTGTCACCGAGTCTACTTGGAGGCCTGTAGCTAGTGGTGTTACCCAGAGATCAGCACGAGGTCCAGTGCCTTTTCAGCAAAGGTGCTGACAACACCAAGTTGGGAGGATTAGCCAATACCCCAGAGTGCTGTGCAGCCCTCCAGAAGGACCTTGACAGAGATGGTCAGCGAAGAAGGGCAAATAGAGGGTCCTGCATCTGGGGAGCAATAACCCATGCACAGGCTGGGGGCTGACCTGCCAGGAAACAGCTCTGCAGAATAGGACCTGGGGCTCCTGTTAAAGTTGTCCATAGGCCTGCAGTGTGCCCTTGTGGCCAAGAGAGACTACGAGGTTCATTAGGAAGAGCACTGCCAGCATGACAAAGGAGGTGCTC
Source organism: Corapipo altera (assembly GCF_003945725.1). Classification (NCBI taxonomy): domain Eukaryota; kingdom Metazoa; phylum Chordata; class Aves; order Passeriformes; family Pipridae; genus Corapipo; species Corapipo altera. Next base: position 873,995 of record NW_020884949.1, read on the forward strand.
CTGATTCTTTACTTAGCCCCAGCGAAGCCACATTTGGCTGTGCTGTGTCCAGTTCTGGTATCCCCAGTACAAGAGAGACATGTTGCTTCTGGAGGCATGCAGTTGGACATACAGTTGGCATCCAGTTCTTTTCAATCTAGATGATTCTATGATTCTATGGAAGGCAGAGGGAGTTGGGCTTGTTCAGACTCGAGAAGAGAAGACTGAGAGGATACTCTATCTACATATTTAATGTGTGAAGGGAAGGTGTCAAGAGGATGGAGTCAGCCTCTTTTCAGTGGTGCTGAGTAATAGGACAAGAGGCAATGGGCAGAAACTGGTGCACGGGAAGTCCCAGCTCAATATGAGGAAGAACTTTATTGTGCAGGTGACCGTGAACTGAAACAGATTGCCCAGAGAGGCTGTGGGATCTTCATTACTAGAGATACTCAGAAACTGTCTGGACACAACCCTGTGCAATGTGCTCTAGGGGACCCTGCTTGAACAGTGAGCTTGGATCAGATGACCCACTGTGGTTCCTTACAACCTGACTCATTCTATGATTCTGTGATTTAACCCTGAACTGTTCTGCATGTGATTTTAACTTATCCCCATTTAAAAGAGATATATTTTCAATGGAAATTGTGAATTTATAGATTTATGATCTGTTGTGTGTTTCAACTTTTGAAAGATATCATAAAGTAGAAGGCAATAAGATTATGCTAATCCACAGAAATTGCCTGGCAGAATTTGCCATGAAAATAAACTGCAGTATTACTGTTAGCAACTGGTCCTTTAAAGATTATGTGCAGATTGAATCTTTGATAAATTTAGCAATATTATGTGTCATGCCTTAGGATGTAAAGAAATGATGAAATAAAAATGATGAGTCCATTTTAACAGTAATTGAGGGAAACTGCAGCAGTCTGTTTTCATGGAACTATAATTTTTACCTTCTAACATGAGTTTTATTTCCAACATATTCCTCATTACTAATTCATGCAATTGCAATGATTACACAATATAAAGAAGGCATTACAGTAATTTTTAGCATTATACAGGCAGACAAATTTAATATATTTAGTCACTATAAGCTTGTCATCGTATTTTTAAAAATATTACCTATGCTGAGGTATATATAAGTCTTCTGATGTTAAAGGAATGAAACTAGTAACACTTCAGTTTCTGATTTTCGGAATAAAAACCCCTATTAAGATAAAAGCAAGTGCCTCATCATCTATTTTCACCTATCATTCACATCCTCCTCCATTAGTTATTAAGCCTGGATTTCTTAGAAGCCATGTTGATAGAAAAAAAATATTCAGCTTAGGCTTCACTGTGGTATACTTAAGTTCTAAAAGTGTAAGTATTTTCTAGAGACTAAAATTTTTTTCTCCTGAACCAGCAGATTAATATCATAGATCTTATCACAGGATGAGAAAAAATATACAAACAAACACACACTCTTATTATGTTTATATTTAGAACATAATAAGTGAAGTCAGGACTATTCAGATGTACATGACAACTGTCCAATAAACAAGGATCTAACTGAAAAAGTAATGAACTTCTTACTTGGCAAAAGACAACACCTGGGATAGAACTTCGCTCATATTGAAATCATCTTAATAATGATGCTACATTGACTGAATACCAACATTTCACAAGACCAGAAGTTGTGTCTGTCCACTGATTTTGGGCTAGCAACTAAGCCTATGCAATTTCAGTCTTTTTGAGGACACAAATTTCAGTGTATTTCTTTTTAAAATTTGTCTGTGGCCTGTCAATGATTTTTGTAAAATACTGTCATGTGAACAGAAGAAAAATGGGGAATGAAATGCATATCCTACATATGACTCTGTGGATGTGGTCTAATGGTTATGTATTGTTATACTAGTATGCAAGTACCAAAGAATACAGCATTTGATGAAGCTGTATATCTAGAAGAGGTAAAGGTGCGTAAAAGGGCAGAGAGATACTAAAAGTCAGCAAAAAATGCAACTGTAACAGTAAGAGGCTCCTAATTTAGAACTGAGGTATGCTATCTCTTGAGGCACCCAAGAAAGCAGTTTTACCAAGAATGCTGTTTGTCTGATGGAGAACTTGTTGCTTTGCAGAGCATGCCATTAATGTCCTCACATGTCAATGGAGTGGGATGAGTTTTACTACCAAGTACCTCAAGCTGATTTTAAATTATTGGTTTACATTTAGTGTGTTTCAATGAATTAAAAATGATTCATAGTACCAAAGCTGCAGATATGGCTTTTGCAAAAAGGACAGTGAAATGCAAGAACAGAGGAACAAAATGGCTGGTGAAAATGAAATGGAACCAATATTAGGAACTTGGTAAGTAAGGAGAAGGCAAAGAGCTGAGGTGCTGAAGTCATGAGATCAGGACAGAGGAGGTAAGGGAGCAAAGGGCTCTCATGCACTCAGTTTGCAGTCTTTGCACAGGTGAGGGCTGGGAGGATGCACCTCTGGTGTTGACCTTGAACATGTCAAAAAAATATCCACAAGCACAAGTATAGAGTCTTTTCTTAGTGATCAGTAACCCCATTTTCATTAGCGTCATAGAGAACTCAAAGACTGTCCCATCATCTAGACACTCAGGGATCAGGTCATACCCCAGTCTCAGCCCATGGCCCCATGGTCACACTCTGCCACTAGCAGAAAGGGAGCTGCCACAGGCAAGCCTGAGCTCTGACCCAAATGTGGTGGGGATGCAACTGACTGCTCTGCTTTTTAAACCTGAGCCCGATACTAGGGACACTGTGATGTCCCCAAATATAGCCAGAGTCTGCATCATCAGGACTATCACTGTTCAGGCACACAAAGTGAGATGAAAATTGCCACTCACTTTAAGATTGTTTTTGTAACAAAGAAAATATAATGCATGCAGCATTTGGACAAGATAACCTGTTTGATAATTATTTTCAGTTTTGCTTCTGTGTCTATAGATGCCATTATGAGAGTAGATAAAGAAATACTAGTGCACATATAAAGACTCACATGACATTAATGAGAAATGTAGCCTGTGAAATGATTCTTTTAACTATAACTTGGATTTGATGGGAGGCAATAGATTTGGCTGTGCTGAATGAAACAAGAAGACTATGCTTTCTCACTTACAAGCAACCTGGGGTTTCAATATTTATTTCATATCATAACTGACTAACAGTTTAATAATCTATCTCCATTTCAACCAGAAAAACAAGTGGTTTTTAAATTTATTCACATGAAGTAGGAAAGGTATAGCATAGAAAAAATATGTTTTAATGTGGGTAGGAGTAACTATGACCAGGATTAGGATATTTAGAGCTGTTTCTTTGGTTTTTCATAATGGTTTTAGATGGGGTCCAGATTTTTGAAAATTGGTAAAAGGAGTATTATTAATAAATGAAAGATGACTCCTGGTATTTATCTCAGGAAATCAAACATTTCTTACCCACTAATTTGAGAAGAACATGGAGAACACCTTGGATATTTACTGATTTTGAGCTATTGTCTGAGGAAAGACTGTTCCAGGGTAACACAGCATTGTTTTGATACTGACATACTTCTGCTTACTCCTTGCACAACCAGTACAGTTTTGTTCCCAGAACTCCTACCTATGCTCTGTCTTTCAGTTAGACATTTTCAGGCTTCCACATCAGCAAACAAGATGCACACATTGGGAATGCACAGGTTTTGCCTTCATGACTTGCAAACTAGAAATTTCAAAGGCAGTCGGGTAGATACATTTTGTTCTAAGAAAATTCAAAATGTAATAAACTCCTAACATCCATTTCTGTTTCTGTGAATCTGCTCTGGATTAGTAAGGTCAGGTTCCTTCCTGAAGAAGGAAAGAGCACTTTTCTCAGAAAATCTGCTTAGGTAAACCTGGAAAAAATAACTTGGGGCTGCTTCTTGTTTTAACAAGTATTTTTTACCTTTGTAGGACGAATATTCAGGCAAATGGAATTTCCTATGCCTTTACATTTCAGCCATGATGAAATGGCAAAACCATTTAGTTTCTGTTAGTGAAAATCATTGCAGAAAATGATTGCCAGAGAGATGCTTAGTTCTGATTTGTAATGTAATACTGTATCATCTGTTGTTACTCAGGAGTCAATTAGTTCTCACATAAGTGGACATGACTCAGGACATATCTATTAGAAAGCATTAATTTCACTTGCAAGAATTATTTTAGCAGGAATGTCTAGGGCACTTGCACCCACTGGTCCCATATATCTCATATGAAAGTCAAGCCTATTACTTATGATACTTACGATGTCATTAGAAAGATTTTTGGATGAAAATTTATGCAATTTCTTTGTTTAATTTTAAAATAATTTTAGAGACAATTCTACAGTTCTAAGTATAAACAATACTTATTACCAGATTAAAAAAACTGATAGAAAAGTTCCAGACTTATCAAATGATAACATAATAAGTATCAGTAATGACATTTTTTGAGGTGGTGGGTATTAATAATAAAGTAATTTTAAACTTTTAATTGATATTCATGAGAAGTGTTAGAGTATTTTAGAATAGGGGGTTTAAATTTATCACAGGTCTGCTTCCCCCCTCCCCAGTATATGCAGGTGGTTTGTAATTCAACCTCATTGTCTTCTCTTGTAGATATTTGACAACCTACATATCTATATTCTGAAAGTTTTGGCTTACATTTTGTTTTTCTGATGAATGTTTAGGTGTTGTGTTATTTTTTTCCCTTTATTGCAGTGGTTATAGAGAGTCTTTACAGGACATTCAAATACAATTTCAATAAGAAATTTATATTGTCATATTTTACTCAAGAAGAATTCAGTATTTTATGAAAAAGATTAAATAGTTCTATTTGATTTTTTGCAGGTCAAAAGATTTTATATGTTAAATAACAGCTGTGGTATACAGAAATTTTCCTAAAGAGTACTTCTATAGCAAGGACTCTGATTTTCTTTTCAATTTGAAAAAAAATAAAGAAGAAAAGTATGATAACTACTGAAAAATGCCTCAAACAATTAGTTGTCTATTCTCTAAGGCATTAAGAACTAAATATTACGCATTTTACAGTTCTTTTAATAGGATCTAGATCATAGAATCATAGAATGTTAGGGGGTTGGAATGAACCTTAAATATCATCTAATCCCAACCTCACCAGCCATAGGAAGGGACACCTCCCACTAGACCAGGTTGCTCAAGGCCTTATCCAACCTGGCCTTAAACACTGCCAGGGATGGAGCATTCACAGCCTCCTGGGAAACTTGTTCCAGTGTCTAACAATCCTCACAGTAAAACACTTCTTCCTAATATTTAACTTAAACTTCCCCTCTTTCAACTAGTACCCATTACTCCTTGTTATAACCCTATCACTACAATTCCTGACAAAGAGTCTCTCTTCAGCTTCCCTGTAGGCTCCTTTCAGACACTGGGAGGCTATTATGAGATCTCCACACAATCTGCTCTTCTCCAGGCTGAACAGCCCCAACTCTCTCAACCTGTAGGAGAGGTGCTCCAGTCCTCTTACCAACTTCTGAGTCCTCCTCTGGACTTGGTCTAACAGTTCCATGTCCTTCTATGTTGGGGACACCAGTCTAGTTGGGGTCTCAGAAGAGAAGAGTAGAGGGGGAGGACAACCTCCTTCGACCTGCTGGCCACATTCCATTTGATGCAGCCCAGGATTTGGTTGGCTTTCTGGGCTCTGAGCACACATTGCCAGCTCACGCTAAGTTTTCTTCAACCATCACCCCAAAGTGTTTCTCTGCAGGGCTGCTCTCAGTCACTTCCCCGCCCAACCTCTAGGTGTGTCTGGAGTTGCCATGACCCAGGTACAGGACCTTGCACTCGGTCTTGTTAAACTTCATGAGGTTCACACAGGCCCGCATTTCAAGCCTGTCCAGATCCCTCTGGATGGCATCCCTTCCCTCCAGCGTGTTGACTGCACCACACACTTGTCAGTGAACATGCTGAAGATGCACTTGATCCCACTGTCTATGCCATGGACAAAGATGTTGAACAGTACCGGCCCTAGTACTGACTGCTGGAGGACATCACTAGTCACTGGCCTCCACGGGGAAAAAGCTGTTTACCACAACTCTTTGTGTGCAGCCAGACAGCTAGTTCTTCATTTACCAAGTAATCCATCCATCTAATCCATGTCTCTGATTTGGAGACAAGGATGCCATATGGGACAGGGTCAAATGCTTTGCATAAGTCCAGGTAGACGAAGTTAGTTGCTCTGCCCCCACTAGTGCTGTATCCCGTGTAACTCCATCAGGCATGATTTCACCTTTGTAAAGCCATATTGGTTGTTACCAATCACATCCTTGTTTTCCATGAGCCGTAGTGTAGTTTCCGGGAGAATCTGCTCCATGATCTTGACTGGCACAGAGGTGAGACTGTAGTCTGTGAGGGCTGTAGTTCCCAAGGTCTTCTGTTTTCCCAATTTTAAATTGGGGGTTATGTTTCCCTTTTTCCAGTCATCAGGGACTTCACCTGACTGCCACAATTTTTAAAAAATGATAGATAGTGGCTTAGCAAATTTGTCTGCCAGCTCCCTCAGGTCCTGTAGACGAGTCTCATCACGTCCCATGGACTGTGCACATTCAGGTTCCTTAGAAGGTCTTGAACCTGATCCTTTCCTGCAGTGGGCTTGGAGCCTTAATTCTCCCAGTCCCTGCATTTGTCCTTCTTGACTTGCATGGTGTGGTTGGAGCACTTGACATTGAAGATGTGGGTATAGAAATTGCTGAGAACCTCAGCCTTCTCTTTGTCCAGGGTAGACAGGTCTCCTGTTTCCTTCTGGAGAGGGTCAACATTATCCCTATCCCTTTTTTTTTGCTTGTAACTTATCTATAGAAGCCGTTTCCTGTTAGCCATAATATCCTTGGCCAAATTCAATTCTAGCTGAGTCTTGGTTTCCCTAACTTTATCCCTGTCTTCCTGTACAATTCCCCTGTACTTCTACCAGGCCACCTGCCATTTTTACATCTTCTTTTTGCACTCTGAGTTTGCTTGGCAGTTCCTTATCCATCCACAGAGACAACCTGGCATTTTTGCCTGATTTCCTCCCTGTTGGGATGCATTACTCTGGAACTATGATTCTAAAATAAAATAATATTGTTTTCTTATTCTTATTTTTATCACTTATGATATACTGTTTAATTTAATAAAATTTAAAATATGTAACAGCTGCTATTTAAAATGCTGTTTGAAAATAATTATAATATTTAATTCTCAGCCCTAATTTTTATATTAAAAGTAAAAATCAATTGCCTAGTAGAGAAATTAGTCCTTTTTTCTCTGTTGCAGAATTGAAAACAGATAAAACTAGTAACTTGCATATGAAGCCATGAAATTGCTTCAGTAAACTGGAATAGACATGAGATTAAGTGCAAGTAGGAGCTAAATTATAAGTTTTGGGGTCAGACATTCAAAGAGTTTAGAAAAAAAGAACAAGAAGAATTGTGTCAAAACTTCTTCACAGAAATAAATATTTTCCTGTAAGGATTTTAAATAGTTAACAAAGTTAATTAATAAAGTTAATAAAAATATTTCTTTTTTTATATATTTTATTTTACACTTCTATATGTAAAATGTTAAATTACTTTACACTATACAGTTGATAGCTGAACTACAATTCAATCTCCTTTGATTTATAACAGAGCTCTGGCTTACTACATTCTTTAAAACCAGTTTAAAGCTGCCCTTAACTGTCTCTCACCAAAACATCAAAATTCTAACTGCAGCATAAAATCAAACAGGGGTCTATGTGTACATTCTGCATATAGATTGTAAATAGTTTTTATAAATATTTAGGGGTTTTTTTCTCCCTGTGGTGGACTGGAACTGGTCCAGTACTGTCTAAAGCTTGCACTTATCATCAGTGTTGCTGCATCGTGGAGTTCGTCACAAACCATTCACAATCACCTTCTTTATCCACTCTAGTTGTTTTTCTCTGAAGCATCATCACCATAATGCATCTACATTTTCGTGACATTCATGTCCTTCTTTCTTTTCTCTCGCGTTCCCTTCCAATACTCTTAGAGTGTACTCCAAGACTTAATTGAAAAAGGCCATAAGTACATTAATGCACTCAGGAACAGACATTGTGTTCCCAGTAGTACAGTGATAAGCACACTTATCAACTTGTTGCATAAAAGCACTGTCATTGGGATGTTTCATCTGTACAAAGTGTTCTTTTTGGATAGGTGATTCAAACCTAAAAGCAGCATGTAATGAACAAGCATGCAGTTAAAAAACCTAAAGCCTGTGGATGTTACCTTCTGAATGACAGGTCAGTGCTGGAATAAAACTTTTTTTCAACTAAGTGTATAGATGGTAACATTAGGGACTTGATTCAGCTGACTAACTCAAATAAACCACTCAGCCCCAGATATCTATGCTTGGCAGAGAAAAAATAATTCTTAAAGTGCACAGTTGGTACTTAAATTTGCAGTCTGCATTTTCTTCCAGGAACTTAGCATTATCATCTTCAACAACCACTTGTTAGAGGCAACAACAAGTTGTTGCTGTTGTTTTCTTCAACAACAACCGTCATCTTGACATTCATTTGTTCTTTATTCGATCTATAATTTCAAAGTTCATAGTTTTAAACTTTTCTTCCTATCTGTTTCTTTGATTTCATCTTCTATGAAGTGTGGAAGTTTCAAACAAAAAGTTTATTAGAAAAGCCCTTCTGTTGAGTCATGAGGTGCACAGACTCCGCGCTCCTCAGAGAGGAGTCTGAATCCAATTGCAGCTGAATCCAATTTTAGCTCCAGACTGTCAACAGTTTAAGTCTGAGGAATTATAGAGGTGTGATTGAACTTTCATAAAACTGTCTTGCAGGGTTAGAGATGGAAAATCATATCTATTTACATAAAGTGAATTATTTATTATGAAAAATGATTAGACAAAAAGGTCTTAATCAGAATAATTTATTACACAGTATAGAAGCTAAAACTATTAGTATAGTATGATATAGTATAGTGCACTAATCAAAGCAGTTGTATTAAAGCAACTATATTAAAGCTATCAAAAAAGAAAGAAACAATTATTAAGTACCCATACCTATGACCTTGGGCATATTTCTTTCATTCAGCCTTGAGGAGTAATCTTGAAGGGCATCCCTCTCAAGGGAGATCTCCATACATACTCTAAGAAAAGGTGTGTTAGAAGAACCTACCGGATGAAAGTGGACTGGACTTTTATAGTGTAAAGTGATTGACTGCCAGTCATGTCTCCACAACTCCAGTCCAGTTGTGTCAGTTTATCAGCCAAATCTTTGCCTCACTATCAGGATATTAATTTTGGGGTTGATGTGTCAGACTGGTTTTAGCATAATTCATCACAAAAAGCAGTATGATATATCCTCTCTCAGTCTACCACTGTAACCTTGAAAATAGTGCATTTTTGAGTTGCTTGACCTCACTCTCAGGGCAAAGTATGCTGCTACAGAGGCTTGTGCTTCACAGAGGCAAATTACTCTTCAGAGCTCTCTCTCTGCATACATTGCTTGTACAGACATGTTAAATGCCCCATTTTAGACAGTAAAAACTTATTGAGACATATCACATCTACTCGCAAGTAGATCTATACGTGTTTGACTCAGTCATAGAATCTTTCAGGTTACTGTTGTGGTGGGGTTTTGTTTCTTTCTTTTTGAAGATTTAAAAAAAATTATTTAATAAATGGCATAAAATTTTCAAAACACTTAAATGTCTGCAAAGGTTTTCTGACATTTAGAGAGTCATGGGTCTTTAATACTTCCAATTCTTTGCCCAGTCAACAGATACTGCAGAAAGTGTTTTTCTACTTCAAGCTTTCTTTCCATTTCCCCTCTCTAAAATGGGGAGCTTATTCCCCAGTTGGTATCTTTCTTACTGTTCATTTGTTATTTGATAAACCTAAAAACTCCAAACCAAACAAAAAAAATGCAACCAACAATATAATTAATAATTATGAACAAAAATATTTCACAGTTTTTATTCACTACTTAGCAATAAAGAACTTCTGTACATTAACTGACATGATGGTTATTGTGTTAATGTCTATGTAGAGAAAATAATTATTTCATGCAATTTTGAGTCTATTCACTTTGAGATTCAACAACAGCAATGTCATAAATGCATTATTGCATGCTGGTTTTTGATGAATTTTGATGTCTGCGATTGTGTCAATTTCAGCAAAGAATCACAAAGTCACAGAATGGATGGTTGGAAGGCACCACAGTGGGTCACCTGATCCAACCTCCCTGCTCAATTAGGGTCATCCTAGAGTAGACAAGATAGGATTGCATCCAGACAGTTCTTGATTATCACCAGTGAGGGAGACTCCATAACCTCTCTGGGCAACCTGTTCCACTGTGTGGTCACTCACACAATAAAAAGATATTCTTCCTCTTCTTGTGAGGCATATTCATCTGTAACTTTCTGTGCATCACTTTCTCTCCATTGCCTCTTGTTCTACTGCTCAGAACTACCAAGAAGAGACTGACTGCATCCTCTCAACACCCTCCCTTCAGATATTATAGACATTGTTGTGGTCCACTCTCTGTTATCTCTTCCTGAGGCCAAATGGGCTCAATTCTCACAGCCTATACTCATAAGAGAGATGTTCCAGTACCTTAATCATTGTCATAGTTTCAGATTGCCCCCCCTGGAAGCTGGGGGGCCCAGAGGTGATTGGATGTCAAGGCAGTTTCCCTTGGAGGGCCAATCACCACCCGTCTTGTTCGCTCCTGCTGAAAAATCATATATACACAACTGGCGGAAGTTGTTGGCAATTGGTCTGTCTGTCTGCTGTGTGTGTGGGGGTGTGAAAAGGCCAGGGGTGGCAGGGCCTCCTTCTTCCCCCTCCAGGGGGGAAGGGGGGTCCTGCAGCCCCACAGCTCTCACTTTAAAGTGAGAGGGGAGGGGAGACATTGGAGCCAAAGTAGACGGGCTAAATGCAGCTCGGTGCCAGGGAGATAACCCCAGGTGAAATTGGAGATGGACCAGAGACAGGCCTGGAGGACGTCCCTGCAGTGATTTAAACACAGGACAGCCGAAAACACGGAGGAGGAATGAAGATTCCAAGAGCTGCAGTTCTCAATACATGTCATTGTCCGTTAATCCAGTCCACACTTTCTATGGTTGCCTAAGTAGATTTTGCGAGACAGTGTTGAAAACCTTGCTAAATTCAGGGTAGACAATATCCACTGCTCTCTTCTCATCCATCCATGTAGTTGTTTCCATGTAGAAGGCAATTAGGTTAGTCAAGCATGATTTACCTTTAGCCAATCCACACTGACTACTCCTGATCACCTTTTTGTCACCCATGTGGAAAGGCACAGCCTCCAGAATTACGGTACTCTACCACCTTTCTGGGGACTGAGATGACTGGTAGTTCTCTGTGTACTCCTTGATCTTTATGAAAACTGGGGTGGAATTTGCTTTCTTTCAGTCCTCAGGTACTCTCCTGGTTGCTCTGACCTTTCAAAGTTGAATATGAGTGGCCTCACAGTGGTGTCTACCAGCTCTCTCAGTGCCCATGAAGGCATCCCATCAGGGCCCATGGACTTGTGGATGTTGTTTGCCTAGGTTGAGAAAACTCAAATCAAACAGTTATTTTTTTCAGTTATTTGCTCTGATGTAAATTCATATGAGGCAATACTTCATTTGTATTAAACAGGAAATCCATGTGTAAGATCCCAAGTCTTGAGCTATGAGCTCACCAAAGGAGTTTTACTTTAAAATATGCAATGCTCCAACAATCATTAGAAGATCCTTCAGATCATTAGAAGATCCTTTGGTTCTTTTAACACCTTAAGAGAGAGCACACAGGAGGATAGTTGTACACATTTTCCCAGGGGGTACTTTTACTGGTAAACTTCTAGAAAATAAGAGTACTTGGCAAAAGTAGTTGATCTGGATGAGGGGGCTGAGTCCACCATCAGCAAATTCGCAGATGATACCACGCTGGAGGGTAGTGTCAATCTGCTGGAAGGCAGGAAGGCTCTGCAGAGGACCTGGACAAGATGGAGCATGGGCTGAATCCAATGGTATGAGGTTCAACAAAACCGCGTGCCGGGTCCTGCACTTTAGTCACAACAACCTCCTGCAGTGCTACAGGTTGGAGACAGAGTGGCTGGAGAGCAGCCAGGAAGAAAGGGACCTGGGGGTGCTGGTCAACAGTGGCTGAACATGAGCAGCAGTGTGCCCAAGTGGCCAAGAAGGCCAATGGCATCCTGGCCTGGATCAGGAACAGTGTGGCCAGCAGGACCAGGGAAGTGATTCTGTCCCTGTACTCAGCGCTGGTGAGGCCACACCTGGAGTACTGTGTCCAGTTCTGGGCCCCTCAGTTCAGGAAGGATATTGAGGTGCTGGAGGGTGTCCAAAGAATGGCAACAAGGCTGGTGAAGAGAATGGAGCACAAATCCTATGAGCAGAGGCTGAGGGAGCTGGGGTTGTTTAGCCTGGAGAAGAGAAGGCTCAGGAGAGACCTCATCACTCTCTACAACTCCCTGAAAGAAGGTTGTAGCCAGGTGGTTGGTCTCTTCTCCCAGGCAGCTATTAATAAGATAAGAGGGCATGGTCTTAAGCTCTGCCAGGGGAGGTTTAGGTTGGATATTAGGAAGAAATTCTTTACAGAGAGGGTAATCAGGCATTGGAATGGGTTGCCCAGGGAGTTGGTGGATTCACTATCCCTTAAGGTATTTAAGATGAGACTGGATGTGGCACTGAGTGCCATGGTCTAATAGCCAAAGGTTGGACTAGATGACCTCAGAGGTCTTTTCCAACCTAGCTGATTCTGTGATTCTCTGAAGTTTAAAGGGTAACATACAACCAAAATAAAGCATTCCACAAAGTATTGACTTAGACCATGTTAACCCACACAATTTAGCAAAATCCAGCCTATCTGGTCCTAAATTACCCAAAATATTTAGAAAAGGGATTAGGAGAAGAAGTAAAGAAAGAGAGAGAAAAAGAGAAATATAGCTACCATTCCTAGATCCAGCATAGGTCATGTTACAAGAGTCTAAAAGATGGAGAGTTTGAACAAGCATGGGGAGCACATGTGCTGTTTTTATGTGCTTTGTCCCTCCTGTGGCCACACCCCCTGCCCCTAGGTGGGACTTCCAGTGTGCCAACCAATACGAGGCTGGGTCAGGGGATCTGATATGTGGTATGGGCAGTTCATTTGGGATATTTTTGACCAATAGCTTCTCTGGGTTTGCCCCAAGAGGCTTGTAGGGGCTGGTGTGTGAGACTGGGCACAGTCAGTGAAATTTGAACTATCACCTCCCTGCCCACACACACACTTGAGTTGGTCCAAGCCAATAATTTATATAATAATCCAGTGTCTCACACCATATATTCCAAATCATTAGATGTATGAATATATGAAATGCTGCAGTATGTCCAGAGAAGAGCAACGATGCTGGTGAAGGGGCTGGTACACAAATCTTATGAGTAGCGACTGAGGGAGATAAGGGAGAGAAGGAGACAGAAAAGGAGGCTCAGGAGGGATCTCATTGCTCTCTATAACTACATGAAAGGGGGTCGGAGTGTGATGGGGGTCAGTCTCTTCTCCAAGGCAACAAGTGAAAGGACCAGAGGAGTGACCTCAAGTTGAGGGGAGGTTTAGACTGGATATCGGGAAAAATTCTTCACACAGAGGGTTGCCAAGCATTGGATTGAGTTGCCCAGGGAAGTGGTTGAGCCATCACAGCTGGAGTTATTTTAAAAAAAACATGTAAATGTGGCACTTAAGTACATGATTTAATGGTTGACTTGACAGTGCTAGGTTAATGATCTGGGTTGGACTGAATGATCTTAATGATCTTTTCCATCCTAAAGTATTCTATGACTCTAATATACTTTTACTTGTAACAGGTGTCAAGGGCCACCAAGATGCATAAGGATTTGCATGTAAAGCAAATATACAGGTGAAAAATATAACTTGGAAATCTTTTCACACAAAGAAACATTTCACCATGTCATTCCCTAGTTAGCAAAACTGTGGTATTCTTGCATGTAAATGTGCTTAGGGGATAGAGATACACAACTGTAGGTCTTTGTACAAAATTGCCACTGAAATTTGCTCTATAGAAAATGATGCAAATATGGACATCACAGAACATAATCCAGAGGAAATCTCAAATCTTTTAAGAATGCTTAGGAAAATGAGTGCATTTTAATAACTTCTTTGAAACCATCTAGGGTGAAACGTAATGTATTACCTTGATTTCCATTCTAAAATTCTGCATGAGTTCCTTGGGATGGTGATTCTGCCTCCTTAGAGCATGTTGCAGGGTCTTCTAGGGAGTTCCAATAATTATATAGTTACATATAATCAGCATTTAACTCAGTAAATCTTGTAAATTAGAAATAGTCATTCTCTCAGACACATCCACCTTCTTTTCCCTGACTAAAAAAACCCCAAAACAACCAGACTTTGTATGGCAGAATCATAGAAAAAGCAAATCGAATATTTGAAGACAGGTTCTCTACTAGTTCCCTTAGAAAGGCACAGTGTGTTAAATTTATGCAATGAATATTTTTAAGTTTTCTTAAAAAGGGCTTACTTCCTTCTGAATTCTGCATTTGTTATTGCAATCAGTGAATGGCTGACAAATCTGGGGAGATTCTGTGCACATCTATCTTAGACATGCACTGAGACATTTAGGCACAATATACAAAAGACATCTATTTTCAAAACAACAAAGATACTAAAGAAAAATTAACAGTGGGGTATAAATTTGGAAACCATATGTTTACAAGCCATGACTCAGTATTAGAATTCATATAGTTATTCACTACAATGCACATAATGAAAGATGTGTCATGGGACACATGGCATGGCAGCAACATGTGTCTAAATGCCTTTTACTGATGTACTATTCTTTCTTATATTCAAAAGGCTGAGGATAGTTAGGCTTCTGTCAATTGACAAGGGGACTTCTCACCTGTCCAGGCTACATAAAGACAATCCCTTTTAATCCAGTTGGGGATTTCCCCCGTCTGGATACAATCAAACACAATTTTCTCTGCTTCAACATATTCTAAGTCAGACTTTGCTTTCCCAATATTTCTGAAAAGCTTCGCTGGGAGGTGCATCCTATCATTAAAGAAAAAAGAGAGAGAAGTTTGTAGTGAACTTCCTGTACAAAGAATAGGAAGAAAATATGTTGATGTTGCAGTACAAGGCTGCCAAATAAGGTTATTTCAGCATATTTTATAATACAGTGGATGAAACTTGCATAAGCCAGTTAAGCTGAAATGTTTTTCTGCTTTTTGTGGTGTTTCAAAGGTACTTGATTTTTTTGGTAATATAAATTATAATATAAGTAAAATATTTATATTATATTATATATTGTATATCTCATATATTTATATACATTATATAGATTATATATATTATATTTATAATACTGATGCCTTAAGGTCCATTTAGTTTTTTTATTTTTCTATTTTTATAAGTTTTATGAGTAGTTATATAGCAGAAGTAGATTTGGAAGCAGCAGCATTTATTCCCTTACCCTTAGCACAGAAACTCTGCAACCCTATTGTCCCATTCTGTACTCCCCATACCAATTCTACCCCTGGATTCCATTAGAACATGTTTAGTCTCACTCTAAGATAGGCCTGTTCTATCTGAAGAATGCTTGTATCTTAGCCTAAACCACAGAACATGGTCAGAAACTGGGTGACTGTGTACCCTTTGTGCTCTGAAGAAGATGAATATTGATGAAGAGGTGGTCTCAAAAGACCCCAACCCCAGTTCCCCAGGGGCGTGACTGAGGGCAGTCCAGGGTAAAAGCCACGAGGTGGAAACATCTAGGATTGGACAAGCAGTATTATAAATTGTAAACATCTGTAACAGAGAGGCTGCGTGCATCTTGTAACCTTATGCCTCAGAGGCACAAATTAAAACCCTTTTCTTATCTCATCTTCAAAACTAATTTGCCTTGGAGTTTTTCCTCCCTGAATTTTCTTTCAGGCATCATACAAATAAAAAATACTTTGATATTTTTCCCCCCATAACTGCATATGGAAATTATAACAGCATCCTTCAAAATGTACTTTCTCTTTGTGAAAATAGGTTATTTTTCTATGTTATTTCATTATTTTTCTATATTTTTCCTATCTTTGTTTTATTCACTATTCAGTATACCTTCTGTCATCCATAGGTTCATTTCCATAAAGTACTTCATAGGACAAAATGTCAGCCTGAGTTTTGTTAAAGGCTTCTTTCCGATCAACTCTTTCATCATCGGTCTTCCTGATAAGCTGACTGATGCATTGTTGTGCCCCAGGAACATCACAATATATGGTGTGAACCTACCATGAATCAAAAATTAAATCACATTTTCTGTAAAGCTGGTGCATCTGTTTGTAATTCATGCAGTTTATATAACTGAAAGGGTAGAAAACCACATTTTTTTTCCATGATGCCATTCTCATGTTTCACTAATTTATCTTTTAAAATAACGCCAATTAATGAGTGTTCAAATTGGTCTAATCAGTTTTCTGTAGGCTGACTTTCAGTGGGTACTTATGGTTCTTTAATTCCATGTGTTATTCCTAAAATCTAGCACGTAAATCAATGTACACTAAATAACGTTTCACAATTTTTAAGATCATAACAATAATAAACAAAACAGCACTTTTTTCCTTACTGAACTATATAGAAAACCCATCAAATAAATTTTCATCTTTGTAGAAACTGTGTTCTTACCTTCTTGACAAGAGATTTCAAGAAGACTAGCATGGTCATTTGAGGTTTCATTGCCTTGTTAAATCTTCTTCCGTTTTGCAGGAGCTCAGTGACTTCCCTCTCTCGTTTCTGCAAAGATCCTTGTATCTTTTGAAGGATGGTATGTCCCTGCCAAAAATATTCCTTTTCCATTGACCACTCAGTCTTCTCTTCTTCATTAGCTATCTGGGGGCAACAAAGATGTCTTATACACTAAGCCAGGATCTACATTTTCATTGTTTTCATGTGAAATTTTTAAGATTTTAATGAGCAAGATAGAGCAAAAATGAAGAAAACAAAAGAAATATTGAATATGAAGGTCTGTTTGGTTCCAACATTCAGAATATAGTTTTTGTAATTCAAAGAAGTGGATATTTAAAAGATTTTTGTGGCAAAGTTTTCTGCTATCAAATATTATAATGGGAACAGAACACTATCAGTAATTCCTGAACCAATGAATTGATTTCATTACTGTGATATTTTAGTCATTCATTAAAAATTTATCATTCTCCAGCTATGTATATATTTGCACACGATCTTTGCTATCAGTTAGTCCCATGGTTTACTTCCGCTTTTGCTATAGTCAGCCTGATTGCCTTTGAAATACCTGCAATAATCCCATAAACAACCAATAACATTTTCATTTTTGTGCTCACTTGTTCTGCTTTTAATAGTAAAACCTCCGACACATATGATTTTTCTCCTTCTGCCTTTTCTGACTTTGGTTGAAGAATTTTTATCTGGAAATTCATGAGGTCACGCAATCTTTCCACATGAAGACTGATGTTGTGTAGTTCCTGCAAAGCTGCATGAAGACAAGAAAAAACTAGATAGGAACAACTTAGGCATTTCTAATCTTCATTTTCCACAATACTGTTTATGCCAAATGATCTCCTTTTAGAAGTCAAGAATTTGTCATGAACTAATATTTTTTTAGTAATCAATAATTCATTTCAATTTATTACAACTCAAAGAATTATAAAGGGGTCATACTTTATTGGGTTTTAAACTTCTAAAGGGAAGACTTCAAGTGCTGAAATAAACCTAGTGAGAAATGATGTTGACTGGAATAAGACAGTTGTGCCAAGGAGTTTGGATTCATGACAGACATTATTTGTAGCTTCGATATTCTTTTATTATTCCATCTGCACACACAGTATTGCAACGGAAGGGCTTATTTTGACTTCAGCTGGCAAGCAGTAAAAAGCAAATAGCAAAGAAATCAAGAAACTACATCTTAAATACAAAACTCACTCAGTGCATGTTGGGTATAAAGATAATCTAGGTTTTTAAACAAATTTTGTAGAATCCAGACCTGCAAGGCAAGAAAAGAAGATAGCAGGAAATCAGTGCTCTACCATTTTTCATTATATTTCCTTGGGGAGAATAGTCAACAATAGGAAATTAATGCTGTTCCACTTATAGGTACAACGTACACAAACAGGCTATTGAGCAGTAATTGGCTCTTACTTGAAAAGATTGAAATAAACTAGAGAGTGCTGACTTCATTGTTTTCACAGGCGCCTGAACCAAGTTGCCCCACGCTTATACTTTCTAAAACATTTGTCCATGTTACTGGAATAATAATAGAGACAAAACCGATAGATACTCCTGAAACAATTGAATAACAAAAGCTTTTGGAAGAATTCCTAAGACAGCCCTGAAGAAAAGGTTGTGTGCACCAAATTTTACCAGCATTATTTGGTCTAATAAAAAGTATTCCTTCTTCCTACAAGCCTCATCAGTTCTTTCTCTTTATTGTAATACTTCTGCTACATTTTTTTTATATGTAATAATTAGGTCAATTGACTTGTAAACCCCACGATTTTTCGTCAATGAGACATGCGTCAAAGTGTTTGAAAATTGAAAAAACCTTTACTTTTAAATACTGTTGCCATGCAAAACTGAAACAGAAGGTGGAGCCACATTGTTTGAAAAAGGAACCAAAAAACTTGCCTGAGATCTTCACTCAGAAATCCTACAGAAATCTGCATTCAGTTTCACAAACGCAAAAGAGAATCTGGCTCACAGACTCACTGCCCCCATCACTCCCCACCACAAAGTTGGTTAGGATCTCCCTGAATATGGGTCTTGGAACACTATCATGAAAATTGATTGTAACAAAGTTATGTTGATGATTTGCAAAATTGCAGGAAGACTTGACCATATCAAACAGAATAGAACACTAGGCAGAAAACAACAAATATCAGACCATGATCACAGATGTTATCAATGAAAAAAAAATTCTTTTTTTACACCTAGGAAGTAATCTCAAACCTTTGGTGAACTGAAGTCACATTATTACAGAAAAATTTGGAAAACCTGAGGAACTTTAGGTAGTTTTCTGTGGGAACTACCAAATGAGGTAGTATTGCTGCTATGTCAGCCAGGTGAAATGCAGTATTGCAGTAGCTTAGATGATGACACGTTGATTTTTAATGCTAATTGCTAAATAAAAAAGAATGAATGTGCTCTAAGAAATGTGATCTAAGAAATCTTCAAAAACACATGAAATGTGAAATGAGAGAAAAAATGACAGTCTAGTAGTTTTTAGTGGAAAGAATAATATAGTAAGAGAAAAAGGTGTATGTCATCTTCATTGGTGTATAAAGGGTAAAAAACTAGATGGACTCCCTGAAAAAAAGAAGGCAAGTGCACAGAAATTCAGTCTTGGCTGATTCAGATGTAGATATCTAAAGGCAGACATACAGGCAAACAGCACACACTGGATGCGGTAATAAGAACACTGTCGTACACCAAAAAGAAAACACAAACTTCCTTTGTTCACCTTTTCTTCTTCCCAGTTCTCTGTTTGTTGTTTCATTTGGTGAAGAAGATCTTCATTCTCTTGGATCAGTTGCCTGTTTCTTTCTTTCAGGCTCTGAAGACATTAAAATAAGGCACAATTTTAATGCCATTTTTCAGAAAGGTCTAAAATTTGAGGGTTTTTTGTTGAAAAGTCATAATATCTGGTCCAGGCTGCTAAGATCTGGAGATCTCACAAAAATAATAATTAAAATTCCCATTTTGCTATAACTACATGTGACCACAAGAAGTCTGATTCTAAAGACCCTCTCTAAAGACTTGAACACTCTGAACTTTTTCCTGTAGCAGAACAGAATGAGGAACTGGATAAACTTTAATATCTGTTTCACCAGAAAAGCAGCACACATCATATATATTCTAGAATTAATTCAGATTTATTTGCATGAAAACAAAGCTATTTCCAAGTGCATAAGCACAGTTAGGCCAAGTTATGAAAACTGGTTTGAAGGTATACTGTGCAAGGCTTTACTAATCTCCAGAAGGAGACAGACATAGTTTTGTATTGATTTCACAGACTGTGTGTCTTCATTTGACTGTTAGTCCAGAAGAAGAAAGCAACCTCTGTAAGTACCTGCCAGGCTCATCCCAACGTAAAAATTGCAATACTGGGTTACCTTAACTGTATCTTCCCAATGTGTGTTGCTCTTGCTCATCAGTTCTTGGTAAGCTTCTAACTGGGATTTCAGACGCCTCATTTTCTCTCCATAATGTTTCTTTATAGTAGTTATAATCTGCTCCTGTGTTACAAAATATTATTGAGAAAATGAATAGTGATGAGAGCAGAAAGCCAGGCATGATTTAAGAAATAGTCTCCACAAGACCTAGTGTTTGATACTCTTTATTCAATGTCTTTTATTTTCTGCAAACATTTCTTATTTATCACAGGAGGTTTGTACTTTCATTTGCTGCAGACTTTGAACAAAAATTACTGTTAAATTAATTTACCTTTTATGTATCTTTCTGTAGAAGTAAAACCCAAAGCCTTTCTGAGAGCAGACCAGAACGAAGTCATTCCAAGCATAGCTAAGCAATTTTAAAGAAATTAAACTTACCTCAGAAAACAAAAGCTTAGAAGTAGCATAAAAAAAATACATACAGCAACAAAAATGAAAGAGGTTCTATGAAGAAAGATCATTACAGTCCCTGTGTTTGCATCAGTGCCCAGAGAGTAATTGTCTCCTGTTATGCATCTGTGTTCTTCCTGATTCTCTTTCTCTTCCCTGCGTGATCTGGAGTCAGTTGAAAGTGTAAGATGGGACTGTGCCAGGATTACATTTCTACTGAAGCATAGAAATGGATTTACACAGGTATTACAATTCTTCTGCATTCCCTGTGAAAGGGTATCTAGCCTTTGTACATTACATACAGGAAACTCTCAAGTTCAGTTGACAATCTGAAGAGTTTGTTCTCTTCCCCTTGGAAATTCTAGAAGAATTTCCAAATCTCTTCTGTCTGTGCATCAAGAATAAACTTTAAATGTGTGGAATAGGAATGAAGTGCTTGTTTTACTCTAGACCGGAAAAGGAGAATGATGTGACAAATAGAAAGATAAAGCAGTAGCTGCAAGAAAAGATTCCAAAACAGTGTAGCCCAAGTTGATGTGAATAATTTCATCTTTTGGGAGAAATATTGACTACTGGAATGCAGAAATGCTTTCACGAAGTCAAGTGAGGTATTTGGAGTTACGATCACAGGAATGGCACCTCTGGATCCTCATTGTGACCTTTCAGGGTTTACAGGTGAAGAGGTCTAATACTCTGTAAGCTATATTGACAAAACATTTTAAAACTAAAGCAAAGTAGATGAAAGAATACCACAGAAGAAAAAGCCATAAAGGCAATACAATTCAGCACCATCCTTTACAATACAGTCATTCTTGAGGCATAGCCTATATAAATGCAAATGTTCTAACCATGGTGTCAGTAATGAAAAGAACGTGTAATTTAAGAAAAAATTCTAGTAACAAATAAAGTTTAGAAAAATCCCGGTCATTGTGCCAGGTAAAAAGTAAAATTAGACTTCACAAAATTGTAAGATCAAATATATTTCAAGATACACTGACATTGTTTACAGACACTTAGAAGGGTAGGTGTATAGAGATGTAATTCTGAATGAAGTAGATTTTATCCTTCTGTATCATTTCAATGGTAAAACACAACAGTGATAATGCTCCAGAATACTTACGTGGTTTTCTTTCCTTATATTGTCTAGTTTTCTGATTATTTTCATGTGTTTGCTTTTCATTTGCTGCATGTCTTTTACAATCTGTAGAGGATGAAGGAAATTATCAACTCAGAGCACTAGCAACACTAGTTACAATGAACCATCAAACACCTTTGAGGTACATTTCTCAAAATGACAGATACAGTACAGCGAAGTATTTGATCTTAAAAACAGATAAAGGACTGCAGCCAAAGCTTTCAGGTTTCAATAACAAAAATCTGTAGATGACTCGAAATGGAATTTCTCTTCCGGTCCTAGTATGGAATCTCCACTTCTTCCTTTTTACTGTAGTGATCTAAATTGAATATTGAAGACACAGTCACTACAATTTTTCTACAGTTTTTGAAAAAGCTTTAGTCTGTGAAGTTTATTACTGGAAAAAAAGGGACACAATGGAGAAGATTGCATTTTTGCATTTAAGCATTAGGTAACAGAATGTAGAGGGTTTTTTACCTTGATGATATACAATGTAGCCAAATTGTAGGGAATATACAGCACTTCTTTGTTTGTACATTCCTTCAGCTCAGTTGCTTTGTGATCAGTATCAGAACCACCTCTGAACGTGGTAACATGATCTATTGCATAAAAAAGTTTACTTTGTCAACTAAAAGGCACAGCAGCTTCAGATGAACATTTAAATTTTTTTATTAGAGGCATCAAATATAGTTTTAAATCTTTGGGTTTCTTTTTTTGTTGTTTTTGTTTTTGTTTGTTTGTTTTTGTTTTTTGTTTTCTGATAACAAATAAAATAGACTTTTGGGAGGAGAATTATAGCAACTCTTACTTATCAACTTGGATCTCTGGACACCATCACACGTATTTAAGTAGTTTAACAATTACTTGTCCCTCACTACTCTGATATTTATTACTTTCATAAATTCATGTCATTACAATTTAAAAAAAAATCATGCAGAAACATGTTGCCTCTTAAGAAAACTAGCTTTTATCAGAGTTAAGAAGACACTTTAAATCCTTATAAAATTACAAGTTATTTGACAGACCCTGTTTATAACAGTGTATTATGTAAATTCTAATCATTTTCTTAATTGTCCTTTTTGTTAAATAAAGAAATAAAATTACTTCCCACCCCCCTGAGATCTCTCTGGCTTAACACAGCAGCTGACTTCCTATTGCAAAATTACTTTGAGCATCATAATCCTCAAGCAAGTATCATAATTAACTAACAAATATATAAGGTCAAAAAAGACTGATCTAATTACTTAGATACTTAGAATAGTGACTTGTATATATCTACACTTAGGAGCTTCATTTGAAAATCCAAGTTACACAACTGCATTCAATTAAACCTCACATACAAGAAAGAAAAAAAAAGAACAATCCTCCTAATTTTTTTAATGTATCACATGTTCCAGAAAGCAACAATAATACTTGATAGGTAAATATACCTTTTTTCTGAGTTCTGTTTTCACTCCATCCAATCAGGGAATTCAGAAATGACCACTTGTTTATATTCATTCCAAGCTTGTGCAACCATGACTTTCCCCCTCCATCTGTTAACAAAATTCAGGTCCTAAAATCTTAAGGTCATTGAAATTTTTGCATTAATTCTCTTCAGACCAAAAGTTTTTTAAATTATTTAAAGGGTTACAAAAGTATGAAATCGGAAAGTCACCGAGAGAGTTGCAAGCATAAGAAGGATTTAATACTTGCGTGAGACTCGAATGGTTCCACCTGATCCTAAAAACAGAGAGGCAATCAATCTAAAGGCTATATTCTGGACTTGTTTCTCATTTTCTGTGAAAATGTTTTCAAAATGTATTCTGAAAAACTAAAAAATAAACTGGATTTTGCCCAATATCCTGGAAATCATGTATGTATGAGGATGTGGGGGGCAGGGGGCTGGTTGGGGGAGGGGATGTATTACTTTGCTATATGAGGTATGTCTCACCCTGGTTTATTTATGAGCACTCTGGATGCATAAAACACTCCTGCTGAGAGAAAACAAAGCCACAACACTTTCAAGTGTTCTGGTGTGAAAGAGAAAACAGTGCCTGAAAGAAGTCTTCTGACTCTTTGAATTGGTCAAAACAATTATCAGAAATTCAGAATTTTTGTCCACTGGAGAAATCCAAAGGTATAGATACCTTTCCTGAGTTCCTAAAGCAATACTCATTTACTTACATAGTGCAATGAGATTTTATATAACAAAATATCTGCCTCTTCACATTGCTTTTACTAGATATATCGTAGAAGGATGCACTGTTTTAAAACATAATCTGTCCAGCTACTAGATGGAGTCACCAGATCCTATTCAGATACAGATAAAAAAAGTCTTGTTTTTCAAAATCCAGTTTTAATGATTTATAAAATACATAACTAAACAAATTCTGAATTCATTATTGTCATCACTATACATTATATACATGTATAAATATATCAGCTTTTGTTCTGTGAATTATGTCATCGAAGGACACATATTAACTTCTATATAGAACAGCTACTTCTTAAAAGACTTGACCTCTCACATCTACATCATTTTGGTTCACATTTTGCTTTCTTTCTGCCACCTTGGAGACTTTTACTAGCCTTCCACTTCACATAATCTTACTTTAGGCAAAAGTAAACACTAGTGTATCATGCTTGCAGGCCAAGAGTGTAGAGTCTGTCCTTCTCTCTAGGATAAAGATTAATTTCAAACCCTTAATGGAAATCAAGATATAGACTTCATTTCCAACTAGAAAAAACGCATTACATCATCTACTGAAATGACAACAAAGTCTGTCTTCAAATTATACAGACCACTGGGAAGAAAAATATTTGAAACTCCTAAGAGTTAATTCATGAATGCTAAAAATCAGTCTACATGCCTTCTGTTTAACTTTGCATCTTGTAGAGCATGTTACTCTAAAAACTACTGAACACACCTTTTTACACCACTCCTGTGAGTTAACCCTTACAGAACTCTCTAGTATGGCAGGGACAAGACATCTGTAACAAGACATCAGTTCTTTCTGTTTCTTTTCAATGCCATCATTCAGACTGCTGCAAAAAGGCACTCTGAGTACCACAGCTCCTTACAGTTTAATTCCTTTAGAATGTAAGGCTCCTCAAACCAGAGGTCTCTCTTCTCTCAGATTACAACTAGAATGAAAGCATCCAGTACAGACTAGGTAGCCACATTATTGCTTCTGAATAGTTTCAACTGTATTTTTGACAGTTTTTAGAGAGGTTACACACTTCGTTTTAGAAGTTACAGATACAGAATATATAAAAATTAAGTTCTGTTCTGATGCCTTTAGTTTTAGCATGTACAAAGCCAATATGCATCCCTTGTACATGAGAAGTTTGATGATCACATCCATAAGTTGAACCACGACAAGAACTCTCCTACTTAGTCTATATTGTCGCTCATCTGTATTCAAGCTGTATTAGCACCGTGTACTATAATGGTTATGCAGCTCTGCTTCTGTGACACTACAGTAACATCTTTTGTGGAAAACAGTGAAGTACAATCCCATTCTAAACATCTGAGGCATAAACTACTACTTACCCTCTTCAGGTGTGTCTTCCACTGTAACACTTTTAATCACACATGAAGGATGTTCCTGTATGTCCTCTGAATAATCAATAACACTGCCCGGTAGAAGAGCAAATGAGTGAATGGTAGTCTGTGGTTTAGTTTCAGGATCAATTCTTGCTGAATCTTCAGAGGCTTGCCAGCCTGAAGGGTTGACTGTTTGTACCAGTACTTCTGGAAAAACAAGCAATATAATTGTTTTTAATCAGATACTAGACAAGAAAAATTGAGAGTCTTAAGAACAAATATCATGAAACAAGACCAGATTTGTAAGATCATACCTGAAAATGGAAACTGACAGCCAATTTAATTAAACCTAGGTGTGTTTCTTAGAAATTGATCAGAGCAAACATTTAATTTTGGGTCTTTTCTTTCTGTCTGTTTTGAAATGTAACATTATTTGGTGATTTAATCTTGGTTTGACTGTCAGATTTAGCTGAATAACAAGCACATCAAGGTCCACGAAATAAAATTACCAGAATTATCCACCTATCCTGAATAAAACCTGCCAACTCTCCTCCAGCTTCCACCCAAAAGCACATCTCAAACACATTCCTCAATGCAGAACTCCTGGCCAACTTTTGCCTCTGGATATTTTAAAGATATTTATTCTCTTGTTATGATAAATTTCTGTCTCCTCGAAAAAAGGTTTTCCTTTCGCTGAGTTTCAAATAAACCAAAAATATTTACTAGGGAAAAGCCTTCCTTTTTTTTTTTTTTAATGTCTTGCTAATCTCATAAGTTCTATAGAGAAATATGCCGCTTTTCTAGCTCTTCATGGTGTATATGGCACAGCCAGGAAGAAAATGAGTGCTTGATTTGGAACATGAAATACAAATGATAGGCTTTTTGGGAAGCGATCAGAGCCCATGTGCAGGAATTAAAATGTAGCTGACTATAAGTTCAGCAACAGAATATATGTTATTACAGAATTTCCAGCTATCTGGCTAGGAGTTTCAGCATTGGTACTTGCTCACTTCCTGTCAACATTGCACAAAATGTCCTGAAACCTCTAAAAACTTGGCTTGTGTTCATTGAAAAGGCCTGTAAATTACACTTCCAGAAGTAACAGTGGTCATAAAGAATTACGATGATAGCAAAGTAAAAATGAACATAGACTGGTTGAAGTTGTGTAAAGCTAATGAAGCTGACAGAATGTTTTCGTATGGCAGATTGAAAATGCAGCTCAGAAATGGACTATAACAAAGATGAAGATGCTTTAACTAATCCTTCCCTCCCACCACCACCAGAGTTGTGAACTTTTTTTATGTTTCCCCTATCAATTTGGTAAGTAACACTAGCCAAAGAAATAGCATAAGAGTATTTTCCTATATTTCTATACCAGCTTCTGCTGTGTTTTAACCCTGTCTGGCAGCTGAGCCCCACACAGCTGCTTGTTCACTCCCCCACAGTGATGGGTGAGAAAATCAGAAAGATAAAAGTGAGAAAACTCATGGGTTGAGTTAAAGAAAGTTTAGTAGGTAAAGCAAAGCTGTACGTCCAAGTAAAACAAAACAAGGAATTAATTCACTACTTCCCATTGGTAGGTCGATGTTTAGTCATCTACAGTAAAACAGGACTCCATCACGTTAATTGTTACTTAAAAGACAAATGACTTAACTCCAAAAATCTTTTCTTCTTTCTCTTTTCTCTAAACTTTTATTGCTGTGCTCAATACTGTACGTCATGTGACATTCCCTTGGACGCTGTTGTGATTTAGGAATAGTACTCCACAATTCAGTGCCCCCACTGAAACTCTCCCAAATCACACGCCACTCTCTCACTGCCTCTTCCCCTCCCTCTTTCTGCTGTGGTGGTATGGAGTTGAGGATTGGAGTCAAAGGTGAGGGTTGAGATAAGAACAATTTACTGAAAACAACAATGAAATAAGAAAGTGAACAATAATAATGTTAAAAACATAAGTATACAAAAGAGAGTGATTCACATGCAGAAATGCTCACTGTGGACCCTAACAGTAGGGGACAGCTCCCACATTTTCTTAACCGGATGGAACTGCTTCTCCTGGTAGAAGAGAGAGATCCTTTCTCCTGCCTCCAGCAATGATGTGGCCAGAATCAGGACAGACAGTTGGGGTCAACTCCTTGTGTACTACCTGCTCACTAGCAGGGTAATGTGATGAGCAGAAAAGGCCTGGGAGCTATGTAAGCACTGCTCAGTGCTAACACTGTGAGTTATCAACAGTGTTTTGGTCTCAAAATTTTAACAGGAACATTCTGTCTTCCAATTTATAGCCCACTTGCTTTATAGCTAGGCTTCTCCTTCCTGGTATTTTATGCTGAAGAGTTAACAATACACTTCAGTTGCCATTGTAATGCATGCAATAGTAATGGAAATCTCTTAATGTTATTTCTGTGCTACTTCATGCCAATTCCAGTAAATTTCATTGTTCTAATATCTAGATGTATTGAGCACAAATTCTGAGATCCATCTTGTAGTGTTGTCACATCCCCATTTAGGTACTTTTTTGCTATAGTGATTCTATTTTACTCCTTGCACCACCATATACTGCTTTGTGAGAGTGGGCTTTTTTCTTTTCAGAAAAGTGGCTACTAACAATCTTCAAAATGGACAGAAACAGAAGTATCTCCAAAATATTGCTTAAAACAGGCAAACAAGATGGAAGAGGACCATTTGTTTGGGGGGTGGTAGCTTATAGCTTTAATGTTTTATTTTCCCAGTACCAGAGAATTTTTTCCCTAAAAAAATAAAGACATCAAAGCATGTCAGCATGGAAAAAACCATGATTCTATTATATTATTATTAAAATAATATTATATTTCATTCTAAGGACACATTTTCATGATACTTTAAAAGTATTTCTGTATTAGAATCTGCATTTTTAAGTGATCAAAACAAAAAAACAGGAAAAAATGTCGTTGCACTGCACTCTCAATTTCCACTTTCCTCATAACTAATCCCTTCTGAAGATGGAGAAAAGACAAAGCAGATGTGCCAAGGTTTTTATCGTTACATAAGAGAATGTTTCTGAGGATCTCAAAGAAAAGGCAACTGGTCTAGCACTTGTTTTCTTTGTAGTCATGAAATATTACACATGTTTTTAATTCTTAGTAGTAACGTTGTTGAAAGGTATAAATGCTGCTATTGTAGTTACACTATTATTCTACCAAAAGGAAAAGACAGTTTATGACAAGCAAGTTGTGTCTGCTTGTTCTTGCTAAAGAATGGAGGAATGGTATTTTTTAATACAGAACTGTGGTCAAGATTACAGTTTTGGTACATAATTTTAATTGTATATTGAGAAATAATTGGCTCTTTTGGCAAATTTTTCTTTTTCTTTTTTTTGCTAGGAGGAACTAGCCAGTAGTACTCAGCTATTTGAGAAAATATACATACTTAAACCTCAAAACTGTGTGTCCTGCAGAACTTCTAAAATAATAACAATAAGTCCAAATTAAAAACAAAAGAAAAACTATAGTCCTTTCATTATAACAAAAGTATAAACTATATAATGCATATATGCACATGAATTATTTATATTTAAAATTTTTTTTTAAACTGTAAGATCAAAATTGTCATGATAATATTGACTGATATTCTGAAGAGGAGACCTCCAAGTGTTTCATCTCTTCCAGTAACCACTTCCTTTTGCAAGACAGAAGTGGTGTGGTGGCCCCATAATAGAAACATCTGAGCAACAGTCATAAGAACCTGCCTCAGGCCTCTGAATGTCTTGGTTTTTTGCAATTAGCTTCAGAAAATTTCATAGGTAGACCTATGCTGTATTTTAGTAAGAAAATTGGCTCATGGGTAAGCAGCAGAGCATGGAAGAATTTAGCATGGGAAGCAATGCAGAAAGCTGTGTCATGGGGGTAAACTTTCCTTGTATGTGCTAATCCACTAAAGTATTACCTAATATTCAACTTCCTAATGTCCAGTGGAATGAGAGTATAAACACGTGCTTTTACTCTTTGCACATTTTGGAGCAGGTATCTCTTTGATGTTGATAACAATTTCTGTTCTAGGTTCATTCTGAACTCTATAATGTGCTTAATGTCCTCGTATTCCCACACAAGATTCTGATAAACTTATGCTCTCCTTGTAGAGTTTCTGATTAAAATTTTGTTAGACAAAGCAGTTCTAGTTTTACAGGGTTTATATTCATTTCATTCTGGATCAGCTACCAGAACTATCTGATGCAGTAATGTAGTTCTTTCGTTGTATCTCATCTCTGAGATTCTTACACAGCTGACCTTGTTGAATCCTACAAAGTTTATGGGCAGTTATTTCTAGAGCTCTGAAATTTGCTAACCACAAAGCAAAGATGATTGTATTTTGAATTGATTACTTCTACTGAATGTACTATCAGTTCGAGAGTTAAAAAAACTTATTGTTTTTCCCTTTCTTCATTTTTGGATAAGAAAAATAGAAGTGATGCAAGCATGGTTTCTTTACTAGTATGTAATTAACTTTAGTTTCCTGAAGTTACAAAACAGCAATACCCCAGAAAAATGTCTCCGTTCTGGTTTTTTAAACAGTACAGCTTGTTAACAGAAGTATGACACCACTCTCTTTAAACTGTTTTGAACCTTATAGATCAGACAGTTTTCCACAGCTGCAGTCACTGAATTGTTAGGTCTCAAACTAACCTTGTGGGAAGGTGGAGCCATGTGCTTAACAGGTGTGTTATTTTTGGGCTTAAAGCTACTGCAGTATTACTATTGATATTCACAGAGATGGCAGGTTTGATTCTGTCCCAAAACTACCTAGGGATCCACCTAGGCTGGCTAGTTGTTGAAACAAGTTGAGCTTTTAGTCACTGAAACAGGTATTATTTCTCATAGTGTCACAGTTTTCCGCTCAAACTGCATGGTGACTGATAGCACACAATTGTCTGACCTTAACACGCAAAGATTTAGCTGACACATGAAAAGAAGCTCAGGGAGCTACAGTAGTTATAGGCTAAAGCCTTGTATGGAAATACAAGTTAACCAATTAGTCTTCAATTCTCAAAGATACTTGGTTTATCATAATATCAATATACCAGCAAGTGACATTCTAAGGTCATGTCTGAAACTAGCTGTGGGAATGTCACCGCTAGAAACTCTTTCAAATGCTCTTTTCTCTTTCTCTTCCATCCCCACATTGAAATATAAAAAGAGAATGGCTGAGAATTTGCTTGGAGATCTGGACTTAAACCAAGATAGAATAGATTATCTTCATTAAAAAGATAGCGTAGTGTCAGTAACGTTCCAAAAGTCAAATATGTGCTGTTGGTTCAGCCACACTACCTCTAGTCTAAGGTACGAGAGACCTCCCACTTTTGTGGCCTATCAAAGGTTTCCAATCTGTTCTCAGGTGGTGCTCACATACGGTACACTTGCAACTAGAACAATCAGGCACTACAGTTTAGCTACTCAAAGGAGTGATTCAGACCATCATTTAAGTGGGAGAGCTTGACATCTTTTTCTCAGACTGTTTTATCTTATTGTTTAAAAGTTTGGTGTATAAATAATAAAACTGCACACATCCATTATAGTGGTGTCATATGCCTTCCAATAGTTTTCTAACAATTTGGTGTGCGGAAATTTTTCAAACAAAAAAGCCTGATGTTAACTGTCTTGCTTTGGCTTTTAGCAGCAGGAGAAACAGAATTACACTTCTTCCACGATGAGGATTGTGATGACAGGGGAATATTTTCTTCAGAATAGGAATACTGGTGTGAGTAAAACTGAAAAAAGACCCCACCAAAACAAACCAAAAATACACCACAAAAAACCCCCAGGAACAGAAATATACCCTACCAAATCATATATTATGAAAAAGTAATTCTTATTTCAGTGGTTAGTGGAGCTTTTTGTTATAAAACCAAACTCAAAATAACCCATCCAACCCCAAACAAAAAACACAAACAAAAAAACAACCAAACGAAAACCCCAAATTATTTTGTGAATATGCATAGAATAGACAACAGTGTATCTGAGACAATCTAGAAAATATAATCAGGCACGTCTGTCTACCGTATGTTATAGTAAAAGAAGAAAGACATGCTGTCTGCTATTTAAAGTATATTATCTAAAGAAAATCTCCATGGAGACAGATGAAAATCAATTGTTATTCTTATGCAGTGTGTTCATGTTCTGCATGTGGCCAGGAAAAAAATAGCATTATAAGCATACCTAGACCTTTTATATCTTTGAACCAGTTTTAATAGAATATCTCAGTAATTAGTCCACAGTCTGAGAAATTTTACATGTAGCATTGCCAGCTACAGTATGAATCAATTTAAAGACTTTTCAGATAAAAAAAAAACTATAAAAAAAAATCGCTATAAAAAAATCTTAGGATATTAGAGATTAAAAATCATCTCACAGATGTATAGGATTATTCCTCTGGAGTTTCACTGCACAGCAGATTCTAATTCCCAGTACTTTAATTTTAACTGCAATACTGATATTGTATACTAAGTGTATCCTATAAGATGCAGGGAAAAAACTAAAACAGTCCTGTGCTTCAAAATCATATTGAGCTTTCCTTGGCTTCTGATTACACTTAGAGCCAACCTAGACTAGCTTTGATAGTGGGACTCTGAGGATTTCTGTAAATCAGTCACATGTAATTCATTCAAATTGCAAATTTTGCAAGCATGCTACATATCTGAGAACTTCTGAAACACAAGGCACAGCTTATTGTACTGAGAGGTTCTACAGACATCAAAGAAAAGATGCAGTAAAGGGGTGGAGAAATAAGTTAGGTTTGTATGATATCTTTCCTTAACTCCGGAAATACAGTATATATTTATCAGTTAAATGTTTGTGGATCTCACTATATGAGTATTATAAAATCCACACAGATTAATTTTTCTATGTAATAAAAAGGCATTTCAAGAGAATGGCAGAAAGAAATAGAAAAGAAAGAATATCTTTGTGTCTATTTCTTGTTAATAGCATTTAACATTGTGTGTTTGTTGTATGAATCATTGTACAGCAAGGTACAGAACACTGCAATTTTCATCAACATGGCAAAATAGTGGAGTGACTTTTAGCATTCACATCAATTTCTCATATCTTGCCAGGGCAGGAATTTGTTGAAATTTATGATTTCTGAGGAGCAGTAAGGGTGAATTAACTTAGTACTTGGTCTCAGCCCCACCCCTGTATTGTGACTAATACCCACTCATTCTCAGGGAGCTTGCAGTATCTCACTAAAGGTTGTCTGCAATGACAGAAGAATATCTATAAAATACAAAACAAATGTACTTTTAATAACTTTGTATAGAGAGGCTGATGGAGACTAAGCTTCTTCATTGTTCGTTCCTGGTTACAGTACTATCAATGCATAGACTCTCTGCTATTCAGTATTACCCAGAGTGCAAGTGAAGGCACTAGGCTTTCTTATGAAAACATCAATGGACTGAATGGAGCCTGTCCCACCCTATGTGCTCTGACGCAAGACAAGGAATGGCAGAGTGAGAGAGGATTGGCAGGGTTTCGTGGGAGTATCCTTAAAGCATGGTTCATTAGAACAGCTCGAATGAAAGAGAAGACAGTTGCTTCTGTGTCTTGTTCACATGGACAGTGTTCCCTTCATTAATGGAGCGTGAAACTTGATGTGGATAAAGAATAACTGTTCACACAACATCCTAAACAAATAGGTGTTGACAACCAAGACCACATTGTTACTCTTTGTTTCTTACAGGAAAGTGGAAATTATCATTTTTATTGCTGGTGCTGCTGACTGCTCAGAGAAACAGGAAAGCAGAGATGTAGTTGCAATATTCAGTGTAGCTGAGTGTTTGGAATATGGGCCTTCTGGGGCCTGTCTCTTGCTTGTGGATTGGATAGTAGCTTTCTCTGCTATTTACCCACTCTCTGAATGGTTTCAGAAGTCTGGTCCTTCCTCACTGGCGCTGTGTCACATTGATATCAGCTGGTATGAAGATTCATATGGTAATATCTTTTATAACTCCATCTCATCACCTGAAAGTGATTTAACAATGAACTCAAAAGATGTGTTAAAGGTAGATATTTGTTTACAGTACTACAAGCTACAATTCAATTTTTTTACAAATGGAAATGAATTATGCAAACATTTTCCTTTTACTCAGTCTGGTCAAACTACATTTTTATCTCTAACTTTCTCAGGTTACACTACCTTGCCCAATGGTATTGCCTAACAGAGCTGTCACTCAAAGGTGTTGCTTAACTTGTTATTCCTCATTCTGGTGTGAAGGAAGGTTAAACAGTCAGTCACTCAGGTTAGGTACACTAATATAGTATATTAGCAAGACGAAGAGAATATATAGAAGCTATCAACTGCTAAATTGCCAGTATGGAACAAAACGCCAGTGTCAACATTCCAGCTTGCTACCACAGACAGCAAAGCTTTTTCTTGCTATATTTTGTTTATCTTACCATTTTCCTCTTAAAAAAAAAAAATAAAGACATGTATTTCCTACTATAAGCCACAGAAATGCTGGAGAAAAATACAAGAATCTATATTTAACTTTCCTTGGAAAATTATGTGTGTTTGTATGTATATTGACAAACACAGCTATTCCATTCATATTGGCTAGACCTGAGATTCCATGGTATTCCCAATCTTTGCTCATTCATTAGTCAGCTGCCTGAGAATACAGACAGGCCTCAATGCCCCACTAATGGAGTGCTATTCATCTCTAAATCAGATATGACAATTTAATGTAAATATATATTATTGCATTTAAATTTTAAGCATAATTCTCGAGAAGTATATTTGACACCTAAGAAAAAATTACTTTTACAAATATGTGTGGGGAAGCCTCAAATAGGTTCATTATTATTATGTAAGAGAAGACTATTCCCTCATGATTCATGGGCAGGATCTGCAGGTTGCATAGAAAAAGACAGAAATGTTCCTTATCTTTCTCTCACACCTCTTTTCAGCAGCCTGCTCCCTAAGGTGGGACAAAGCAAACCATCCTGTTTTTTTATTATAGGCTTTGCATGACTGTTCATTTATTCTTTGATTAAACACCCTTGAAAAGCAGTCATAGAATCTGGCCTTCTGCTTTCACTTATCTTAACCCCTAAGTACAATAAAAGTCTCAAACTATAAATGACTGTAGGTGCTGAATATTTTAATTTTTGAGACCCTAACCTTGGCTGGCTGCCAGCCCTCAAATATTGCCACATCATGATAGGCATAAGAAACAAAAAAGTCTAAACACTCACAATAGTATTTTATATTCTATATAACAAAAATGCTTTTAAGAATACAGGTGCAATTTAAAGACAATTTTCAGATGTCAAAGCTAGGATACATGCTATCTCTGTGGAAGATCTAAGAGGAAACCCACAACTTTTGGCAATATAATATTTTAATTTTGTTGTGGCATAATGATCTCTTCTTTGAGGCAAAATCCTCTGGCAAATTTATTTGCCTTGCAAGTTTGGGGCTTTTTTCAGCGAACAGGAGTTAAGATTTCAGGGAAGTAATAAGTAGCAGGGACATGAGAATTTGAGCAAAAGTCTGAGTTTCCAAAAAGATATTCCTAAGTAAAACAATCGTAGAAAAGAAAGTAGGACTTGCTTATCCCATTTTAGTCACTTGTTAGTTAGACTAGTTAATGTTTAAAGTCCAGCTGAAACTCCCTCCCCTTTAGTGTAAGTTCATTGCTTCCTGCAAGTAAATTTATGACTTGTGAAGATTTCTGAACTCAGTCTCCTGAGAAAGAACTCAAGGTTCTAGACCACCAAACTTTTTAGTCTTTCACCAGAAGCCACATTCATCAGCCCTTTGATCATTCTCCTGTACAGTCTCTCTGTTCATCTTCTAATATTGTATTTCTTGAAATGACAAGAGTGTCATGCCTGAAATACTTATTAACTTGTTGATCTGTGGAAACTCAATCCTGTTTTTCTGAAAACTCACAAACTTTTTGTAAAACCTCCAGTGACTTCACTTAGAAGGCCTTAATTTGTCACACTTTTCTAAAAGTTTATGAAGGCAGGTACATAATTTTCCAACTGATCCCTAGCATCTGGACACACATTTTCCTAGGTTAGCAAGATAGCTTTTGAAAAATAATTAGCCGTATTTAAAACTATACTCATTCATTTGTGGTTATCTTTCTGCTATGTAAACAACTTAGCTCTCTTAATATGTCTTTCATATCTGTGGGTTCTTTTTTTTTTTTTTAATTGTTTTACACCTGAGAAGCTGAAAACAGAGGGTTTTCCTCTTTACACTTTTCACTCAGCTTATTTAATATAATAGTGGCCTGGCTCCATCCTTTCGCTCTCAACAACTATATCCCATAAGGTAACATATATGAACTTTGTTTTTTTTAAACTAAACAAATATTATATCCTAAAAAATTACCTTCATCCATGGTAATCAGTCTGTTTCTCAGGGCCAGTGTTTTCACAGAGATGAGATTAACTTCTGGTATTTTCTGAAAGCCTCCCACACTGTGTACATAAATATTTAACCTGCAAAAAATGCAAGAGCTTCATTAGGCAACAAGATACCTGTAAAAAGTAAAATGAGAGACATAGATCAAGTTTCTTCTCGCTGATTCCTAGGGTGGGAAATGTCAGTTTTACCAGCAGATTAGAATTTACTAAATGAAACCAAATGCTGTAGAAAGCATAACTATAACTGAAAAAAAAAAACCAAACAGGTTGATGTTATATATTTGAAACCAAAAATACCCACAAGGGTTATTTTAGAAGTGTTTCATTAGAATATTTTACAAACCTCCACTCTTCCCCATTTCAGCAGAAACAATGTGAAATAGTATTCTCTTACATTTCCAGTAGTGATGAAACTGGAAAAGATGCAAGTGGTGTTTTATGCAATTTCAGCCCTAATTTCATACAAACTGAGTTACTACATGGTTCCAGATGAAACTGTTGCCACATTAGAGTAAAGTTTGCCCTGCTTTTTATGATTGCTTCACACACGTGTATGGTCATTTTCCTTCTTTCATAATTAAAGGTAAAACCCTTACTCTTTTATCATTGTCAATACCATTGTGCTGTGACTGGCCTCAGCTGAGATAGGCAGGTTATTTTGATCTGCAAATCAAATATGCTGTTCTCTTGGAATAACTCCAGGCACAAAACTTCTGATATATTCCTATATTATTATGAACAATACAGCAGCAGATACTGGGAGAAGCAAGTATTATTCCACAGTTGCAAAAGCAAATACAGAATGAAGTGTTTGCATGTTCCCAATGGTGTGATCCACCCTTGGCAGGTAAGAACAGTGGCTCAGGATTTCTACCTCACAGCAATCGTTCTGCACTCCACCCTTATGTCAAAAAGGATTAAAACCAGGAACTTGCCTTTAGATTGTAGTCCAAAAGGAAGGCTTTTGGTAACTCAACAAGCAGTTTCGCTGTGGGCTTGTAGGAAGCAGCTTCATTGTGAATCTTTGTTCAAATAATTGACAACTAATTTAATTTTGAAGACTATTTTCCCTAGTATGCTATTTTGAATATGTTATAGCTTCACTGGGAGGTAAAGAATATAGCATGATATGAGACCTAGATAAAAGGCTTCTCTGAGAGAGTACTTTTCTTATAAAAAAGGAACCCTTTTGTGATTTTTCTTCTTATGATAGCAAAAATATAAAGGGGTGCTTTTTTCTTCCCCCATCTTTTCCTCTTACCACATTAGTAAAAAAAGAATAAGGAATAGAAAAGGAGGAAAAGAAAGGAGAAAAATCAACCATCTTAACAACTGAGGGTGGTGGATTTTAACTATTCACAACCTTTTATTTCATAAAATTAAAAACGTATTTGACAGGTTATGTATCCAAATCTTTTTACAGTAATAAAATTATGTATGACATATGATTAGCACTACAACTATTGCTAAAAGAAGAAACTGGCAAAACAAAAAAAATTACTGGACTTCAAGTTGTATTTAAATAAGATATTTTAGGCCTACTTCAATTTTTTAATATTCACTGTAATGTTTACTGCTTTGTTTAATCTTTCAAGGAATGTGTAGTAGTCCTAGTCTTGAACTATAATGTGACTATGCTAGCTATTAAACAAACATGATAAAACACATTAGTAGTGCTACATATATCTTAAGGCTGTTTCTTTCAGTACTTTTGTTCTGATTGGTATTCTTGCTAATTTTACACTAAGAAGAATCCCTACCTGACAAACCTTCTTTACATTTTTACATAAAACACCCTTCACAAAAAGCCTATACTAATCAGTTACTCTTAATGCCTTTTTTTAAAATCAACATCATTGGAACTCACTATTTCATTCTTGTCTCTGGTATCTTCTCATCCATAATACTTCATGCATAATTATGTGAAGATAAATCTCATGTTCCTCTTTGTGTATTCCCATTTATTTTGATTCTCTTTAGAACCTTGTAGCATCTCCAGGGAGAGATAATTTATTGTAGTATAGAATTGGGCCACATTTGAAATGTCACATCTGCACCTTTCTCTGAGGAAATGAAGATGCAAATCCCAGCTCTGAGTTTTGTATCTTTAGGCAGTTCTATAATGGGACAAATTACAACAAATACAAACGTGCCTTTAAATTTCTTCTCTTTGAAATAGTAACAACCTTAAACTCTTTAAAATTTCTCATTAATAACCGTGCCTTGGTGATATTTCTTCCCAAACAGCAACAGTCTTGAGGCAATCCAAAGGGTAAAACTGGAACAAAAGAACAGTTTTCTGAGGTTTTAGCTGGAAATGTAACAAGGAATTCCTATTCAACATCACAATACAGAAATCTGTAGGAAATCTCCTGGATATAAATTATATTACTGAATGTCAACAATAAAATTATATGTAAATTGAGGAAAAAACCATACAAAATGGAGAAGGTAAAAAAAAGCACATTTTCAAATGGAATACTACAGTTTAGATATTTCGCTATCGGTATTTTGTTTTTGTGAAGGTTTGAGGTAAAAGCACATGAAGAGTTTAATTTTTTTCTGAGATGAAACTGTTCTAATGTTCCGTAGAAGTAGATCAGTTTTGCAATCACTGACTAACTGAGAATTAGTTCTGTCTCCTAATTTTGGCAGGTAAGCTGTTGAGTGAAATAGTAACAGTCAAGCTGTCTCAAACAAATTTTCCTAAGCACAAAACCCCCCTATTGTTAATGGAAACAAGGTATTACAAGAGCAAATGGAATGTACAGTTTCCTCAATTTTTTATGACTGTTCTTACCACACCCTGAATGTAGACAATGAGCAAAACATGATTTACTATTATTCACTTATTATGTGATTCCTGTTTCTGCATGGTAATGGGACCCAAGACAGGGCTGTGCCACTCCAAACAAATATCAGCTTGACTGAAGGGACTCTGAAGCTTCAGGGTACGATACTTGCTCCTCATTGTAAATAAGGAATAAGATATAGTTTATTGTTTAACCTGGGTGTTTTTTGTCAATCGATCTGCTCACTGGTATAATTCAACATACAGAAACAACCAAAGCAGCACAGTTTGCTAAGGAGATATTTGTAAATATACTCATATATTCATAATATTTATTTATAAACTTATTAACTTTCTTTAAAAGAAAAAGAGACACACAAGAAATGGCAGTAGATGTAAAGCTACTTTGAAGGATCTAAGCAATATCAGAATGTCAAATACACTGGGAAATCCTAGATGGCTAAATTTAACCTGCATATTGCAATGGCACAGGTGATTCATCTGCTGATTAACTTTTTGCTAGTTAGTGGTGTCTCTTCTTCCTTTGAAGTTACGACAACGTAATTCTGGAGCAGGGTTCAGTCTCTTGTAAATCACAGAACTGCTCATCCTGCTTCTTGGTCTCAATGGAAGACACTGCCCAGTTCCACTCGTCCTAAGACAAGTTGTGACACATCAGCACCTCTCCTGAGTTTATTATTTGGTTGGGTTTTTTTGTTCTTGTTTTTTGTTTTGTTTTGTTGTTGTTTTGGTTTTGTTGTTTTGGTGGGTTGGTTGGTTGGTTTTGGTTGGAGGTTTTTTGTTTGGTTTCAGGTTTTTTTGGTTTGGTTTGGTTTTTGTTTCTGTGTTGTTTTTAATTTTTTTTCTGCCAAGACTTTTCTCTGTCAAAGGCACTGACCTTTCCACAGTATTAATAATACAGTTCCCTTCCCTTGCATGTCACTTCTGTTACTATTTACACTTTCTGATTAGCATTACACACTTCACAGACAATAAAAATCTTATGCATTCCGAATTTGTCTTGTACCCTTAGTACTTTCATCTGAATATGCACTAAGTTATCTCTTCCACAGTGATTTACTATTTTTGTCACAGCTGTATCATCATATAGGTCTGTTTTGCTCTACTGCAATTTGGAGGAAGATTTGTGTAACCAGGGTTTGTTTGCAAAGTTTTTTCCTAGAGGCTTCCTAGCAGGTACAGATTTTCACATACAAATTACTTTGGCATACAACCATAGCGGAGTTAGGGTTTATGTCTGGAAGGCAGGCTGACAAGTTCAAAAGTTTCTGGAAGTGTTTCTCAGTTTGTGCCTGTAAGACTCCAGGCTCCAAGCTTCAAGTTCACCAAAGGGGGTTTATTTCAAAAATATACAAGGCTCCAAAAATTTGCCCACCAAATTTGTTAGAAGAGCCTTCAATTCTTTTAAAACTTTAAAAGAGAGTGTAAAGGAGAAATGTTGCACACGTTTTTTTCTGGAGGTACTTTCACTGGCAAACTTTAGAAAATAAGGGAACTTGGCAAAAGTTTAAAGAGCAATATTCAACCAAAATAAAACATCCCACAAAGCATTGACTTAGCACATTCTAACCCACTCAACTCAGTGAAATCCAACAAATCAAGCTTTAAGTTACCCAAAATACAAAGAGAGGAGATTAGGAGAAGAACAAGTAAAGAAAGAGAGAGAGAAAGAGAATTATAACTACCACCCTTAGATCCAGCATATCCATCTACCAGGAGTCCAGAAACATGGTGGGGTCCAAACAACATGGAGAGTACATGTTGCTGTGCTCACACCACTCCACCCCCAGGTGGGATTTCCAGCCCACTGGCCATTCTGGAGCTCTGGGTCAGGGTAAGGGGCAGTGCTTCTGGTGTGCCAGCCAGTGTGGAGCTGGGTTAGGGGCTCCAGGGTGTGAGGGGCAGTGCTCTCAGGCTGCCCAAAGAGACTCCAAGGGTCTGGGGTGTGGGACAGGGCATCACCTCACTTTCATGAAATTCGACCTGTCCCTTCCCCCTCCATGCACACTCACTTGAGTTGGTCTGAGCCAATAATTAATATAATAATCCAGTGTCTCACAGTGTCCCTAAGGTGAATTTCTGGTTCCACTAAAATGAGAATTTGATCTCATTTAAACTGAATGGGATTTCTAATTCCCAAAATGGTTACCTTGGCATGATTTTACATGCAGCTATTCTGCCTGTTTATAGTAGGGCATGGGCTATTTTTATTTCTCTATGTAGGGGACTGTTCACTAATGTTTTGTGTCTTCTGGACAGCCAACCTTTGTTTTACCATGAGACTCAGAGTATCCCTTTAACCTTCTAAAAATCTCTGGAGCTACATAATAGGTATTTATTGCAACTAAGTGAGCAGTAAGTAGTAGACCTAATTACAGAAGTAGGTGTATGTTTGATTAATGCATGGAATTCCTGTTGCCTGGGAATTTTTGCCAATTCAGTATTTCATGAGGCAAGAAAAAAATGCTGGCAAATCTATTATGAAGACAGAGGTCTTAAATATTTTGTGCATTGCAAAAGCAAATTCAGCTAATCCCAGCTAGAAATTTCCTCAAAAATATTTATTAATTATTTTGAATCAGCATCAAGACACAAAAGCATTTTGTCCGATCTTTTCCCTATTTACAAGCTTGCAAAGAGGTCCACAGCTGAAACATGATCTGATTGGTAAATAACACACTAATGAAAATAAATCCTTTAACAGAGAAGCCATAAAAGATATTACACAGTTTTGATTGTGTCTTATTGTGTCCAATGAATATATTTTGGTTTTTTAAGCATGAAACTAGAAAAGATCCGTGTCTAGATTTGAGGCTCTGTGTCATCCAGCCCATAGTATAGGATCATAGGGATACCAATGACCACAACTCGACCCTAGATGGACTGACTAGAACCATGTATACTAGGTGCAAATGAAGGTAGTGTAGCTGTTCTCACTGATTATGAAATCTAATCTGCTGTAACGTCAAAGGAATAGATGAAGGTCTGAGGAGGCACTGTAACTCAACATGCAGGAAAGATATTTTTCTAAATAATGTAACAGAGATATGCTTCTTAAAACAGGGTTTATATAGGAATTTGCAAATATATATCAGTAAAAGTACTGTGTTCTTTCTGGAATGCCTTCTTCGAACTGTTAATGTCTTGGGTAAAACCGTTGTAACTTATACACAGTCTTAGATCTGTATCACCTATATCACTTTTCTGTTGCTTGAAACTTGAGTACAGCTGCTACATTGCAAGTTCTGGCTGCCTAAGGAAATGGAGTAATGTTTCTCTGCAGTTTTTTAGGATGTGGATAAAAGGTACTGAAGATAATTGAAGTCATAGGGTGCAAGAGATGAAAGGCACAGATTCCAGGTGGCTCTGGCTTGATATCAGATGGTCAAAATGGATAACTATCCTGGTGTGAAACAGGTAGAGCTCTGATTTATGACTTATTGCCTGACAGTACTCTCAGGAGCTCTTTCAGGATAAAGCTATTTCATAACAATGTGATTTGTTAGCATCAATTTTAACTTAAAGTTTATCTCATATGTAATCTGAAGGTCATTTGTAAACTGGGGTTTTCGGCTCAGTGTAGGTAGAATGGTCATCTCCCCAGTTCCCTCAGATTTAAGTCTTCTTTAAGGCAACTTGGATAGAATAAACACAGAGCTACAAGAGGGTTGGCAGCAGCCTCTGAAATAGATGTAATGGCTGCTGATGTTTCTCTCAAACACCAAGAAAATTTCTGACTCAATGTACTATTATTTTGTGTAGGCTTGGGGAAATTCTGTCTCCCCACTTGAGCTGTTATCACTAGCCTCAAAAGAAATATTTAGCATGGCCATATCTGACAGTTTACAAAAAGAAACCTTTATTTTTTTGTCTCATATGAGAAATTTGAACACTATGACAGTGTCTGCATGCTTTGCCACTTCTGAATAACTAATGCCAGGTCAACAATACACAGACTGTTACAGCTTTATGAAGCAAATGATGGAGTAACAGTTAAAAACTTAACAATAAACAATTGTTAAGAGCTCCATCCAATTAAATTGCATTTTTTAAGTGTCAGCATTTTATACAATAAGGCACTCTAGCACAAACGGTGACTCAGTCCAGCTCCAGGAAGATGATGAATCAACATCTGCCCGCCCATTAAGAAGGAGGAAAAGTAAATGCAAATAGCTTTTGCAATGAGTTGTAGCACAATGCCTTCCTGTCAGATCACTCTGAAGGTAGAAACACAGATCTTAAAGAAAATACAATGAATTGAAAAAGAAACACAACAAACAAGAAACAAAAACACAGAGATGAAAAATTGCTATGAAGAAAATTAGATAATAGTCTAATTATGGAGAAACTATATTAGAAAAAAGAGTCGATATCAAGGAGTGTCTAACTTGTAGCACACTGAATCCTACCCTTAGATACGTTCATTAATAGACAAGGGAAATAGTTCCAGAAAAAGAGTGTAAACAGAGTTTTGGCCAACACTTCACACAAGTGAAATAAGACTGGTAAAATCATTCTGATAGTCAGGAGTGCAGGAGTAATCTGAACATCACACATCATAATTAAATAAACCTAAATACAACCTGACAACTTGCTCACAATATCACTGTCAGTTGGTAGGCTCCTTCAATTATTCAGTTTAAGCAAATATCTGAAATACTTTTGTAAAATAATACATGAAATGTGTGGGGAGATAGGAAATAAAGTGCGGGGGAAATTGATGTCAGAGAGTTGCATGGGCTGGGTGCTCCCTGGGGGCTGGCAGGGGTTCCCATGAGGGTCAGCAAGGGCCCTCCTATCCCAGGACTGGGGTGGTCAGCCACTGTCTCCTTTAGCCCTCCTGGAGGCTCTCCCCTTAACCTGGTTGGAAGGGGACTTCCTTGACTGTGATGATCCTGTGCCAGATTATCCCCAGCACCTGCAACCAAACCCTATGGGCAGTACATGTTTAG
The DNA here is from genome assembly GCF_003945725.1 of Corapipo altera. Lineage (NCBI taxonomy): Eukaryota > Metazoa > Chordata > Aves > Passeriformes > Pipridae > Corapipo > Corapipo altera. Next base: position 917,420 of record NW_020884949.1, read on the forward strand.
GGCCCAGCCATTTATACAGAGCTATTTTAAACAGAGAAAGGCGTAAGCTATGCTGGAATGTATATGTAATGTTGTGTTACATTTGAGAAATTTGCAAGGGTCCCCTTTAATAATAAACATAAGTCTGTTCCCCTTCCTCCTCATCTATCTATCTACAGGCAAGGTGCTGTGCTGGACATGTTCTGTAAAATGTCTTTGGCTAGGCTGGTGAGAAAGTGCTTGCAGAAAACCACTTCTAGCAAACTGGGATACACCCTCAGCTTGTGCAAACCACTCTCACTTTGATCATCAGAGTCTAATCTGATTGTTTCAACCTCTTTCTAGTTATGCAGGTGCCAGTTATTGCCATTCTATTAAGCCTGCCATTTTCCAGGTGTTTCTTTTCAAGAAAAAAAGGGGGGGGATTTATATTAAGAATTAGACCTCTTTTATTCCTGGGCCATTTCTGCCATGGGCCCATGTGCAGAAGAAGCAGAGCTAATAGCCACCAGAGCTCAGTGAATTCAGGAAGCTGCATTGACTCTTCACTCTTATCTAAAAGTTTCAATGAGCAAAGATATATCTTAATATATCAATATATCTTAATATATTTGTGCTGGTATCAGACATGTTATAATGTGAAGGGAGTAACTCAAGTTTAGTTTTCTTAACATTTAATCATACAATCCCAAAAGATTTATGGCAATTTATTACAGTGAGGGATGGGACCACGGCAGGGGAGGAGAGCTACCACAGCATGCTTATTTGCTGTCTTTTCCTTTCTGAAATCTGCACATGCTTTCTCCAGCACATAGTTTCACAATGACTTTTTCCGTGTGGTTCTCTGTTTTGGGCAGCACCCAGATAGCTGCTGTAGATGATTTCTGCCGCTGTGGAAACACTCTGGTTGCTGGGTGGAGTCTCCCTCACAGGCTATAAAAACATTGAGAACACTGCTCCTTTATTCCTGACTGTGCAGCCCTGCAAGGCAGTGTTTGTGAGGAGGAAGGTAGGTTTTTGTAGTTCATTACTGCTCTCTGTAAACCTGATGCACTTTAAGAATCCTACGTTGAATTTGTCAAGTGATCTGGCGTAAATTTTCTGTGGGTTGGAATTGCTGGCAAAGGAAAAGATGGATGTGGGGAAGAGAAGTTCTTTCAGTTTTGAAACATTTTATGGCGGGGTTTGGACAATTATTGCTTTTATTTAATGGAATTAAATAAAGGGAATTAAAAAAAGCTTAAAAGTTTAAAAGGAAATATATTTGGAGTTGACCATTTCAATGCTTTCTCTTTGCCTTTGTAGTAGGCTGCTCTAGAAATCTACAGTAAAACTGGAGGTCCTAGAAAACTACTATTCTTTGTATGGAAACTTAAAATATAGGTACAGCTGTTGTTACTTCAATAACAGTTTGTTGCTTTGGGACTGTAGAGGAGTCTTTGCTCATTAAAATGATGAAGATGAAATCTTTAGAAATCAAATCAAACCAATCTTTTAGAAGCATAAGAGCAAAATCCTGGTTTTATGACTAAGAACACAGGCAAAGCCACGTAAGTGCTCTGTCATCTGTGGTTTGTTCTGCTAAATCTTTCCACAGAACTTTACAAGGATGAGATTGTTTTTCTCTCTGATGTTTTCATATTCAGCAGAATTTCCAATGCAAAATGAATTATTACCTGTTTTTCTGATAGGGTGTCATGACTATAATTTAGAGCAAGATCTTGGTCTCTAGCTTTGGACAGTAACTGGAGATGTATCTGACATGGTTCATGATATGGTTAAATAAGCATAGATAAATGCTGCTGTTTGACACAAACTGTAGTCTAAAAGTCTAGTTTGTGTCTTTAAATAATTTCAGTAGAGCACCTTCTCAAAACTTTCAAAAATTCAGATATGTCCAGTTCAAGGGCGCATCTTTTAGGGGCTAAGAGCCAGACAGAAAGCAGCATTGCAGTAATTTTTGTGAACCAACAGTTAGGGCTTTCAGTCTGTTTAATTTTTGAAGCCAATTGCAATGTTGATCACTCCAATTGGGAATGATAAAATGCATAAAAATCACAATATTTTTCAAAATGAGATATTTTAAGTTCGTGATCGTTTTTCCTTTCAAACAGGACATCTACTGATTCTGGATTGGAAAGTGGGACACATGAACAGGACAATATTTTGTTAAATAGAATAACTCTCAAATAGTTATCTGGTATGGAGTAACCACAAAGGAGCATCACGCTTTTCTATGTCAACTTCTGTTTGTATCACTCAGTAGGCACATGCTTTTTCTTCTCCCTGTTTCTAATCTATGTCCTGAGCATAAAAGTAGACAAAAAATATGACAGCCATCAGTCCTTTCAGTCTTTTTGATACCAAATTAAAATAATATTTGGGCTGAATGTATCTGTCCTGGATCTCGTTACTGTTTACATGAGCTGTTTGCATTTTAGAGTGGCGTGAGTCAAAGCATTTGGAAAGACCTTATCAGGGAGCTGGCTGTCTTCCTAGATTCCAATCTTCTTTTTTCTTGTTAGACATATAAAGCAAAAGAGTTTTATACGTAAGTTAGTTTCTTATCTTTCTAAGCCAATTCAGTCTAAGGTTTTTAGCTCCTTTCGAGAGTCATTGCCTACTTCGACTTCTATTAAACTAGACAGAAATAGATGGATCTGCAGGCCAAAATATCTTTATTTAAAAAGAAAAAAACCCCTCAAACTTAGTTCTTAAGGCAGAGATTTTTTTTTATGTATAAATTAAATTAGAAAATACATAAAGGTTTAGAAGCTTAATAAACAGTGTAGTATGTCAGCCTTCTGCTCTAGCCAACCCCAAGAGCAGCAAAATCCCTAGAGCTGGGTGTGAGGGATGGGTGTAGGGATACGCAGAAAACATGGATACATTTCTGAAACCAGCTCTCTCGGAGAAGTGTTATGTTATCAACCAAAACACAGGTTTTTTCCCTCTTTTTCTTAGAGGTGGTGTGAGAATTAATCTTGTTTCTTAGTTTTAAATGGTTGTACGCTCTGTGAATCCACTTGTCAACAGACATATCAGTACATGTTGGTGTTGATGACTCAGTGCACCCAATATGGAGACTTTTAAATGTTTTCATCCTGCTGCATATGGTTTTTGTGTGTTCTGTTATAAAATGCAGCAGAACTTCAGGTATGATACCACTTCATCTGCCCTCACTAAGTTCTGTCAATACAAGAAGGGTGCAGGAGTCACTCTTAACAGCTTGATAAAAGTGTTCTTGTAATAACAGTGTAAGTGTGCTTTTCTGATCCTGAACAAATGACACATTATAAAAGTTAGTCCTTAAAACTTACACAATATTCTGACCATTGTTTACCCAGCTAAGACCTACTCTAAATACCATACAAATACAGATCTGGAATCAGTTTCAGGTTTTCTGGCAGCACAGGCAGAGCTGAATTTTGTGCCCTTGGGACTGAGGGAAGGGCACAAAAGCAAGAGTTTTCTGGGGAAGGTGGAATATAGGCGGTTCCTGCCTCAGAGAGGGGAGGTAAGGAGAGCTTAAGGCAGGCTGTGGGAGATAGCTGTTCCTTTGCTGTCTGCAGAACATGGAAGTAAGCTTTACAGTTTTGCTACGAGGCAAAAAAACCCAGCTGGACTGTAGCTACGTAGCTTGGTCCTAAATGTGTGTTGCTTTAACAGACTGGTCTCTGCCCTTACTGTAGGACCTACAGCATGTGTTAGCAGTATAATCAACATTATTTTTTATATCTGTATATATAATCTACATTACATAATCTGTACCACAAGACTGCAAATAGAATTTTATCTCTTCACATTAGATTCAAAATTAGTCTGGCTTACTCAGCAACATTAGTTTATTATTTGTATGTATGCTTTAAAACCAAGCCTTCCCTAGACTTTGCTGTGGAAGAGTGTTTTTAAAAAAAAATTCTTTTGAATAACTCTATTTGATAAACCATTGGTTCCTCCTTTCTGTTCACTCAGTATTTCAGTTAACAAACAGAGAATTTCTCACCACCTATTTCACAACCGATAGGTTGCGTGAAGCAACCTCTTAATTATTTTTGAGTGCTCAGTGTAACATCACAACTCATATTTTTTTCCCATTCTGCATAGTTACTTATGAAAAAGCTGGATGTATTTTCCTTTCAAGTGGTAAAAAGCACAGTTATGCTTTTTTATCTCTTCTTAAATGCATAAAGCTCTATTATTATGTAGAAATTGTAGGAAATATGTAAGAAAAAAGAACAATGTATAGGAAAATATCCACTTTCACACATCTTCTTTAGAAAGGGTCTAGTCAAAGAAATCCCATGAGAATATATTTAACAAGGGAATATCTTTTGTCCTGACATAATACACAAGAACTCCAGCCTCAGTAAATGATCAGACGAGAATACTTGTCTACCACTGAATTTGAAAATAATTAAATACTCAGTAAGCTAAAAGGGTATAGCTGTTAGAGAAAGACAGACTAATTGGGTTCTGGTAACTTGCCTTTTTAAGTCAATTCTAATCCTAGGATATTGCTAATAAGCAATTAGTCCAACTACTTTACTGTTCTAATCTAAAACTTCTGCAAGTAACTAAGAGTATGGGGGTGAGCAAGCAACTGTGGAGTATCACATCCCCTGCCAAACATCAAAGTTCCCTGTTTCCAACAGCACAGGTCAGTTACAACTTGGGAAACTAACCGCTGCATGTGATAGTTCTAGAGAAAGGACTTTGAGGGTGGGAAACCTTGAGTTTCACTGGCGCTGAAAATGATGAAAAATTAAAATTTGATGCGTCTCTTTCCAGAAACTCAGTCAACATGGCTATGGTATCAGAATTTCTGAAGCAGGCATGGTTCATGGAAAATCAGGAGCAGGAATGTATTGTAAGTATTATCAGCTTTTGAGAGCATAATGCTTGTTTTTCTGTACTCTTACAAGTGATTTAAAGACACAGACCACCAAACGTTTTGCATACATGCAAAGGGAGGAAAAACAATGGCAAAACTCCGATGGATTAGAACTGGAACTCAATTTTATTGCAATGTATAATTCAATAACTGAGGAAATCTGCTATTAGATAATCAGAAAAAATTACTCTTATTTGTACATATTATCTCGTTATCAATTCCTAAGCAAAACTAGTTACTGTAATGAAACTGTAATTCCCAGTGGCCAGTCACTGATTCACTCAAATTGGCCTCTTTGAAGTAGTAATCTGTTGCTGGCATGTGTGAATGTGTAAGAACATGTTCAGATGATGTACATGAAAATGAGGCACCCTTACGCTGAGGTACAGGAAGCCAGGAGCTGGAACTCAGGAATGTAGAGGAGGAAGTAAAGTCATTAATACATGTCCTAGTTATCATATCATCTCATGCTTATGCTTGAAAGAGCCACATTATGTAATAAAACATCTCAGACAATCACTACTGATACAGATTAGAAGGGAGGAATACGGTGGTGAGAAGTTTAGAGTTACCTCACTAGGATGATACGGAGAAGCTTTCTGATAATGAGGTTAAGATACTGAAATGACTGTCAGGAAGGGCAAAGCAGTACACTGCAAAGTCACAGGAGTTCCCTAAAGAACTTATTATACTGAAAAGAAATATAGGGGAAATTTCAGTAAATAAAGTTTTCTGCTCTAGGCCTTTGTGGATTTTGTAATATTGACTCCACAGCATTTTGTATGTAAAACTTTGACTCCACCATCCTATCCCCGTTTCACTCCCAGGGTCGTGAGACATTCTTGGTTGTGGTGGTTACAGACAGTTTTTTATTGATGGTAGATAAGTTTGTCATGGAAACCACTATACAAACTTGAGGAGAATGAGAAATAGGCAGCAAAACAGTCCCATTCCTTTGTTGACTTATCATGCAAGTCTCAACGACGTTTTGAAATGTATGCAAGAGACTTTTAAATATGCAGTCTGTCTGCTCTCTTATGACTCCTAGTGATAAAATTGTGTAGGGAGATGAACATTTAACAGATGTCAGAAGTGTACAAAATTCAATACAGAGTGTTGTGTGTAAAACATGTATCCATAAGACCTTGCCATTTCTCTTGTGGTGTTTAATTTTAATTGCAAAGGATTAAAAAAATTAAAATAACAGGGTTTGAAACAAGAGAAAGAGTACAGGTGACTCTGAAAAGTCTAGCTAAACTGATTTTGTTTTCTAATAAAAAAATCTCGCTATACATCAGAACAATGGGAATTTTATGTAATTTTTTCATCCAAGAATCTTGAGGCATCTTGTAACTTCTGAAAAAGAAATAGGCATCAGTTAGGTAGCACTGTTGAGTTATAGGTCCTACCACTAACATGATTTGTCATGTTGCTGACTTCGGACAAGCCATGTAATCTGTTGTGTAATTCCCACAGTCCTGTAGAGGCTGATTAGAGAGTGGCCACCTAGGAGTAGATTCACCAAAGGCGATAAGTAGATAATGCCTTGTGCAGAGTGTGGCTTACGTCTTAAGTTTCAAAGTTAGGCAACAGGTCTCCACTTCCTTATAGGATTAGATTTGAATTCTTCTCCCAGATCTTGAATGCAACAAGTGTTTATAGCCTCAGATATGAGTCATCTGAGAAGACCCTTAATGTGAGCCACAGGTTGCGTAAGGTGAGCAGATAAATTAGTAGCACTTTAATGGCAGTGCCTGTAGGACTTAATTGTAGTTTTAGAACCTTTAAAATTTGGACATAATTTGCTAATATGACAGTTAAGTGTTTTCCTACACAATCCAACTTAGTCTGAGAAACAGGTCTTCAGGTACCTAAAACAATATATGAAGTACTTTCTGTTTAATATATGAGCTGTGAAGGGAATAAATCTGATGCATAGCCGTTACTGAATCTGTTTAATTCTCTGGAGTTACAAAATTGTGTGTCCTTCATACTTCTATAATAGACAATCCAAAATGCATACTTTATTTAGCCATCCAAAACTGCTTCTTTGTAAAAATATTCTTTGAAAAGAGCAATTTTTATTTTATTTTTAATTTTATTTTTTATTTTCCCTCTGCAGAAAAGTTCAAAAGGTATCCACGGAGTACAAACATACCCTAATTTTGATCCATCAGCTGATGTTGTTGCTCTGGACAGAGCTATTACTGTAAAAGGTAAGAGGAGTATATATCTTGCTATGCTAAGACACTTCCTGAGGAAATTTTCAGAATAGCACTGAATAAAATAGCAGAGCAAGAGGCAATGGCAAGCAGGAGAGGTGCCTCTCCTTTTCAAGGCTTGACAATACATTAAATTATGCCACTTGCTAAAGAATCTCAATTCTTTGATAACCTGATGTTGTATTAAAGTTTCAGACCTTAATGCTGCATTAAAGTTCTTGAATATGTTGAAGGAAGGGTTATAAAAATTTAATTTCTAGAGAAGGAAAAAGTATTATAGCATACCGTACGGTTACTTTTTGTCTTGATTTCTCTAACATTCCTGCATGAGGCAGTGAATATGCTGATAATGTAGTGCATCCTTCTGTTGTGCTTCTCTTTTTTAATGAAATTCACATTTGACACTTCATCTGTACTTTGAAATCTTTTTCAGTTTGACTAAATGAGATTAAATTAATATACCATCTCTTTTTTTAGGTTTTTTGTTATTGTTTTCAGTTTAGTGGAAGTTCTGCACTCAGGACACTTTAAGAATTTCTTTATGAAATTGCAGAAACATATGTTTTTGAGTTCTATAGGAATCTATTTATTTGGTGTCTTTACTAATTATGAGTCCATAAAGATTACACTTTCAGTTAAACTTAAGTGTGTCAAGAAATCAAAATATTACAGGAAGCAAATAATAATAGAAATACAATTGGCTAAATGATGCATATATTTTGAATATATTGGGATTTTTGTTGTTTGGTGATTCATAGGTGTGGATGAAGCTACCATCATTGACATCTTGACTAAAAGAACAAATGCTCAGCGTCAGCAGATCAAAGCTGCCTATCAGCAGACTAAAGGAAAGGTAAAGTATTCTAGCCAAGATTATATTTACACTCAGAATATCAATGTTTCTCCTGGGTTAGATGGGATGTATGAATCTAGATAGAATACTGAATTGGATAGGAGAGTTACAGGACCATAATACTGTTCCATAAATATACCATCACTGGTATAGGCCTGGGCCTACAACTGTCAGTGTTTTCTTACCTCTGAGTGATAAAACTGCTGGTCCCTGGAACCGAGAAGCTTGGAAGTTACTACATGTTTCTATGTGTTTAAATTGCTCTTACTCTTCCCTGTTACAGATTTTCTTCAGTTAAACTTGTAACTCTAAATTGAAATTGCAATTTCATAGTTGGCAATACTGAAGTTACTTAGCATTTGCTTCTTGGAACAGGGATTCCTTTAAGTGTAATTTTAAAGGCCAAGTCAGAAAATAAGTCTAATATCTTGTTTTAGCCTAGATTTCCTGTTTATGTTCAGGAAAACCTCACTTGTGGTTTTCACAGCTCTCTCCTCCCTCAGAGGAAGCTCCAACTTTGCAATTATATTTTTAAATGATTATTTAAAAATATAACTTTAAAGACACAGGGAGACTAATGATGTTAAACTATCAGATACCCTAGTTCCTGGTACATCATCTAAAGCAGAACAATACTAATTATGGACATGGGGCTTGTTTCTGAAATAATCTTGTTGGTTTAGCTATTTTGACAAAACAGGTTGATCTTCTCACTCTTAGAGCTACAGCTTGGACTCATACATGGTGAACAATAGGGCTGAAATGTTTAATGTAACAAAATAAGAGTACTGGGGATTTTCAGATAGGAGGCAGAATAAATAAGATTTTTATTTTTTTTTTCACTTAAATTTAGGTCAAATTAGAATGTAGCCCATATCTTAATCTCAGGACTTGTGATTTTGTTTATATATGTCCAGAGTTTCCACTGCAAATTCTGTATCCTTCATGCAATAAGTGGATAAAATTAAATGTTATCCACATAAACACCTTAGTCAAAATTTTAAGAACAATATAGCATTACCTTCTCTTGAAAAACAAGCAGCCTATTTTGAGTCATCTTCTGATGCAGTAAATGGGTGAATACAGCTGAACTGCAATGTGTGAAAAGGCTTCTGAATATTTACTGAAAAACCCTGATGATTTGATTAACATAAAGGTGACAAAAAATTAATGTAGGTCTTCATTTCTTTTTTAGTAGCCAACGGGATGATGTAGACTGAGATTCATTGGAGGTCAGACTAATGTTTGGACTGTAGCTGAACAGCAGCTACATCTTTACCATTCATTGGCTTAGTGTGTTTCTTATTCTTCTCAACACAGAGTCTGGAAGAAGCTTTGAAAAAAGTCCTGAAAAGCCACTTAGAAGATGTTGTTGTGGCTTTGCTCAAAACTCCAGCTCAGTTTGATGCTGAAGAATTAAGAGCCTCTATGAAGGTAAGACAAAATTTTCAGAGATAAACTTTGTTAAAGAACATAAGTAATTATCAGGGCCTGTAAGTTACACTGGACTTCAATTGCAAAGCTTGTGTACTGGGTTTTTTAACCTCATTTTGCAAAACAAATCTATACTGGTAATTCAGATTATGGAGCAAGACCCAGTATTCTGTACTGAATTTCAGGTCGGAGGAGTCTCTTTTGTGAGAATTAACTCTGCCTTCTGAAAATGGGTTGCTAATATAGTGATAGAGGGCCATAGTGTTTACATACGTGTTCACGTAAGGGAAAACAAAAAGAGAAGAAGGTATTTTTCTTCATAGATTTTACATTCCTATTTTTATATGCTCTATTTTGTCCCTTTAGCACTTCTTTTGGGTACTAGGATATTAAATGTGATAAAATTTTAATTTCAAAAGAGCTGAAATAACAATATTGTGTGGAAGCCTAGTGTTTTTAATTTTTATTTCTTGTTCCATGTGATGCCTTCAAAGCCAAGTCAGTGATTCGCATCTAATTTCTGTCACAAATTTTAAGTTTACTCTATTGAATGACATTTCTGAAGATTCAATCACTTTTATTAGGGGCTTGGAACTGATGAAAATACCTTAATTGAGATTCTGGCCTCAAGAAACAACAAAGAGATCAAAGAAGCCAACAGATACTACAAAGAAGGTAATTCAGAGCAAGAAAGAAGTATTAATGGTACAACTCTGTAATACGCACATTAGAATCACAGCCTCACTTCTTAGTATGAGAGGCAGAGAACATTACAGGAGGCAAATGAAGCTTCACAAAAAATTTTAAGGAGTTGTGGGGGAGGGACATCATACTGACTTTTTCTGTCCTAAGTAGATCCCAGTAGAGAAGGAAAAGGTACATCATCACTGCCAGAACTGTGGGTGTCTCATGGAATGAGTCACACATTTAGATGTTTTCTAGAATGCATGTTAAACTGAGCTGCTTTTCTTCCCTTGTAACTAAACAAGGCTGACTTTTGGAGATATCACTAGGCTTGAAAAAAAAGCTTGTTGAGTTAGAAACAGACAATGTTAGCAGTAGGAGCAACCAGTGAACTACAGGAGGAAAATATTTGAAGAAATAAAATGTAGGGTGGTGTCTGTCATATATGTCAAGTTTACTGTGTTGTCTAATTAAATCATGTTTTCAGAGATTATGAGCCAAGTTTTCTGAGACATTTCCATTCAAATAATCTTTTTCTGGAAAGCGTTTTGGTTTAGTTCAGTACTGGTAAAAACAGACAGAAATAAGAATGAAAAAAAAAAGCAGCTCAGAAAAAAGCTTGTGTATTTCACAAGCAGAGCCTAAGACAATGCTACCCCCAAGACCTTAGAGAAGGAGATTTTTCATCAGATTTTGGGTTTAACCTCCAATTTCACTGCATATCTTAGAATTTTACAGGATACATTACAAATACACTTCTTCAGTAGAAGCTAAATGAGAGAAAGTAAGACAGTTGCATTTCTAGTGGGCATATTTAAGTGGGGAATTAAGAAAAGACTGAAAAAGATCCTAGGATGGTTTGGAAAGGACCTTTAAAGACTATCTGACCAACCTAGATGATAACTTCCAAACAAACTACAATTTGATTTCAGTGCTGAAGAGAGATCTGACACAAGACATTATCTCTGACACATCTGGTGACTTTCAGAAGGCTTTGGTTGCTCTAGCCAAGGTATGCTGTGCTTAAGCATTTTGAGTGACATTATCTGTAATAAATAAATATTATCATGACTATTTTAGAGAGTCATACGATAAATAAACATTTGGGTAATGTTTATTTCCTTGCATTGCTTTTTACTTTCATATCCTAGATCAGTTGTAATTTTTCTTAAACAAAGTACAATGAGATTTTATCCTGAATGCATTTTAAAAACCATCATTTTTATTGTAAAACATATTTGTTGTTTATCAGTCATACTTTTAAGACTTTTTTGGTGCTGTCTTTAAGCACTTGAAAAAACAACAGACATAATGTCATGTCAATTGACTAGAAATAGAAAAAACAGAAATACTTACAATTAGAGAAATAAATCTTTTGTCCTGCTGTTAAGGTATGTTTCCAGTATTTAGATAATGGGACAAGGGCAAGGAGTTAACAAGTGGACAAAGCATTTTTTAAATTTATGTTCAAAAGCTGAGTTTAAACACTGGAACTTCCTGATAAAAATGGATAGATACTTGATTTTTGAGTACATATATGAAGCTTGTACATGCACACAAGATTATTTTTTGGTATGTCCATGGTTTGGTTTTCAGTTTTTGCTTCCAAATCAACTTGAAAGAAATCTATTGAATGATCACCAGGGAGCAGATCACAGGTTCTAAGCCTGCAATTTCACATCAAGAAAGAATACTTCCTGTGGATTTTCATGTAGGACTTAAGAAATAAGTTGCTGGTGGCCTTAGAAGTCTGAAATCTAATTGATTACAAATACAGCAGCTTTATTCATAGAATGGTTGTCATAACTGTAACTATTTCCAGTTATGCATTGATATGACAGTGGTTCTGCAGAACTCTAAAGTGTTGAGGTTTAGTGAATTGAATGATTGTGAGCACCAGTGAAATTTTGTTTATTTCCTTACGTAGGCTGACCGATGTGAAGATTCTCATGTGAATCATGAGCTTGCTGACAACGATGCCAGGGTAAGATCATACTTGGCTCTCTGCAGAACTTCTGACTTACCTGAGATTACACTGGGTGCACATGTTCTGCCTGAATTGCAGACCAAATAGAGAATGTCATACAGCAGTCTTTTCTGAGGGTATAGTGTTTACGTGAAGTAATACTTCACTTATATGAAGTTCATGTAAGCTTCACTTATATGAAGTTCATGTAAGTTTCATTATCGGAAGGAAATTAGATCTTCACCCTAATATCTAGCTTCAGAAATGTTTCTGCAAGGCTTCTTCTAGTTCATGTAAAGTGTGCAGACCATTTGAAGTACAGGTCAACAAGTGGAGGAATTAAGTCTAATCTTCCTTCCATTTTTAACACGGTTCTTGAATTGAGGGACAAAGGTGTACCCATCTATGTGCATAACTAGCTAGCACACCTTGACCAGTGTGTTAGCCAAAGCTATTGCTTTGGAGTGATAACCTTTCAAGATTATTGGGTAAACTTCACAGTCATTTTCTCAGTAATTCTAAAATAAACATCTATTCTTTTCCTTCTTTTTTCCACCATTAGTGGGATTATTATTGTTAAAGTATTGGTAAAACTTAGTAGTCTTTCCTGAGAAATCTGACATCATGGTTACAATTTAAATGTAGATAGACTTTAAACTGATTTTTAAAAAATCCAGAAAAAAAAAAGGTTGTGGAGAAATATTGCTTTTATTCCTGGTTCATAAAGAGTTTAGTTCTGTCATCAGCCCTAGATATGAAAGTAAATTAATACTCTGTCTAAGCTCAAGTTCAGTACTATTTATCTTTATGCAGAGTGTTGTTGAATCTTTTTGTGCTGTGTGGTGGTCTTTAATGATTACTTTTAGACAGGTTTGAGGAGGTAAGGAAAGTGAAGGACACTGGTTTGTTTCTTACTTTCTTGGAAGTAAAAGTCACTCCTGGAAAGACAAGGAGTACTTGGTGCATAGACTTCTCTTGCACATTGGACCAGTTAATAGCAGAGATAATTTGTTAGTATTAAGAATGCCTACCAGTCCTAAACTCCCATGCAGACTGCTATCATATCATGATAAATGAAAAATAACTTAATTCAAGAATGAAGTATATCTCTGTGAGCTAGATGATAATCGTAAATTGTCTGAAAGTATGTTTTCTAGCTGCACTGTGTTTTCTAAGTACTATTATAAGTGAAATACGAAGTATAACTTGACAGAGCTAGAGTGGTCTGAGGTAGGGTAGAGTTTTGTTATGGATTGTGTCAAGGGCTAGGGTTCATTGCTGACAAGCAATGACTCTCAGAAGTACAGTATTCCTGTTTGAGTTTTACTATTCCAATATTGACTTTACTACTTTCTTTTCTTTATGACAGGCCTTGTATGAAGCCGGAGAGAAAAGAAAAGGAACAGATATTAATGTGTTTATTACTATTCTTACTACTAGAAGCTACCCACATCTTCGAACTGGTATGTTGAATGAAACTGTGTGCTTTGCTGGCATGGATTTTGCACATGACCTGGTCATGAATTCAGACAGGATATAGATTATCAAGATGTGACTCTGGCTGCTACAAAGGTCTTTGTAATTGGAAGAATGCTTGCTGACTAAGGGTGCAGTTGGCAGCTTGGCTGTTCTTTCCGTGGTAGAGATGAGCAATATCATTTAGGCTGTTAATAAAACTGTTACCATGAAGTCTCAAATGGCTAGTGATCACAATGCCAAGCAATCAGTGTGACAGAGGTTCTGAATACTCCTCAACATAGTCTTGTTCCTAAGCCACTTTGCCCTAGATAGAGGGTTATCATACAATGTCACAGGCTCTGATAGTCAGTGGACCACTTCTACCCCTACCAGTGGGAACACGAACCCTTCCATCCTAACAAAATCCCATTCCATATGCAGAGTTCACCAGCCCATGAAGTAATACTGCTCTTTACACTGTGCTGTCTGAAGAAAATGAGAAAGATGACTTACAAACAGTCCTCTGCTGCAGCAGAAGAGGCAGAATAAGGCAGAGGCAGTACTGTATTTTCATCTCTATTCACTCAGTTTTCTTCCCTTATTTAGTCTTTCAGAAGTACAGCAAATACAGCAAGCATGACATGAACAAAGTACTGGATTTGGAGCTCAAAGGTGACATTGAGAATTGCCTCACTGCCCTTGGTAAGTGGTTTTGTACATTGCAACCTACTGTATGTACTGACTGAAAACTTAAGTTTTACTTTTACTATACTTACTCTGATCAGAAACTCTTCTGGACTTGCCCTGCTTCTCTGAGAAACTTCCTAAGTAAAAAAAAAAAAATAAACCTCATCCAATCATAGTGATTTAATTAACTTATCTAAAATTAATTAACCTATCTTCTGATGAATTACTAGAAATACCTCTCCTGATATATGGGACGATCTTTTAAAGAGAACAGATGAACTGTCAACATAAAAAAACCTTTATAAGAAGTCACTATGCCAAAAACAACAAGCACAACTTGTGTAGAAAACCCAATAGTTTTAAACTTGTCTTCAACCAAACCCACTCTTCTCCAAGTTTTGTGAAAACACTTTTAATATATGACTATTCAAAATATAACTAATTTCCTTCTGTGGTTGTGTTCAAGAAAATATTCATATAAAGCTAGTGACTGTTTTTCATGAACAGTAAGGTGAGGCAGGGACTGATTCTAACAAGTGGACCAGGGATGGAATCAGGAACCAGGCACCTGTTTTGTTCTCAGCTTTTATATCACATATATTTTTTATCAAGCATATTTTGAATAAAAGAATTATTTCCATCAGATACCTCTTAATATCAAAAGTATAAGGCAAGTACTTACCATAGCTTGGTTTGCAAAACATCAGATCATAACCTTCAGCTCTTCTGTAGAAGACATAAATGTTTTCACTTTTTTCTTCTTTTCTTCCCTAATTTTGTGGCAGTAAACTAGGGAGAAAACTCTTGTCTTTATAGTAACTGAATTCCCTGACTGAATTGTTTTCTGAATAGACAGAGGAAAGGAACTGCTCCTTCTCCTATATTTTTGAGATAGGTAACAAAGAAGTACATAAACAGGATGTGCTGGTAGGAACAATGAGACTGTTTTTAAAGTGTTCTTTTGCCAGACTTTTGTCTTCTGTTACTTCTTACATGTAGAGCAGAAGTGACGTTATCTCACTGCTTCATTACAGTGAAGTGTGCCACAAGCAAGCCAGCTTTCTTTGCTGAAAAACTCCATTTGGCGATGAAGGTAACCTAAAGAAACAACTTCTCTTTGTAAACATGAGGTGCTTTGTAAGCTGAAAAATAACAGGCTAGCTAGAGCTCTCTAAGCTCTTCGTGTGATAGAAAAAGACCGTGGAAGGAAATTCAGCGTATTTCGTTCACTCCTTCTGTTCCCGCCTTTGAAACCTGAGAGTCTTTCCATAGGAGGAGCTGTCTGTGTGCTGCAGTGTGTTCAGGAGGGCGTCTATCCATCCACACATATCTTTCACGGTCAACAGTACCAGAAAGCTAACTGGAACTTTTCTTACTTGTGAAACCCCAAAAATATTAGTGAGAAGGAAATAGGAAAGCAATTACAGAGCACAAACCTTGTGGAAGTCTAATCTTTGATGAGACATCCATGATCCTTCTGGCAAATCTGGAACCCAAGTTGAGTGAGGCAGCTGGAGATTGTGAAACAGTCTAGTATGCAGGTATTGTCACAACTCTTGTGACTTGTTTAGGAACAGTATGTGAAAAATTGAGTGAAACATTATGAAAATATGGATCATTGCACTGTTAAAAAAATAATGAAAAAAGACAGTGAAGTCTAACTTGTCTCTGATGTCTAGCAAGCACTGTGAAGGAGATGCCTCTTTTCAAGAAACAGATAAAAGAAATATGTAAAAAAAATTCAGGGTGGAGGTAGACTGTCAGAAGTGAATTGTGCTCATAGGGAACAGAAGGCAGATATGAGAGGTCCCCATTATGCTTTAAGGAATAGGATGTGGGATCTGTTCACCTGCAAAGAAGTCTAATGGATTAACACACAAAACTTGATTAAAGATGTTTCAATGATGTAAGTAGTATCATTCTTTTCCATTTTTTTTTTATTTTTTTCCTCCTTTCTTTTTTTCTTTTAACAGGGTGCTGGGACACGGCACAAAGACCTCATCAGAATCATGGTTTCACGCCATGAAGTGGATATGAATGAGATCAAAGGCTATTACAAGAGGCTGTATGGCATCTCTCTCCGCCAAGCCATTATGGTAGGTTTTCTCTCAAGTGACACGCAAAATGCAAAACAACCAGAGGATTTTTGAAGTCCAGTGAAGGTTTGTTAACTCTTCTGCTCCTCAGTCACCAGTTCATCCTGAGTATCTCACTGTAACTGAGTAACTCATGTTTCCAATGGTCCACATGGTGGTAGAACTAATTCCTTTTCTGAGTCCATTTTTTTTTGTCAGAAAAGGGTTAGTACTTTGTTAGTAACGATGCATATCTCAGGATAGCATCTTTCAATAGAAGCCAAGAGCTGAATGGAGATCACAATATCCCCAAGTTCCTGTATTTAGGCAGACATAAAGTACCTTGGCAGGAGAGTGGAGATGATTGCCCTGACAGCTCTATGGGAGATATTTGACAAAACTGGCTATTGGGTTTTAACATTTGAGGTACTCCTGCAAATGCATGTTAACTTATATTAATATTTATTTGGCCTGCTTTCCAGATGACCTAAGTAAATGAATTAAACTAACAAAAATATTTTCTCAAAAGAGACTGACTACACAATGTATTTTCTGGAAAATTTAGCCAGTGAGGGACTTGGTGAAAGCTAAACTTGGAAAAGGGTAGAGCATCTTTTTGGAGGCTAGTAGTGCAGATAAAAAAAAATAATCTCGACTGGAGTAGAAACCTACTCTCTACACGTATCAAAATGCCTTTTGGATTTTTATTGGTGTCTGCTACTTTTTCAGTTTGGTGCCAAAGGTTACTTTTATTCTTCCTTCATGAATGTGGGTGAACTGTGATTTGCTATGTAAATACATCACTTCATCACGTCCTAGAGTGATAACTGCATCCAAATGTCTTGAAGCATAGCACGGCTACACTAAACAGTTCATATGTCTCTGAAAAGTAGATTCAAATTAGAGAAAACAAAGCATGTAATAATTACACTGCATACTTAATGCATAACATCCATTTTTATCAAGCTGAATATCCCATTGTGGATAGAGTATTTCTGCAGTATTAGCCTTTGTTTGAGATACTCCTAGACACAATGTGTATAGTGTTTTAATATTAATGAACATTGGACATCACTGGTCAAGGAAGAACTTTCACTATATTTAGAGAAGAAAAGCTTAAGCTCCTGGATGTCTAGAAATCTCCTGTGCTTATCTTCTTTATTTTTGCCATTAAATCTCCTGGCCTTTTGTACTGGGTCTGGCTGAGTTAATTTCCCCATAGTAGCCCTCACAGTGCTGTGCTTTGCATTGGTAGCTAGAAGGGTGTTGATCACACCAGTGTTTTGTCTACTGCTGAGCACAGCATTAGCACTGTAACATTCCTTCCTCAGTTGAGGGCAAGATCCTGGGAGGGGACCCAAGAAGGCCAGCTGATCCGAAGTGACTTAAGGGATATTCCAGACCATATGGCATCAGCTCAGTTATAAAAGCTGGGGCAAGGAGCAGGAAGGCAGGCATTCATTGTCTCCAATGGTTGCCTGCTGAGGAACCATTACATGTTGCTGAAGCCCTGTTTCTAGGAAAATGGCCGGACATTGCTGCTCATGGGAAGTAGAGAATTAACCTTGTTATGTTTTGTGTCGCTTTTGCACGCATAAGCTTTTGCTTTAAGAAACTTCCTTTTCCTAAACCACTAGTTGTTTCATATCTTACTCCCTCCCCTGTCTGTCTGGGAAATGGAGTGATAGAGTAGCTGGGTGGGCATCTGGCATCTGGTCCAGGTCAACACCTTGTCTACAACTGCACCACTCTGGAAATGCATGTGTTTATTTCTAGGTCGTACAGATAATTTCACCTGAGGGTACTCAGTTGCAGCACAATCTATGGTGAACATGTATAGTATCAAGTGATTATTTTATTTAGGTGAAGCGCTGATGCTTGGTACATGTATATTGAATGCTTATTGAAATTTATTTCACTTAAGACCATTATTCTAACAATTGTGGGGGGGTTGTGCTTAAATCGACAGGATGAACTCAAAGGGGATTATGAAAGCATCCTGGTGGCTTTATGTGGAAGTGAAAACTAAGTTTTATGTTCCTGAAACACACTCAAGCCCAGTTGATGAAGGTCTATATATTTAGCTGTCTATATAAAAGACAGGCTTTACATCGTGAGGTTTCTGTGGAATGGTACTTGGTCCATATGTATTTTGTTGCAAACCTGTAGCCCAGAATGTATTTTTTTTCCAGCATCTTTATTCTGAATGGCATTATTATCTCTTGTTATCATTTATTCAAAGTCAAAGAATGCCCACAACTTTCTATTTGCTTGATTATTCAAGAAAATGGTAAAGTTTTCATTTATTCTAAGCAAATAAACTTTAAAAAATAAAATTAAGCCATGTGGAACTTTGTATGTCCTTTGTTGCTATTCTGCATTTAATTTCAAGTTGTCTGAGTACAGTATGTACAGTAAATAACTTAATCAAAAAATAATGTAGAAATATCAGACTGTATAGCTGAGTTTGCACCTTTCATTTCACTTCAGCTAGGGTTTATGTAAGCCACATACATGAAAAACACCTAAAGACAACCTGTTAAAAAAAATTAACTTGTTAAAAATATAAAAAAGCTA
>NW_020884949.1:936348-994887 GCF_003945725.1 Corapipo altera
TTGTATTTAGTGGGAAAAAAAAAAGGAAAAAATTGAAAAATTCTTCATAGCTCATTGTGATAGACTGAAATGTTCAAGGTTAATGACTCAAATAATTGTCCATTTGCAAAAGTATCGGATGCTTTACTGAGGCCAGGTTTGCACTCCCCAAACAAAAGAGAGAAGTTTTGAGTAGCAGGTTTTAAAAATTACTTCCAATTAAAACTGAAGTAGTTATTAAAAATTTTTTTGAAGGAGACATTTTTTGGCTGAGTTCAAGAAGGTGTTAGCAGCAACATGTTCTTTGTGAGAGTACAACCTAACGATTCAACTTCAAAACACAAACAAATGAGCACCTAGCATTTTCATTTTGAGTAAAGAAGGAGATGGTATAAAGTTAAACATGCTATTAATAGAAAAACAGTTGTTATCTGATTGTGAGTTTTGCAGGACCATACACGGTTTTACTACTCCAACAAGCAAGTTAAATCCCCCTAGGCATGCATTCCTGTCTAAGAGGCACACATTTTTGTAGGGTTAGGGAACTACTTCCATACACATTTAAAAAAACCAGAAGCTTTTGATAAAAATTCTACTCATATGGCTATTTCACAAGTGTTTTCAAGGTTATGGTGTATTTATTATAACTTGTTATTTCCATGTGAAATATGCAACAAACTACTATAGTCCAGAAACTTTTGTACTGCAAAAAAGTAGAGCTGAGGTTAATACTTGTGAAACAGAGTGATTGCACCATCTATTTCACTGGCAGAAGGCCTTGAGATGGTTTGAGTAGACATGAAGGATGTTTCTAAAGTAAAAAAAAAGAATGGTTTTCAGTTATGCTAATACCTAAGTAGAAAGGTGATTTCCTGGCATTAAGAAAGGGCAACCCTTGTCCTAAAAAGCAGTGTGCACAGTAAAGGGGAGAGACAGAGAATTAAATGGACCAGCACAAATAGTCTTTTTTTCTATGCAAATTAATAAAAGCTTCAACAGCAAAATATAAGTGCAGGTCTGTAGGAATACATACATATCCAGAAGAATTTGTAACAGAAAGTTAGAATTCATTTTGCTAGGAAGGCTTTCTGCCTAGGTGGTGCTTTTTCTCAAAGGCAGTATCAATGCTTCCCCTCCTCTGCATAGCAAGAGAAGTTCTCAGCCTTGCTCTCTGGTATGCAGAGAGATAACATGTTTGCAGGCATGTACAAGGCCTCCTTGTACATGGGCCAGAGAGAGTCAGGGAGGAGAGAGAGAAGATACAAAAAGCCTTGGAGGAGGAGGGGCATTGCCTTTTGCCCCTAGAGGCCCGGTCCGTGCAACATGGTAAAAAAGTGGTCCTGGCATCTGAAATAAACCTTTTTTAATCTTTCCACTGCCCTGGCATTCTTGGGAAGAATATCTGCGTATGTTTACCTTACGAGGTCTAAGTAGTTTGACTCTAGTCAGAATATTGTTAAGAAAATCTGGGTTACCACAGAAGAAAAGTAAGCAGAGGTTGTTTGGATATTGTTTGCACTTATCTTTTTGCATCAAAGGACAAAATGTCACATAAAATCACTGCAAACGAGTTTGAAATGTAAGTCCTTAAGGACTCTATCCAATAGTATGCTTTTCTCTATGGTGAGCTGTAGGCATGGGGTGAGTCCACAGATTTGTACCAAGGAAGGCTGTTTATAAATTTTCTGCAGCTGTTTTCTCAATCAATATTAGAAATTAAGCACCTATATTAGGAAAAATGAGACAAAATAATATAAAGAAAGGTATTTTCAAGTCTTTTTATAAACTTATATAAAAATCAAACCAGAAAGTCTACCACAACAAACTACTGCTGAAAAGAACAGCTTGGTGCTTACTCAGGCTGTCTGAAGGATGGCTTGCTTGGGCATAGTCAGTGTGCTGGAATTTTTACCACTATTTTAGTGAAACACAATGACTTTTATATGAATTTTATTATTTTTATGAATTTTATAATGCCTCTTCTGAGTTGGGGAAAGTATTTCATAACAACCTACAAAAAGAAAGAAGCTTTTAATTAAGTGTGAACATGGGATATGAGGAAAGTAGCCTGCCACTTTTTAAAGACAGTCAGATATGATTTTATTGGAAAGCCATATATTAGACTTTGAGTAATATGGTGATTCAGACTTGTAAGGAATGGCGAACCACTCATTTAATGGGGAATGGCCATTCAGCCATTTAAAGCTAATGAAGGGGAGGTAAGTGATGAAATCAAGAGGAAAGGAATTGTCAGTAAATATATTACAAAAAAGACCATAGTGAAATTCATGACAAGGTCTTCCTTGCTATATTGCAAATTGGTGGGTGAGGAGGGGACCAAGAAGTCACAAGAAAAGCAGCAAAAAGATTGAAATATGATTTTTTTTCATCATTGTACACTTATATTCTATAACCAAAAAAGTACTGTGAGGTCACAGCTTCAAAGCAACCACGTAAATGAAAGAATTACCCCACATCTTCGTCAGGTAAAGCTTTTTTAAGGGATACTGATCTTTAAATAATTTAGGAAGTATTGGAAAACCATTACTTCAAATAGTATTAGTTCCTTCACTACTGTTGATAAACGCTTCTAACAGATAAAACCTCTGTTCTGAATCAATGGTCTGAACACTTTCAGACTCTTTTCAGTACCAGCTATGTAGTTCAAGACACAGCAATTCAGTCCATCACACAACAACCAGTGAAGTACAAAACGGATACCGCCCCCACTTTAGGAGAAACTCTCAAGGCCATTTGGCAGGTGAAAATCGGCAAGGCAAGTGGGGTTGATGGAATTCCAACCGAAGTCTGGAAACATGGGGGCCTTGCACTCCATGTCAAATTTCACGAGTTTGTGGTGCACTGGTGGGAACTAGGCGAACTACCATCAGACCTTCGTGATGCAGTCATCATCACTTTGTATAAGAAGAAATGAATTAAATCAGACTGTTCAAATTACTGTGGTATTACTCTGCTCTCCATTGCTGGTAAAATCCTGGCAAGAATACTCTTGAACAGACTAATACCCACTATAGCAGAAGGAATTCTACCTGAAAGTCAATGTGGTTTCAGAGCCAACAGGAGTACCACAGACATGGTGTTTGTTCTCAGACAACTGGAAGAGAAGTGCAGGGAACAGAACAAAGGTCTCTATGTAACCTTTGTTGATCTCACCAAGGCTTTCGATACTGTGAGCAGAAAAGGTCTGTGGCAGATTTTGGAACATTTAGGTTGTCCCCCCAAGTTCCTTAAAATGATCATCTCACTCCATGAGGACCAGCATGGACAAGTCAGATATGGCAATGCACTTTCAGAGCCCTTTCTAATAACTAATGGTGTGAAACAAGGCTGCGTTCTCGCACCAACCCTATTCACAGTCTTTTTCAGCATGATGCTCCAAAGGGTCATGGCAGACCTTGATGATCAGGACGGTATCTAGGTTCAATACCGTACCAATGGAAGCCTTTTCAATCTAAGGCGACTGAAGGCCCACACCAAGACCTTAAATCATCTTGTCCAGGAACTACTTTATGCTGATGATGCCACCCTTGTTGCCCACACAGAAGCAGCTCTGCAACATTTAACATCCTGCTTTGCTGAGGCTGCTGAGCTCTTTGGGCTGGAAGTCAGCTTGAAGAAGACAGAGGTTCTCCATCAACCAGCACCTCAGGAAGTCTTCCATCATCCCGTATCACCATTGGCCAATCAGAGCTCAAATCAGTCCACAGTTTAATTACCTAGGTAGCCTCATCTCCTCGGATGGTAAGATTGACAGAGAGATCGAAAACAGGTTAGCAAAGGCATACAGTTCCTTTGGAAAGCTTCATAAAACAGTTTGGTGAAATAAACACTTGAAGAAAAGTACCAAGATCAGTGTTTACAGAGCCATAGTGCTGTCTACTCTCTTATACGGATCTGAATCATGGGTCATCTACTGCCACCACCTGCGACTCCTAGAATGCTTCCATCAACGCTGTCTCCGCACAATCCTAAACATCCACTGCCAGATTATGTGACCAATACATCTGTTCTAGAACAAGCAGCAGTCACAAGTATTGAGGCCATGTTGCTGAGAACACAGCTGCGCTGGACAGTGCACGTCTCCAGGATGAAGGACCACTGCCTCCCTAAGATCTTGCTTTGTGGTGAACTTGCCACTGACTGCCGCAAGAGAGGAACCCCAAAGAAAAGATACAAGGACTCCCTGAAACAACATCTCAGCCTTGGCCATATTGATCACCATAACTGGTCTACTCTGGCCTCCAATCGGGAGGTCTGGAGACACACCATCTATAACGCTGCTGATTCTTTTGAGAAAGCATGCAGGATCACTCTTGAGGAGAAAAGACAACGCAGAAAGTATCGTGTCTTGCAGAATATACCACCTAAGGAGTCTTTCTGCTGTGCCTTTTGCAACCGGACGTGTCTATCTCATATAGACATATCTCTTTTTAGCCACCAGCGTGCTTGTAACAAATGTGGGTAGTGCCCTTCCCAAATCTTCGTTCACGAAGCCCAGCCATGATGATAAAATGCACTAGAAATGCTACATTTCTCACATTTAATTTATTAAGGCTTTCTGATCAGCCATCTCCTGCATGAGTTGGATGGATTCTCCCTGTTCTCTTGCACTGTAAATGCTTTTCTGACCCTTTAGGCTTTGCCCTGATGAAACAATGAATTTGCAGAAGGCTAGTAGAAGGCAGACAGCTTCAGAATGGCATTTCAAAAAATTTGAGCTGTGGTGCCACCTCGTGACTATGTTGAGAACAAGGACAAGGAATTGTATTACAACAGAAATTCAATCTCAAAGAAGCGAAGGTCTTATCCTGACACTGTTTTCTAGTCTGTAGGAATGAAGACCGATACAGTAGTTCAGAATATTATGGAAAATTGGGATTTTTCACTGCTCCAATATTGTTTTTTCATGGTGCTCTGGTTTCAAAAGGAACAAGTAGGGGAAAACAACTAGCTGATGTATTCTCAAGGGGAGATGCAAAGAGAAGTTTGTTCCTCAGAGCACTGAGACAGGCAATTACAGAATATGGAAAAAAACCCCAAACCAAACACATCACCAAACCTGCCTAAAACCATAGCAAATATGTATAGGTGCTCGCACCAAACCTTGTACTTGAAAGAAAGACTCATCCATCATGCTGTCCGTCTTCATTATTCAGCAGATTGAGGAAGTAAAGGTGAACTTCTAATAGACATCATGATAGAAGGTGCTATGGCAGGGTGATACAGCTAAACAGTCCTGTGTGTTTACGTAACATAAAGATAAAACTAGATAAATTTATTTTTTTTTAAATCAAGCTACCTTTCCATCTCCATTCCAGAGGTGCCGATGCCCAATGTTATCAATTATTTTGGGCTTTTATTATGTGCCGAATTTTGTTCAAATCATTGGAATAACATTGTCAAAAAGTTCTTTAAAAATCTGGGCTTTAGTTTTTAATGTCCTGTTTTGCAGTCTGTTGAAGTACCTCCTTCATTCAAGTGGATCAAATATGGAAAAGCTAAACACGCTGCTTCTAAGGAATTCAGATTTACAAAACTACTGGCAAGTTATAATAGATGGAGAAGGTGCCCACTACCACATTTACTATTGTTTTCTATGCTGTTCTCTACAAATCAGTAAATCACAATATTTCTAGATTTGTCTGAATAAAGAAGGGCACAAAGCAGATCTTGTATATTCTTTGATTGTGCTATGCAGAGCTTTGTATTAAATTTTTCATTGTGACACTAATATAGGTTTCCTGAGCAGCTGCAGCTAATTAGTATTGTATAATAAGCATTTCTTTGACTAGCATTAATACCTCTGCAATTAAATTTATTCTACCTATTTCAAACTCTGCTTAATCTTTCTTTCCTATCCACATTAAATGATTGTGGGTCATTATAAAAAATTGCCATTTGATTTTTTGAAATAGCTGATGAATGTAATTTGATGTATGAAGAGAAATTTTGAATTTCCTACTATTCAGCTTTATCCATTTTGAAATTCAACACTTTCTTCTTCCACCACCTCTTGCTATATTCTAACCTATGCTAGAACTTGGCTGCTAAACTACTGACAAATTTCTTAGAAGTTTCTTGAGAGGTTATGTAAGGCTTCAAGAAGTCCAGTTAAATTTAAAGTTTCTTCTGTTATTTCTGCCTTTTTAGTGTGAAGCACTTCACTCTTTGTGGAGTCATGCATGTTTAATCATGAGGATGATTAGGAGATTTTTAATATGCTTTTTCTATGTGTTTAACAGTTCAGTTAGTATGAGTTTACTGGTAAATAAATATTCTTGATTTCTGAATTGGAAATATTATTTCCACACTTGTTTATTCCAACTAATAACTGGAAATGAATAAATATCATACATTGTTTATTATGCCTGCAAACACTATCCTGTTCTTCAAAAAAAGAAACTGGAGTGGTTGTGTGTGGATTTTTTGTTACATAATCTGAAGTTATCATTATGTGACATTGTTTGAAATATGTCAAGTTTACCTCTAATTGATTGAGATGATTGCTTCCAGAGTGTCTGAAAAATAGAACAATTGACATCATGGAAAATTGAAGATCTTGTTAATCCACGGTACACCTACCAGGTATGGAAACGGTGCTGTAGTTGAGTGTTTCTATCAAACTCGGATATGAACCTGTGGCAAGTTACCTTAATTTGCTTAATCCCACTCCACAAAATGTAAATCTTAGAATCTGGAATTTATAAGGTTAAGTTCATTTCATCTATATGTGTATTTAGCCTATCAATAAGGAAAATACACAAATGTAGTATATGAAACTCTTACAAATACATGATTAAAACTTAAAATGACAAAGAAAATGACAAAACTTAAAATGACAAAGAATCTCTGTAGATTAATTTGCACAAGACTAATTGGGGGAAAAAAAGTACCTTCAGTGAAACATCGGTGCTTTTACACTGATATTTGTATCAGCGCTCCATATTGGAGAAGATTTTTACTTCTCTCTTTAGTGCAGAATACAAAATGCTTTCCTGAGATACAGTTTGGCTGTAGAGAAATTGTCCGTGCTGCATAGAAACACTAGATGTAGCTGTTGACGCTTGCAGGAGAAAGGGCGCACACACCCAAACCCATACCCACACCCTACACCCCCCCCCCTTCTCCAGCTGAGTTTTTGTTGTGTGTGTGGTGTTTTGGATTTTTTTTTTTAAGTAAATCTTCATATTGTAGCTTTCCTTAATAATTGGGTAGCTCCTTTCACAGTCTCTGAATTTGTCAGTCCCTCTTCCATTAGACATGATACAAAAATGTAGACTGTAAAATTTAAACATGACATGAGTTTCATGAATTAATTATTAAGTAATGATGTTTGAAAATGTTAGCGTATATTCTTCCAGCAATTGACTTGATATTACCACTACAGTGGTGTAGTGCAGGTTTCTCTTGCAGCCTTGATGCATTTTACATAGGTGGGACATGGCAGTAATCCGACCAGCTGCAATTGCCACAATACCAGATGGATCCCTATAAATAGAAGCCCTGTAGTAATCTGGCTAGATTATTGAATTCAGTGACCACTTGGCAAAATATCAGGGAACACTTGCAGAACTGAATCAAAACATATGATGAGGTTTTAATTTCAGTTACACTGAGAAATCTCCTGTATCCTGTTCTACCTTTTTCATTGGAAATGCGTTTATAAGGTTACACAACTTGTTTTAATGCTTTTTAAAGTTTTTTTCCAGCTACCTGTGCCATAGTAATTTTCAAAATAGTTTCAACAGTGCCACTCTGTAATATTCTACTGGAACAGTTTAATTTCACAAAATACAATGTGAAATAAATTATGAATTCTTTTATTGATAAAAATAAGGTATACATGTAAGAATATATAAAACTTTTTGCATTATTTTCCTCTGCAAGTTAAGACAAGTATGTTTGTAGGAATCTGTATTTGCATTTACATGTTTTTCTAAAGTATAATTGTAAAACATGCATTTAGGGAGGGAGAGACAGAAAGGATGAATATAGTGGTGGACAGTGTCATGCATTTTGCTGGTTGTCATGCTTCATTCATGCCCTGTGAATGAAAAAGTGCTGAAGCGAGGGACCTGATGCTGTTTTTCATTTCTATCTGATAAATTAAAAAAAAAAAAATTACTATAAAAGTGTTAGTTTTAGAAGAATGTTAATGTCTGACTCTTGATGAACACACATTCCAGCGCATTTATGAATGTTGAAGTATTTGGAGAGATGTAAGAGTTTTGGGTTTAGTTTACTGTTAATGAAAGTGTTCTATTTGTCACTAACACAAGTTGTGTTATACAAACTAATTATTGGAAGTAGAGTGGCATCTACACCCTTATCTGAATGAAAGTTAACACCCTGCAGGTAACAAAGACCTGTCTTATAGAGTGTCATCCATTCCCATGTGCACTTGTTCTTTGAGCCCATCTCCTGCCCTCAGTTGTGCTTCTGTGACATTGTATAGTTTTTAGGATGATTGCTGTGGTATAAATACAGTTCCATCAACATCTGTAGATCCATATGAGGTCCAGACAGAAGTGCAAGTAGATCAGCAGTGTAAGAAGTCTACTGGTCACAGAGATAGGATTATAGGTATTTAAGCAAATCCAGAAGCAAAACTTCAGGAGTTTTGCCATGAGAAACTCCAGAATTCAAAGTAAAATTCAGTTTACTTTATTAACTGAAGAATTCAGTTAATAATGAGTTACACTGGTTTCTCAGGCATCATTCCCTGCTCAGCTAGGGAAAATTCACTGCAGCCACAGAGCCAGGAGAAAAACAGCAGCAGTTGTATCCTTTCTAGTAACTTAGTCCTGTGCTGCTGCTGACCTCAACACAGTTTTGCCAGTCTCATAAGAGAGGTTGTTTCCACTCTCCTCCTGTCCCCTTTCTCTCCCTCCTCTCATATTTAGGGTAGCTGCTGCCATTGGAAAGTCTAGGTCTTAAAGGTAAGAGCTGCATTACAAAATGTGTACACAGGCCAGAGAAAGTGTACAGAAACTACCACAGCAATATCTATCACACAAAAGTTGTGAATCAGGGTAGAAAAAGTAATTTTTTTCTTCTGTTTCCCACATTGTTCCTAATCTGTGCTTCATGACAGGGGGCTGCTTTCATTCAGTCATGAACTCTGTGCTGCCCCTCAGAGGTACAGCAAAACAATTTTAATTTGTATGTTTATGGTACAAAGGGTCATGAAAACAAGCTCTCTGTGTTCATACTGGTTTTGCATAGTCAACAGGATGATTTAAAGTTTAGGGTGGTAGATTTTCATATTTCCATTAGATACTTGGTAATGTAAGCAAAACAAACCACTGCAGTTTAAAAGTTCCAGCAATGACTCAGCCATTTGATATAAAAAAGGCAAACCCCCCAAATACTGAAACCAACATCATCCATTTTACAGTAGTTGAACCTTTATTTTAACAATCCCATCCAAACATTCAAATTTCTTCCATTTGTTTAGGTGTTGTTTTTTGGGGGTATGTGGTTTTTGTTTGGAGGGGTAGTTTTTTGGTTTTTTTCCTCCTTTTTGTGTGTGTGTGCTTTTGTCTCTTGAATTCAGGGAAAATCATTAAAGAACTGAGGAATCTGAAATTAATTGTCAGGTATTATAAACTCAATTTTGAAACTGAGTTGCTTGCTGCCATACAAATGTGCTCATTTGGAAAAGAATTGCAAATACAGTGCATTACTCACATTCTTGATTCGTTTAACCTGCCTGCTTAAATTTTGACTACTGACTAAAGAAGCCTACAACCTCTCCTAGACTGCTATGGTTACAATTAATTGGTTGATCCAGTTCAAAACAGATGTTGCACTGCATTTCTTGTACCTAGAAACAGGGAAAGTCTGAATATGGCTGAAGGTCTGCTCTGTATCTTGCTATTTTTCTGGTCCTCGGACTGGTGGAGGAGGTGATCCTTTTCTTCATGGCACTTGCAATGTACATTAGCAATCCCAGATGCATATATATAGCACTCACAGTCAATGCCTAGGACTGCTGGTGGAAAGAAGCAGGATGCCAATAGTGTGATCTCTTCACAGCTGCCATGGCTTAATAGAAGAGCAGGTACATTCAGCAGCCTTTTGAGGACATTGTAGAAAGTACCAAAGTGACTTGGTCCTGCACTTTGGCCACAACAACCCCATGCAGTGTTACAGGCTGGGGACAGAGTGGCTGGAGAGCAGCCAGGCAGAAAGGGACCTGAGAGTTTGGATTGATTCAGGAAGCTGAACATGAGCCAGTAGTGTGCCCAGGTGGCCAAGAAGGCCAAGGGCATCCTGGCCTGGATCAGGAACAATGTGGCCAGCAGGAGCAGGGAAGTGATTCTGGCCCTGTACTCAGGGATGGTGAGGCCACACCTGGAGTACTGTGTCCAGTTCTGGGCCCCTCAGTTCAGGAAGGATATTGAGGTGCTGGAGCAGGTCCAGAGAAGAGCAACAAGGCTGGTGAAGGGACTTGAGCATAAATCCTATGAGGAGAGGCTGAGGGAGCTGGGGTTGTTTAGCCTGGAGAAGAGGAGGCTCAGGGGAGACCTCATCACTCTCTACAACTCCTTGAAAGGAGGTTGTAGCCAGGTGGGGGTTGGTCTCTTCTCCCAAGCAGCTATCAGTAAGACAAGAGAGCATGGTCTTAAGCTCTGCCAGGAGAGGTTTAGGTTAGATACTAGGAAGAAATTCTTTACAGAGAGGGTAATCAGGCATTGGAATGGGCTGCCCAGGGAAGTGGTTGATTCTCCGTCTTTGGAGGTTTTTAAGATGATGTGGCACTTAGTGCCATGGTCTAGTAACCACAGTGGTAGTGGATTAAGGGTTGGACTTGATGATCTCAGAGGTCCCTTCCAACCCGGCTGATTCTATAATTATATGATTCTATGATTTAACACAGGAATGTTCTTAGAAATTCTCAGGAGATGTTTTGCCAGCTCACTGGCTTCCGTTAGCCTCCATAGTCTGTGCTTTAAAACGCAGCTTTATTAATGAAGCCATTTAGCACGTGGCTTGCTGTGTGATGTAGAAAGCGTAATTGTTTTAATTTTACTGGAAATATTCACAAATGCAGGAGGACACACTCAAATCCAGAAAATACAGAAGAATGACACCATGTGTTCTATAGTATTGTTGAGGACTGATGCTGAGGTCAATGCCACAGGTAAGTGCAGTGACTGAGAAGAGCCCAGAATGGTTGCTGATGTGTTTTACCTTCTGATTTCACTTACTTTTTCAAGCAGGTTTCTAATTCCACTGACCCAACCTTTTAGAGCACAACCTGAAGAAATTTGAAGCAATTTCCAAAGTAGGGGCTGTGTTTTCACACTTGCTCTGGACTCATGGGAAATCTTGCTTAAATCCTTCTTGCACTCCTTTACAATGGAATTCACAATCCTTCCAGGACATCATCCTCTAGAAAGTGCAGAAGAGTTAAAGGGCTAATTTCTGTTGCACACATACACTCCAGAGGCAACAGAGACAACAGCTGCCTAATTTTTTTAGTGGAGTGTATGTTTTGTCACTGAAGAAATATGACCACTCCTGTAATTCATTCGGCAGGTGCTAATGAATACAGAAGATGCTTCAAATTAATTTTCATTTAATCCTGTAAGAATCCTAACTCTACGGTCTTTTAGCAACACAAACAAAAAAATGAATAAAAATGTGACACTGAATATTATGATAAAATTTATCTCATGAAATTTAATTTCTCTTTTCAGAAAAACAATAATTAAAAATGATGTAACAGAGACAAAAACTGCTACAAAAGTTATACAACTTTCCTGCACTCTTGAAGGTAGGATAAGGAAAAATGGATGCCAATAAACCCCACAGAAAATATGTAGCTGACATTACTACTGGCATTGTGAGGAAGGTATGCTGCTTTCTCTGGTTGTGTTCTGAATATGCAATACTCCCTCTCTCCCTGCCCCCTAAAAAGATGTGCAAGTCTTTTTTAAGGTAATCCATCTTTTTTTTTGAATTTTGCATTGAAGAGAGAAAGTCAGCATAACTACTTGTAATACATATTCAGATATTATTTGCAACATATTTGTAAACAAGCATATGCTCCTACAAGTTATAGGATATTTAATAATTGACAATCCACTGGAAGGAAAATGAAAAAAAAAAAAAAGAACTACTGATCTCAGACTTTTCTCATGATCTCAAATTATTATTCTGCTCTTTCAAGCCAACTGCTTTTTCTAATCCAATGACAAGCCATAATACTTATTGCAATTAATAAGCGCAACAGAATTCTCCACTGTAACGTCTGTAGAGGTGAAACAGCCAACTCTGTGACATGAACAGAATTGCATCTGGATAACTCTACTGTTACTAAAAAAGCACAAGACTCCATGCTCTAATCTGTGGTCAGTTTTAGTTTGTTTGGTTATTAGCCTTCTGTAGGGTGCTTAGGGAACACTGTACACATTATGCCTGGACTGCTACCTTCAAAGGGATAAAAGTGAGAGTATTGGAAGCAAACAAAACATCAGACTTTGCAAAAGCTGTTAGTAGCATAATACAATAGGCAGTAACAGGTAAGCCTGTCATTACTACATTGTTTTCAGACACAGTCACGGAAATATTTGCAAACCAAGGGAGCATCAGGACAGTGAGGAGGAGGGGGAAGTTGTGGGGTTTTTTTCAAGTACCTATGTAAAAGTCCTTGTTTGCATCTTTTTAGAGGGGAGGCTGTCCTTTTTTTTTCATCTTGTAATTATAGTGACACAAAATAGGTAGAGGCAGCGGTAGTCCATTAGCACCCAGAAATCTATTGTAATACCCCAAGCACCTTTTATCTGCATCCTTGACATAGGCAAAATGTTAGAATTCTGCACAAAGTGACAACAAAAAATCCCAGCAACAAAGTACTGTGTTATTCTTCTGTATCAAATCAGAGTCCTGGGTGCTCTAAGAGATGGTCTAATCAAGCAAGGAAAAAAAATGGCCTGAGGTCACCCTCAGTGAATGACAACTTGGCAGAAAAGACATCTCTGAGTCTTCATACCACTTCCTGCAGTTGATTGTAATAGCTGTTGATTGTAATGGTAGTTTGAGCCATTTTATATTATGGGAATTGTCAACATCTGTATGGTACAAAGACTCATAGGTTTACACAAACAATCATTAGGAGTTGTAACTAATGCAATTTGTAGCCTTCCTAAATATTAGATGGAAGCCATCTCTTACAACACTTTTCTCCTAACTTCTGCATTTCTCTGTTTTTTGCTATGCTATTATAGTAATTATTTGCTTTGCATTGTTTCATATGAGGACCACTCCGTGGGTTGCCTGATTGTTCCTGGTAGGAGTAAAGCCTGTTGTAACCTAAGAGCAGATTCTCCTGTTGTTATGTAAGTAACATTTAACAAAGCTTATGCAAGAATGACAATTTTGGCCTCCAGATGACACATCATTACAAAAGGAGCATTTGAAAATTGTTGCTATTTGTATGGTCATTTCCAGAATGCTGGTTTTGCAGCTGAATTTTCACATTATTTTGTAGCTGAGACAAAATACCTAAAAGCAATCTAAAAATTTGTTTTTCTTCACCGTCCTCATGTCCTGTTTCTATCATTGTTTTCTTTTCTTTCTCTCCCTGCTAGAGCAGCAGAGAAAGTTATCCTTTACCTTCACTTGTCTCTAGCATGTGGTTCTTCTTACACTTGTATTCCTGATGGTGCAACCAACCTAAAAGTTTATGACACCATTAAAATACAATTTTCTATAGTAGACTTTTCACATATATTTTCTTAGAGATAAAGCTGAAAAGTAGTCTAGCTTTTGGACAACAGAAGTTTTCAGCCTGCCTCTGAATGCACCTGTTTAGCCTACTGAACACCTACAGATGTGGTTTCTAAGTGTGTTTTTGATTTTTGACCATCATTTAATTCAAACTATTGGTCTTGTAAAAGATTAAAATGTACACCGTGGTGAAGAGAAATAAAGTGAAACTGAAGATTCTTTAGTCCTAAGGGGTTCATCTGTTAGATATAAGTCAAGGGAAAAAAGTAAATTAATGAAAAAATTTTGGTATCAAATATATATTTTATATATATATATTATATATAAATATACAAAAATATATATCAATCATATATTTTAATTAATCTTATTAGAGCTCATAAAAAATTTGCTGACTAATTCTGTTCTAAGCGTCTGCTTTCATTTAAACAGTCTGCTATTTTGGAGATTTGGTACAGCCACAGCATGACTCTAGTCAATAAAAAATACGCAGCTGTTGTGAAAAAAACTGTCTGCAAAATTGGAAAACATGAGTTCAGTGTAATTCTTCAAGACTGAGCCTAGTTTTATTAGGGGTCACTTCAAATGGGACTAGTTTTCATATTTTAAAATTCTTTAAATTCTTTTAAAATTCCCCCTAATTTTTTCCCTGTTTTTGTCCTGTGTCCCTCTCTTTATTTTGCTTCACAGAGTTAGTACATCTGTGGAGAAAAGCAGAAACCTAACCAAAACCCAACAGTTTCAGTTGTATTTTTAATACCATTAACTTAGGATTTCTTTTTTAAAGTTACAATAGGTTAAAGGAGAATTATAAAGCCTTGTAGTTTTCTACTGCATTTTTAGTGGGAAAAGGGTGAAATGGGTGAAAAATTCTCAAAAATATAAACCTCAAAATTAAAAAAAAATGTTTTTCTAAAGAAACTTTTTAACATCTTAGCTGAAAATGAGGTTATTAAAAAAAAGTGGATTGTGAACCCTTAGTATGGATATCTTTTAACAGAAGCATTTCCAACTACTGTTAGTAATAAAAAGTTTCAGCAGAAGACAGGTGCCTTATCATAAAATAACAGACAAGGTAATGTTCATATTCCATCCTAAAGAGTAGTCATTAGTGTTTGCCTAATGGATTCTTTCTCAAAACAATTATTACAGAAAGTGCCTATGCAGAATGTTTACTTTAAAATATAATAATAGTAACAGTAGTAGCAGTAGTAATAATAATAATAATAATAATAAATACCAGACTTGCACTAACAGTAAAGCCAATCAACAGAACTAGTGACATACCACAGAACTTTAGGAGCAAGAATATTTCAGCAGTGTGATGATTTTCTAGTTATTTTGATATTGCAAGATTGACTCTATTGTAATAAAAAAAAAAGTAAGGTTGGAAATCCAGAAAAAAAGGCATATATGACAGAGGAAGCTAACTGTTCTGAAAGCTAGATGTTGTATTTGTAAACTGTGGTTTGGTCTTTTTAATTTTACAGTTTGAAGCAATTAATTGCATTAGCCTTACTTACTTCCTCTCTCCCACCATAAGTTTTTCAAATTCCTAACACAAGCTGGGTTCCTCCATGGAGATCCTGTGGGATCTGTCTCAGTTTTCCTACAGCTGTTCATCTTTAGCTATTAACATTGTGATAAAGAACCAGAGAGCTTTCTAACACGGTTCTTTGCCACCACTTATATTTACCTTTTTACCATATATTTCTCCAACGTAATTTCAAGAATCCAGCTACTTTCTGTTTTAATATTCAAAAACAATCAACACGTCCCCCCTCAAAAAACCTAAAACAACCAAAGAAAAAACAAAATGCAAATTAACTCCTTCGTCTTCTCATCGTCTTCTTCCTCTCCCTGCTCTCTGTGATGGCTGATAGATACCTGTACTGTGTATGCTGACAGATGAACCCCCAAACAAAATCCTTTATAAGCATAGAAAAAAATTAAAAACATAGGCAAAATCATGCAGCTAGCATAGAATCTAAAGAAATACTGTGTTATGCTTTCTCACTGTTAAAAAAACACTTACTATAAGAGACTTTAATAAGTGGAAGTACTCCAAATAATATTATTCAAAGGTTTTTCTTTCAGAAACTATCTAAAATAAAAAAGAAATTTTTTTTTTTTTTTCTCCTTTTTTGGGGGGGGGGGGGGGGGGAGGGGGTTTGTTTTGTGACAGTATATATTTTTATCTGATTTGAAAGTCAAGGGCAAGAACAGAAAGAAAAAGAACTTTTGATTTTAGGTCTCATCAAAGCTCAGTGACTAGGCTAGAAGTTGATTAAGGAGCCTAACAGGAAATCAGAGAAAGAGAAAACTGGCCAAAACCAAACACCACATGGACCTCTAAAACATCAAGAAAATGTGAAATAGAATTGGATTTCACTATGCTTCCTCCTGCTGCTCTTACTGTTGAACTCCATGTTACTGAGAAAATCCAAATTGCAATGCTGTCCTCACCCCTGTATCAAGTGTCAGGACTATCTGATTTAGAAATATTCTGCATCTGCTTTCTTACCACACCTACCTAAAAAAGGAAGAGGAAGAGGAAGAGGAAGAGGAGAGGAGAGGTTTGAGATTGTAGGTCTTGGACTGTATAAGGGCTAGACTTTTCCATCATAAACAGTAGCAAATAATTTTCATTTTCTATATAGTATCATCCTGGGACAAATGCGGAAGAATCTAACTCTTAAAGGCTTTTGATGACATCACCATACTCAAGTAAAGAAAATTTTAAGAAATATCTATGCAAATCTCCTAATGGCTTATAATGTTTTAAGCCTGGCTACTGGAGGACCTTCTCTCGAAAGTGATACTGTTTTGCCTCTGATCCATGAAACAGACATCAGGGACTTGCTTACGTTTCAACACAAATTGGATTAAAAGGATTCTAGTTTTTAATTTTGGAAAAAACTTTATAATGCCTTGTTTGCTAACCAAAATAGAGAGTAGTCTAGTTATTAATATTTTTCACTCTGATATATTCTTGCAATATCTTTTAACTTCACTGACATCTACTAAGGAACAGTGATTTTATTTTTGTTTTCCACCAGGAATATACTTTTACCTGTATGCATCAGCACATTATCTTTATTCAGGGATAGCACAAGCTGGATATTAATATTGGATATTTCAAGAAAAGGAAAACAGATGTTTCAGCAATAAACCACAGAAAAATGGTCTAGGTTTAAAAACATACAAAAAGTAAGTTTTAGACGAGAAAATTTAGTAGGACATTTAATGTTCATTCCTGCTTTTAGGGTTTGTACTGTGACCTGATAACACTGTTAATTCTCCAAAATGATAAGGGACTCCAGTAATCTTTATGGTTGATTCCCCACCCCCCCAAGATTCACTTAAGAGTCTTGAATAGAGCTACTTCAAATAGCTATGAAGAACCTATCTCTTAGCTTGATATAGCTGCACTGCCCTTTAGTTGTTCCTTTCTTACTCCCATCTGTGGAGAAAAGCAGTTCCATATTATGAAGACAAGGTAGGTGTTTTTCTCAGATTCTTCCATTTCGCCTGCCTAAATATCACACAATCACAGCACAAGTTCTTAGTATTTCTCCGTTTTACAATTTGAAAATTCCACTTGGAAGAAGCACAGATGTTTGTTCGTTTAAATAAAAGAAATTCATATTAATTATAAAATATTTTAGTTTTGTAATAATTTAGGGATAAGACATAGCAACAACTTGGGAAGTGTCATTCTTAAAGAGAAAAGACATGAGAAGCTGTAATCAAAGACATGAGAAGCTGTAATCAGATCCTATGTATGTGAGTTTAAATTAATTCCTGGTTTATACTTGTCTTCAGTAGTGGGACTCCCTAGGGAGGACTAGGAATGGAGCTTTTGTTCAAGCCTGAGAAACTTTTCCTGATGTATGTATTTTAACAGTGAATGTAAACATTTGGAACTAAAGAATAGCTTGGTTTCCAAGGGAATTCTGGAGGTATCCTGTCTAAATCCTAATCACTACAGGCCCAGTTAGTGTACCTTGCTCATGGCTATGCCCAACTGAGTTTTGAAGATCTGCAAGGCAGGTGATTTCAAACTCTCTCTGAGCAATTTCTTCCACTGCTTGACCCTACTCAAGATAAAAAAGTTTTTCCTGAGATTTAGCCAGCATTTCCTAACAAAGCTTCCTGCTTTGGTTTTCTTATGTCCTCTTCATTAGGTAGCTGTGTAAGCCATATGAGGAGCAGCTGAGATTACTTGGTGTGTTCAGCCTGGAAGAGACTGAGGGGAGACCTCATTGCAGTCTACAACTTCCTTCTGAGTCGAAGAGGAGAGGCAGGCACTGATCTCTTCTCTGTGGTTATCAGTGACAGGAGCCAAGGGAATGGCCTGAGGTTGTGTCAGGGGAGGTCTAGGTTGGATATTAGAAAAAGGTTCTTCACTCAGAGGTGGTTGGACATTGAACACACTCCCCAGGGCAGTGGTCACAGAGTTCAAGAAGTGTTTGAACAACACTCTCAGGCACATGGTGTGACTCCTGAGGTTGGTCCTGTGCAGGGCCAGGAGTTGGACTCAGTGATCCTTATGGGACCCTTACGACTAGGCATATTCTGGGATTCTGTGATTTTCTTTCTTTTTGAGGCCAAACAAATCTAGTGCTCACTCCTTGCACGTCCCATGCTCCATCATCCGAAACAGTTTGGTAACTTCTGCTGGTCTCACTCCAGTGCATCCATGTCTCCTCCTGGGAAGCCCAAAACAATTATGGTCTCCCAATTGTCAAATAAGCAAGAAGAATCACTGTCCTTGGCTTGTCTTCTCCATTTTTTGCTAGCACTTGTAGCACCGTATACAGTTATCCCACAGATTTTTAAACCGAATTGTTTGACAGCTTTTAAATGTTTATCTTTTTCACACAGACTTTTTCCATTTTGTCTAAGATTTTGGAAAAAATAGTGTTCAGTATTAAGGGGTTTTTGTCAGTTTGGGGTTGCTTTTCTCTAGGGACACTTCAATTCTGCTAGTGTTGATTGTCAGCTGGAGGACTAAATACAGACAGAGAGTAGTAGTTTAACATACCCAGATCTTGGTAATGACACCATGACTACATTCTGAAACATATTCTATTTTAACGCTTCAGAAAGTGACACTTCTCTTTTAGCCAACTCCCTTCTTTTACTAGCAATGTATTTGAAACTAAATCTGAACAGTTTATTTTGCTATTTACTATCACATCCATAAGCACTGGTCTTGTTTTTTGTTTTGTTTTTTTTTTTTAATCATTAGACAGATGACATATCAAAAATTAATTTTCCGGTTTTGTATCTCTCCATTGTCCGTTATTATTATCTGTTTTCACAACTATGAGGGTATATGTTGTTTCCTCTTAAATGATGAGACAGAATAACATGCAGAGGACTATTTAATCTTCTTTAAAATGGCATAAAATTCCGACTGTCCAGTTCCAGACTCATAGCAATATTTACTTGACACCCTATGCACTCACTTCTATTTTCCCACTATCTAAGACTGAGCTTCCTATTCATTTTTTAAGGTACTTAGGTTTCATGGTGTTAAAAGTTAATTTGGACATGTATCCATCAAAATTTTATATATCTATCTGCTAACAGATAGTCCCTTCACAGGGCTCTTCTATATCAAATGAAATAATTTAAACTTTGAATAGTGTTCCTATGAGTCAGTTGCCTCAAGCTGGACTTTCCTCATTTGGAAATACAGCTGTGGAAACACTATCAATCAAAACAAAGCATGTTTGCTGTGTAAGTATAGGTAATTTATACAGAACACCTACCTTTATGTTTAAAACAGAAGGGAAAAGAGACCACAAGCACACATTTTTCAGCTAGTCATTTTAATTTCATTTACAGCATGTATTATTGTGCCAGGCTGCTACTAAAGTAGATTTACTTGGTAAGCCTAAGATGTTAGTTCTATCACTGGACAGAAATGCTTTGACGTTTTTCTTCTTGTTTCAGTGAGTTTATGATCTTGGAACGTAACACTTCCAGTAATATATATGTATATATATTATATATATTCAATTTTCAGACAAACATTTCTAGATTTAAAGTCAATTTAACAGAAACTTCTGTTTAACAAGGTCCTAGAAAACATTTGTCATGTAAATGTACTTGTTTGGAATCCTAAAACAGAACAAATGAAGATCCTTTTGGTGAAGGTTAGTCATTGTAAAGGTCATCGTGCTGCAGCAGTGGCAGCTAGAATAGCTGCTATGGAACATTTAGATCTAAGAAAAGAAGTTTATTTGTTGGGGGAAAAAAACCACATTTAGTTCTTGAGCTGCCTGCAAACAACTGATTTATCACCTTGGCAAGAATTTGGTAGAAGAGTCAGTCCTTAAATATCTAATATTTCACCTGTGCTAAGAGATTTATGGGGAAATCAGGTTTGAAAGGAACCTGACTTCACTACAATTGCAGTCTTTTTCCGTAGAGAGTTTCCTGTTTCCCATGCACCTGTTTTATTGCTATCCAGTGACCACTTGTCATATTAAAGGTGTGATTATGATCTTGGCAACTTTGGATAGACATAACCCTTCCTTTATTGCACTGCTACAGAATACGCTCACAAAGCTGCAGTTGCTGTGGGCGCATTCTTCAAAGTCCTGCTAG
Organism: Corapipo altera; assembly: GCF_003945725.1. NCBI lineage: Eukaryota > Metazoa > Chordata > Aves > Passeriformes > Pipridae > Corapipo > Corapipo altera. The sequence goes on from NW_020884949.1 coordinate 956,707, forward strand.
TCTTAGATGTACTAGCATCAGATTCTAGAATTTTATTTGTCAGGCTATCCAGCCTGATAAAATATGTGGCCTTGAAACACGAGGAATGTTTAATATGAAGCTCCTGGTGGTACCACACCCTAGAGATAATCAGAATTTAAAAGATAACATTTTCCAAGGCCTATGGTCAAATCTCTAATGAAGATCTTATCTATTTCAGTAAGGTGTTAGAATACAAACACAAATTTTACCAGAACTGTTATGAGGAAGATGGGGAAAGTGTTCTTGTGATAAAAGAACAAACTGCTGAATCAGTTTGAAACGTGATAAATGCTGAATTAGATTTTGGCCTTGTTTTAAGACTGTTTATATCTATGTTTTTCTGAAACCCTATGATCTTACTCATATGCTCAAGATGAATTTCCTTGTTCCCATTTCCTCAAGAACTACATGTCTGATGTGACACAAGCCTAGTTCAAACTCTGTCAGTAAAGCTGAGACTGTGAGAAAATAAACAGGCATTTTCCCACAGGTCCTTTATAATTTCAAGTTGCAAGGTATAAGATCCTCTTGGCTGGAAAAGTAAGTGGGAAACAATTCCCCACATAAGAAAAGAAAGATTTCCTATTTTTCACTTTGAAACCCTATATTATACAGGTTATACTTTTTAGCAGAAAATAGAGAATTAGTTATTAGTATTTATTTCAGTTATGATTATTTTCATATATTTGAATTCTTGTACTTAGAGTAATTATTACTCTCACTTCAATTGTATTCTTAGTATGCTTGCACAGTGACATAAGATTCAGACTTAGATATATTAGAATGTCTGAAAATATACTCTTAAGAGTTAATGAAGAAAAGATATTTAAAAATGCTTACTATTTTTGTGCCTACTTTCTTCAACTCAATTGTCTGAAGACAGAAAGTTGCTCATTTTGGCAAAGAATGAGTTCATGGAATCTAGAATCATTAAGGTTGGAAAAGACCTCAAAGATCATTGAGTCCAGCTGTTAACTCAGCACTGTCTTGTTCACCACTAAACAATATCCTCAAGTGCTGTATCCAAACACCTTTTGAAAACTTCCTATTCCACCTCTTCCCAGGTCAGCCTGTTCTAATGCCTGACCATCCCTTTGAAGAAGAAATTTTTCCTGATATTCAATCTAAACCTCCCCTGCTGTAACATGAGGCCATTTCCTCTTATCCTGTCTCTTATTGCCTGGGAGAAGAGACAGACCCCCACCTGCCTTCAGCTTCCTTTCAGGTAGTCATGGAGAGCGTCAAGGTCTTCCCTGACCCTCCTTTTCGTCAGACTAAACAATGCTAGCTCCTTAAGATGCTCCTCATATGACTTACTCTTTAGACCCTTCTCCAGTTCTGTTGCCCTTCTCCAGACTTTCTCCAGCACCTCAATATCTGAAGTGAGGGGTCCAAAACTGAACACAGGACTTGAGGTGCAATCTCACCAGTACGGAGTACAGGGAGCAATCACTGCTCTGGTCCTGCTGGCCACACTGTTGATGATACAGGATGACATTGGTCTTCTTGGCCACTTGGGCATACTACTGGCTCATGTTCAGCTACTATTGATCAGGACCACAGGACCTTTTCTATTGGGCAGCTTTCTAGCCACTCTTCCCCCAGTCTGTAGCACTGCATGGAGTTGTTTCGACTCAAATGCAAGACTCAGCACTTCATCTTGTTGAACCTCATCCCATTAATCCAGCCTGTCCAGATGCCTCTATATAACCTTCCTGTAATCCAGCCTGTCCAGATGCCTCTATATAACCTTCCTGTTCTTCAGCATATCAACATTCCAGCCCAGCTTGGGGCTGTCTGCAAACCGACTCAAAATCACTCAATTCCCTTATCCAGATCATGGATAAAGATATTAAATGGTACTGAATCCTGGGGAACACCATTTGTGGTTGGCCACCAACTGGATATAGCATAATTCATCACCACTCTCTGGGCCCAGCCATCCAGACAGTTTTTTATCCAGTGAACTGTGCACCTGTCCCAGTCATGGGAATCCAGTTTCACCAGGAGAATCATATGGGAAACAGTGTCAAAGACTTTACTAAAGTCTAAGGAAACAACAACCACAGTCTTTCTCTCATCCACTAAGGGGGTCATCCCATCATAGTGGGAGATCAGGTTGGTCAAGCAGGACCTGCCTTTCCTCAGCCTTTGCTGTCTAGGCCTGATCCTCTGTCCTCTATGTGCCATGTAGTGGCATTCTGAGTGATCTGCTCCATGACCTTCCTTGGCACTGAGGTCAGGCTGACAGGCCTGTAGTTCCCTAGATCCTCCTTCCAGCTCTTCTTGTAGGTGGGCATCACATTTGCTAATTCTCAGTCAATGGGGACCTTGAGAGTTAGCCAGGACTGCTGGTAAATGATGAAAAGTGGCTTGGTGAGCTCTTCCATCAGCTCCATCTGTACTCTAGGGTGAATTCCAGCTGGCCCCATAGACTTGTGTGTGTCTACATAGTGTAGCAGGTCACTGACCTAATGACCCCTGGATTATGAGGGCTTCATTCTGCTCCCTTTCCCTGTTTTCCAGTTTAGAGGGCTGGGTGCCAGGAGTAGAACTGGTCTTGCTATTCAAGACCGAGGCAAAGGTATTAAATACCTCAGCCCCATCATTTGTAACTATGTTTCCCTCTGCATCCACTAAAGGATGGAGTTTTTTCTCAGCCCTTGCTTTGTTGATAAGTATTTATAAACATTTGTTGGTGCCTTTTATGGCATTAGCCAAATTAAATTCTGGTTGGGCTTTAGTATTTCCAATCTTCTCCTTGCAAGAGAGAAAGCAGTTGTACCAGAATAAACTGGTGCCGAAAGAGTAGATTTTGAATGAGCAGATAATTAAAATCAGAATAAATCAGTAGGTAATTTGGGAACCTCTGTATTTCCCCTTATGGAATTTGTTTGTAATTGTAAATGCTATGTGTGAATATACTCCTGAATCTATTTAGTGCCAAAGCAAGAAACTTCTTTTTTGCCTTCATTTTATGTTTTCACCCTCTTGTACCCCATGACAGAGGGCACTGTTGGCCAGACTACCAGTAAACTCTTATACAGAGGTAACTCTCTCTCCGGATGCAAAGGTGTATCCAAACTGGAAGCTGTCTCCCACTATAAAAGTTGGTTTCTCCGGAGAGAAGCCTGCAATGTCCTATAAAAAGGGTATATCAAAAAGGAGGAGGAGAAAGACAGGCATTTCTCAGTGTCTTAGGGTGATGGGAAAGTTGCACAGGTAGATTTAGCAGGGGAAAGGAAAAGATAGAAGAATCTTTATAGTCAGAAGAGTACAGATTAACAGAACCCCTGAGCAAGGCCTGTGAAGATAAAGCTTCCCACTCCCACAGACTTCCACAGGAATTAGGAAGCTCTGTGCTTGAGGAAGAATTCTACTTCTCCGTGTCTTTTGGCACTGGTAACACCCACCAGTGTACTAAACAGCTACCTGTTCTCTTGTACCTCCCCTTCAGTCTCAAGCACTTTTGTTGAAATTTTGAGGGAGGAAGTGTGTTTCTAGCACAAGAAGAGTCTTAAAAATCAAGGCTATTTGGAATCAAATAGGCAGCCTGAATTCAGGAATGAAATTTAGGAGAGTTCTTCAGTAGAAAATGCACCATTCAAAATCAAAACACAGGAAAATAATCGCTACTGTTAAATCTCCAGAAATATCAAATATTGAGTACTCTGTTAGCTGAGTCCTCCTACAAATATCTTGTGACAGGCCAAACAATGTCCTTGGAACAGCAGTAGGTAAATATTCTGCAAAGGTGCCTGGGCTTGGAAAGTGGTTGTTGGTAAAACAATGGTTTGAGAATTTTTCTGTCTCAGTGCTTCTTGGTCTATACAAAAATGAGTGGAAGTAATAAATTAGGGGTAAACATTCAATAAAAATCCAGATTAAAAACATAAGAATGGTGAGCCTAACCCCTGCAGCTAGAAAGGCTGGTAAAGGAGAATGAAGGGAGGCTTCTTGTGATGAGGGAAAGATTTCTGTGGTGGCTTCCACTTTTGCAGACCATTGGACAAGGTGAAATTCACCCAGAAAACCTTCTAAAACAGAAATCCATCCCTGTCTTACTCTGCAAAGAAAATTACAATCAAACCTTTTAAAGTCCACCTCAATTATGTTCAAGGTTCATAAAGAAATACCATAATGGCGAAGTTTATCGGGGCAAGGACAGTCATCTGCTGATAGTTGGGAGTAACAGTTCATAGGTTTTTGTGCCAAAAACTTTTACTCTTTTTTTCCAGCTTTATTGGTGAAAATTAAATATTTTACATTTCCTCACATGTCTCGCCTCACTTGTATGACAGGTAAAATATTACAGCAAACAGTAATACTACAAATGCCAACCATAACCAACCTAATTCCTTTGGTTTGGACTGAAGAACCTGTATTTTTTTCAGGCAACAGTCATATCTTTAAGACAGTGCCAGCTGAGAATCTCTCTGGGGTTGTAATACCAGGACATTTGTGTATATGAGATGCTACTTTCAAATGGTGCACAGAGCAGTGAAGAATTTAGCACTAATATTTAGCTTGTTAGAGAACAGAGTGTATTTATTCCTTTCTTCAGAGCCTTATTTACGGTACACTGGCACTTCTGAGTGAAAGAATGGCAAACAGTTAATGAAACATTTGATTGCTATTAATTACTTTCCACTTAATTACCTGCCATGTGGATCTTGTTGAGCTATTGATTACTGGGAAACATACATCCCACTGGGGATAGTGTGATTTAACTTCATCCAATGAGTCAATTAGCCCAAGTAACACCGGAAAAGCTTGTGCTCTGCCTCAGTGGCTGGGGTTTCTTGCCAAGAATGGTACATAAGCCATTTATTTGTTCATTAAAACACAGTACTACTGTCGACAGGAGGCACTTACCAGGTGTTATTGAGATTGGTAAAATGTCACTGTTTCATCAAAGATTAGCAGCAGTTCATAGCTGCAAAGTGGGTGAAAGACCCTCTCTGGTTTGAGAGCACAGATTGAATACAGGAGGTCAAGATGTTAACCCCTGTTTGCTTCTCATTTGTGAGAACTTTGGTTATAAATTTGCATCAGCTCTCCCACATGCAAAACATCCTCACCGTCATTAATTCAGAAGCTGTGTGACAACAGCCCCTGAACTGTGGCATGTGACATTCAATTAATTTCACCAAGAATGAAACACATGGTATATCCCCTAACTCAGGAAAACTGAACAATTCTCTGTTCTTTATGATGATGATAAGATAGAAAGGATGATCTTTCTAACTGACAAGAACAGCCTGCTGTCTTCTCATGAATCAATCTGACAATGAAAAGACATTATTTACTTTCTTTCTTTCCTCCCTTGTGATTTAAGTTTCAGACACAACAAACTATTATTCCTATTGATAGTTCCCCTAATATGTAACTGAATCTATTAAAAAAAAGCCCTCTTGGCTGGAAATAAATTTTAAAAAAAACCAAACAACAACCCCACAACTACCTAACCAAACAATAACAACAAAAAAAAAAATCCCAAACAAACCACAACAAAACAAGAGAATGGAGGTGGAGAATTAAATTTGTTCAAGGAAGTCTTAAAGTAGACCTTACATGGAATGGTTAAAGAAAAAAATATTGAATATTGTAAACAGAAGATTTCCAGAGAAATTACTTTTAAATGTGAAGTTTAGATTGAAATATAATTTGGAGATCATATTTGAAAGATAGGTTGGATTATCTCAGTGGTCGGTAAAAAAAAGTCATTCTAAAATGAGAATCCTCTAGGTAAACTAAACAAATAACTGACCACAAGTGCTTGATTACATTACGTTAGATATATACATATGTATAAGCGAAAAAAAAATTAACATGGAGACAGTTTTTTTCTGTTAGAAAAGTCATACGGCTGTCTCATGAGAAGATTTACTTCGCAGTGACTGTGTAAGGATTTGTAAATACTGAGGAAAGGATTCAAGTTCTGTCATCTGCCATAAATGAATGACGTGGTTTTTTTCCTATACTTAATAGAATGCATTAATTTCCATTTTACAGTTTTAAGCCCATAAGAGCAGCAACTAACTTCAGATAATATTTTGCATAATACTGAGAAATGTTACACATTTGTCCTAACTTCATTTTTGGAAATTATTTATGGGCTCTGTAAGAGAGGGTCATTGGATTTGACGGGTGTGACAACACTATTCTTGCAAAATAAGAAATTCAAATAAATCCAACATACATTCATCTTGCTATAAGACAAATATTTTTTAAGGATAGATCAAGTATAAAATTGAAAAATAGAAACAGAAATATTTAATTTAATGGCATTTTCAAAGGTTTTGGTTCCTTGAAAGTTGAGTATATGAAGACATTGCACACTGCTAAAGAAAAGTGGTTCATTAAAACTGTATTTATATTTGCAACTGAGAAAATCGCTAAGAATGAAAACAAAAAGGGAACTTTCTGAATGCATTTTAAATGTGAATTTCCACTTCACGAACTTGTGAATCAAATTAAAAAAAAACCACAGGTTTTTTTAAGTTTGTTTCCCATGTTTCTAGAACTTTGCAAGGTTGTAGTAGGCTTTTATAAAACTAGCTATTGGTTAAAACTAGCTGCACTGGTTTTAAAAATTAGCTTAGTTGTACATGCCCGTATATAATCTCATTTAGCTAGTAGAATAATTTTGGATTGTTACAAGCAGGCAGAAAGGATCAGGCTTCAAACTGTTGCTAAAATGAAACATACTTTATGCTACTGTTCAATAGTGTACTGGGTCTGGTTGCAGTGCAGTTGATTTTCCTCATAGGGGCTCAGACAGTGCTGTGTTTTGCACTGGTGCCTAGAACAGTTTTGGTAACACACCCATATTTTGGCTGTTGCTACACAGTGCTCACACATCATCAAGGTGGGATCACCAAACACTCCTTCTCCCTGACAAGGTTAGGAGGCTTGGGGCTGGGCAGAACCCTGGGAGGAACCCTAACCAAAGGTAATCCCATGCCATGCGACATCATGCTCAGCAATAAAAGCTGAGAGGAAGGAAGGACGAAGCAGCAGCATCAGGAGTTAATGATGTTTGCCATCCCAAACAACTCCTGTGCATGATGAGGCCCTGCTTCCCAGGAAGTGTCTGGACATCTGCCTGATGATGATAAGTAGAAACTAAATATCCTCTTTTTGCCTTTTTTTTTTTTTTTTTGTTATTAAATTGCCTTTATCTCAACAAATGAGCTTTTCCATCTTAGTGTCTCTTAATGTTGAGGAGATGGAGTGAGCAAGTACCTGGGTGGTGGTCTGACAGCTACCCAAGATCAACTCATCACAAAAAGTTACAATTTTACTTGGCTTTTGTAGAGCTTGCACACTTGGTGCAAGTGCGCAGTGCGTATATTTATGTATGCACCTCTCATTTTCTGTTTAAAGCTATTGGAACATATAAGGATATGCTGCTTAATCAAGCCATAACATTCACAGCAATAAAACAAAGAAAGTACAACTTAAACAGAAGACATTATCAATAAAAGGCTACGTTAATTGCTATAAATCTCTTTGAGATGTTCAAGGCATGAGAGCAAGGGGGAAACTTCTTAAAATTTCTATTTTGATGTAATTTTATAATGCAATATAGATCTTACTGTATCTTACCATAAGGCTCTGAGAACCTGTGAAATAACAAGTGAGAAGCAGGGGATGGGGCAGAAATTACTGTAAAACATTCTTGTCTCTCCAGTATCAGGCGGGTTCTGTGGTGGTAAATTAACATGCAAAAATGAAAGCAATTGACCAATTTTTGATGTTGTGAGACACAGGATTATTAAATTTATTGACTCAGACCAACTCAAGTGTATGTGTGTGGGGGGAAGGGACAAGTCAAATTTTACAAAGGTGAGGTAATGTACTGTCCCACAGCCCAAACCCCTGGGGTTTCTTTGGGCAGCCCAGGGGCAGCTCTCAGCGAAAAGCAGCCTGGGAGCACTGCCCCACACCACACCCTATGGAGCCCCTAACCCAGCTTCAGACTGGCTGGCACACCAGGAACACTGCCCCTCTCCCTGACCTGCTGAGGGGTGGGGGGGGGGGGCAGGGGTGAGCGCAGTAGGGACAAAGCTAATAAAAGCAGCAACGTGTGCTCTCCATGTCGTTTGGACTCATGCCATTTTCTGGACTCCTGTAGCTGGATATATGCTGCATCTAGGGGTGGTAGCTGTAATTCTCTCTTTTTCTCTCTCTTTACTTCTTCTCCTAATATTCTCTCTCTTTTCTTAATATTTTGCGTAGCTTGAGACTGAATGGGTTGACTTTTGCTAAATTGCTAACATGGGTTAGTATGCGCTAAGTCAATACTTTGTGGAACGCTTTATTTTGGTTGAATGTTGCCCTTTAAACTTTTGCCAAGTTCCCTTATTTTCTAAAGTTTACCAGTAAAAGTACTTCCTGAGAAAATGTGTGCAATGTTTCTCCTTTGCACTTTCTCTTAAGGTTTTAAAAGAACTGAAGGCTCTTCTAATAAATTTGGCGGGTGAATTTTTGGAGCCTTGTATATTTTTAAAGTAAAACCCCTTCAATGAGCTCATAGCTCAGAGCCTGGGGTCTTACAGATGGTTGTGGAGTCTGTCTGTATGTTGTGGAAGAATTATTTAGTGAGTGTGGTGCTTTAATGTGTTTAATGGTAGTAAAAAAGGGGAAAGGGACTTTGTTTTTCTGCTTATGCTGTAAACAAGGTTTCAGGGGAAATTCTTTGAAGTACAGAGATCTAAGCTGGCCAATTTTGAATCCTGTCTGAGGTACTACAGAGGAACAGTAGGTATCCGATAATGTTTGCACTCTGAGTAAATCTTTTTGGGCATCAAACACAATGTTGACAAAACAGATAAAAAGTGAATTATTTAAAAGTCCTGCTTAAGATAAATAGGATGCTTGTATGACTTATGGTGTTGAAGTTTTAGTCTCTCTCCAGAATTACAAAAGAGCACATAAAGCAGTAAAGGACTAGGTTTTCAAAAGATCATTGCTCAACACACATTCTTAAGTCAATATCCACAGCTGGGTTTTCACAGTTACAAGGACCCAGGCCACAGTGAAGTCTACTGTGCACTCATGACATCACCATAGGGATTTAATTCCTCGTATCTTGACTATTTCCAAATATCTACTCTATATGCCAGATTTTCTTCCAACAATTCTGGCACTCATCTCTGTTGGATTGGGTCTGTCTGTTTATTTAAATGGACAATGAAATATGTTAGTTGTAGCACTGTGGTTTTGAGTCAAAATATAGCATCTCAGGACTTCAGAAGGAGTTACAAATTTTGCCACAAATGTGGATAACTTGCATCATGTTATCATAAGCTTTATCTTTCTGTATGATTTTATTTTCCTTCCCTTTTGCGCTGAAAAAAAAACCCAATAAGAAAACATTACCATGTACTGTTTCAAAGTATCAGGTTTGGTTATAGTTATTATTATATGGCTTATAAAGTATTTTTATGAATGTATTTGCATTCAGTCTATTTGGAGGATCACATTGGTAACCATATAAAGCAGGAATAAGGTTCTGTTTCTGTAGTGTTAAAAACTGATCTCCAAAGTTGGCCTGTTTACTGACAGGACTATGAAATTCTCATTACATCTTCTGTTAAATTTTGTTGAGATAGAGTCTGGTTATTATAACTAAAAAGATATATTTGGCCTGTTATTCCAGTAGCATTGCTGGAAACCTGAGAAGCTGAAAATTATGCAGCTGAAACTATGGAAAAATGTTGCTCCAAACAGTAACTACTGGCAGAGACAGTAACAACTGATAGAGACAATGGCCCAACAGTGTGCCCAGCAGAGTACACAGTTTCAGCAATACAAAATCTTTCTGGTTTTGCTTGGTTTTGTTTTTTGGTCTTTGTTTTGGTTTTGGTTTGGTTTTTTGTTTTTGGTTTTGTTTGTGGTTGTTTTTTTTTTTTAAATATCAGTGGTGTCACTTGATTCACAAAATAATGCTGTGAAACAAAAGAATTTATTCTCAACTTTCTTTGATGGCAGCAAGACACAGGGCCCTGTGTGCAAGGACACAAGTGCTGGGTGTGCTAGGACCAAATTTTCACCACGTTAAAACAAGTAGGTAACAGCCTGTTAAAGTGTACAGGAACTGGAAGGGGCTGGAATGAAGCTAGGCTGGCCACAGCTGTGGAGGGTTTGTTGAGATGGGGATAATTCTAAGCTTTCAAGGATTGCTGCAAGCTTCCTGAGAAGCAGGAGGATTTCTTAAGAAGATATTTTAATTCAGATGCGTGACCAATCTCTTATGTATCAGGTCTGACTATTCCTTGCAGAGAAATCCCCCTAATGCTGTGAGCAAAGTCTCAGTTACACATCTATTGGCCATCTGGGAGTGAAGACAGAAGAGTCATCATGGAATGATTAGAACACTGCAGAGCTATTGAGGGCTCACTGTCTTCAGCAGTTCCTGTTCTTCTGACCCTTCAACAAACATGGAGATAATAAGTTACTTTCCAAATGCAATGGACACCTAAATGACAGTGATTTATAACTCCCAATGGGATTTACAGCCCTATGTGAACTACATACTCTGTCTAGTCCTTTGGAAACACAGCCTTGCAGCACAGTGAACTCAGTAAGGATTTCCCTCCCTTCATTGGTGTTGGGGAAGAAAACCCACAGATATAAGCATTACCAGTGCAGTCCTGGCCTTAGTGATCTGTACTTTCACACCAGAAAAAGGAAGAAAATCTCCTGGACTGGTGATGTAAGCTGTCTGTAATGGTTTGGATTGAACTGTTGCTACAACCTTCCCCAGAGAGTCAATTGAAACAATTACAGTTGCATTCCTTCTACGCAGCCCAGATATAATGAAACTGTACATTTTCAAATTGTGTATGATTATCTACAGCCTAGCTATCTCTACCCTTGGCTTTTATCAGACCAGGAAGACTCTCAGGAAAAAGTGTTTGTGACCTTCAACTCTGTTCTGCTTGGTGTCTGGAAGCATCAGATCACAAAATCTGAGCTATGCTGTAGCTTGTTCATGGTCCCAAAAGGAAGAACTGCCATGCAGTGTATCTGAGACTGCTTCATTACTTATTTTCTCTTATTTTTTTCTTTTCTCTTCTACTTTTTTCTTTTTGAGATTTTTCTGCATGGGCCAGTTTATGCTGTGAAGATGTGAAACTGGATATGTAAATGCCCTTCATCAAATACCATGTGTTTGATGAAAAAGTGAAGTCCTTAGAAGGGTCTTTTATTACTAACAGTAACATTTGAGTATATTTGTAAGTTACCCAAAATAAGATGAATACATTTTGAAATGCATCAGAAGTGGTAAGATATAGTTGTTTTAAAAAATGGAGAACAAAAATCCCCCTAATACTTTCATTTTTTGAAAAGGACCATAGCTGTTTTGGTCTTGTCACCTTTTGCAGAATTCTAAGAAAACTGCTGTGGGACTGGTATTTTGACTATTTTATTTACAAACACTTAGACCACATGTACCACATGTCGTAGTTCAGTCATGTACCATGTCAGAATAGGTAGAGATGTGGCCTTTTTGCAGTGACAACCATTCTATTGTCCATATCTCATCCTGGTAGAGTTATGCTTATGTATACATCTGAAGACTTGTCCCATAGTATATAAATCATACCCATCCAGATACAGCTACAGAAATGAAAAATATCATATCTTGGAAGACAGCCTGTGTGAAATGAATCCTTTGAGAAAAAAACCAAACCTGTTTCTTAAAATAAAGAGAAGTGCCACTAACAGACAGAAGTTATTTGCTCTACATAGTGGGTCAACAGGACACAGTATACTTGCAAGACAGATACAATTCCCATTTGTGACTGTAAACACTGTGGGGTCCACATCCCTATGGCTGAAAACCAAAGTCTGTTAGCATAGAGATGGGCGATACCTTTTAAAACCCCTGCAGTGTCTTCCTACCTGCTGGGCTTAATTTCAGATTCAAGTACTGTCATTAAAGAAAAAAAAAATCACAAAACTCTTTCTGCCTTTATTTGTGGCACACATTGCATTGGTTTTTCCTCAAATATTTTCCTGGTGCTACAACTCACCAAATATTTTCTGAATACTTTTGAATACCCCATTTTCCTTTTTGAAGTTTCTCAGTTTGAATGACATGTACAATCACAACTTCTTGTTTTCTTATAAAAAAAGGTTCTTGCAAGCCTATCTTTGCAACATTAAGTAAGAAAAACACCTCTACTGTAAAAATTTTATTTAGAATTGTAAAAACTGTTATGATCTGGAAGGCATAAACTCCCTTCAAAGATCAGTTGCATTAAGCCTGATTCTCATTCTGATTTATTTGACTTCAGATATAATGGTATTAAATTAACAAAGACAAGCAATGAACAAAACTCTGGAGATGAATTAGCCATTTTATCCAGTCCATTAATCTCTTCCTCAATTCCTGAGAATTGTGGCTCACCTAGACCCAGAGATCAAATAAAATGCCTAATTGGGAAAATCCTAAACAAGAGTATCCTGGGGAGCTTAAATTTATTTGTCAACTGTCCAAACAACTATGTTGTTTATAAGTCTTTAAAACCCCAATACTTTTCCATCCCTATAACTTAATCCAGATACTTTAAACCCAGGAGAGTGATTGAGAATTGGTTTCAATTAACTGGAATAGGGAGAAACACTTACTCTAAAAACAGACAGTTGTGTTGTGAACCTTCTGCCAAACATGCTGAGAATTTTAGATCTAAACATCGGATTTGAGGAATGCTCTGAAAATTCTTTGAGAGTCGTAGTAAACACAGCTAATGGTTATTCTCTTCTTGTGATAGCCTTTGTATTAAGCACTGTGCGTCACTAAGAGGAAGAAATGCAGTATAAATGAATGATACTTTCTAAAAAAGAAGTTCAGTAACTAAATTTTTAAAGACATGTGGAAGGCAACAAATATGGGTGACTTTTCTGCTTGTGATTACTCTGAATTACCTGTTGATTTTCCTGGAGATTGAGGAACACAATCCTCAAGATTGATCTCCACTTTCTACTGCCGCAGAAATGCAGAGAATAGTTAAAAGTCTATACCTGGTTTTGACTCTGATAACATCCCATATTCCCATCTGTACTAAAAAACCAGATAAATATTAGGCATGTAACATGAAATAAATTTTCTGACAGCACCGTGTCTCATCAATAATTTAACTCTCTCTTTTGGGAAAAAATCTGAAAAGTTCTATGGAAAAATCTGTGTCCAGGAAACAGAGGCTGAGGTGATTAGGTGGTTTGGGGTTTGGGTTTGTTGTTTGGGGTTTTTTTTCCTGATTTACCTTTTGCTGTCCTAATCCCTAGTTTAGATTTGATATGACATAGAGGTTTGACATCTGTCAAAGGTTTACTGCTTCTAAAAAACCAAGCTTGGAATTCTTTTTTCCTCTACACCACTGTGAAACAAAGGTGGGAGGAGGATTCACACATACAAAAGAACTAGCCAGCAGCCCCACATTCCAAGCTAATGGACCTCAGAAGACTATGGAGGGGGAGGTAATTTTTTTCTCCTCAGGCAAGGGCATCTTCACTTTACTTTTGCCCTGACTCGGGGAAGGTGTGTGTGGAGGGGGGTGCTCCGAAATTCATTTTTGTTTTCGGCCGAGTCATCTGGTTGCCTTTGTCCTCTGTCTGCCTCCGTTCTCCCATGCCCTGTTCTGTCCACGGCTCAGACCTGCCTTGGATTTCATCAGAGAAGCCAGGGTCATCTGTGGAGGAACCTTTGAGGGAAGAGGACACTCCTCCCATCCTCCATTCCCGTGTTGGCAGCAGCTTGTACCCATCGACGAAGGCGGAGGGAATCCCAGCCAGAGCCAACCATCGACAGCACAAGTCCATAGGAAGAACCTCCTTTTCCCTTTTCTCCTTCCCCTTTTGGCGTGTGTGTGTGGTATCTCCATTTTCGGCTTCTCCCGCCAGATCCCAACAGCGCCCCCTGCTGGCCACACAGAGCAACTGCAGGATCTGATCCTCCAGGGATCCAACAGCGCCCCCTGCTGACTGTGATTAGAACTGCACAGAGAGGCAAAAAGTACTGAACTGTTTTGGTGGGAACCTTGGGTGCAGGATTGTTATTTGGCGGGGGGGGGTGTGTTCTTTTGTTGTGCTACCTATATATCCTTTAATATATATATGTGCTACATATATCCTTTAATAAAGGGTTGTTATCTTTTCTTTCTCCATATTTCCTCAATTGGAGCCTCTTCATTTCAGATTTACAATTGCTTAGAGAGAGGAGCTTGGTCTTCCTCATAACTCATCCTCCTTAGCAAACACTTTAGTCTCATTAAACTGAGACAACGTGTTACATACCTCTTTCTTGCTACAGAGGATTTCGTGTTCTTAGTTGCAGTAACATCAAGTGATCATAAGATTACATTAAGTTGCTTACAGGATGAACAAATTAGCTCCAGCATGACCACATTACATATTTTTGTGGTATCCAGAGAGCTGTCATTGGCAATTGTTTCTCTAATGCAAAGGTGCCTTTGTTTATGTTGTCACAGAGATCTGTGTTTGACAACCCTCTTGTTCAAGTCTATAAAATTTCCAGAGATGTTACTTTGAAACAATCACATTAGAGACAATCTGTACTACAGGGCAAAAGAAATCTGTCAGGGATGACATAAATACAGTTTGGAACAGATCAGATAACTTCTTGAAGCCTCTGCTGTGCCTATTCCTTAGCAATTTTGTCTTCATCTCCAACAAGCATTGGTCTAACAATGAAATAATAAAACTAGCAAGAAATTCTCAGAATGGAAAAGGGACAACTGGAACACATAAGACTGGTAAAATACATTTGTCTACAAATTTATCCTCTTCTCCTTTCACAGGACTAAGAAATAACAGCTTCTTGATGAAAGAGTACTAGAGGGAGAAACCAGATAGATTAGGGTTATAAAACTCTTGCCCTGAAAAGACTATAGTGTATAGATTTTAGTTTTTAAATGTAATATGAATTTGTAAATGTTTCTGAAGGTTTTCTTCCATATGTCAAGAAGAAACTAAAATCTTTCTTCAACAAAAAAGAAGAAAGAAGATTGAGATCTATTTCAATTCATTTCAAATTAGGTTTATTTTCATCCTCAAAAAAAAATTGAGTCAAATAAACATATGTACACATGACTTGCTGCTCTTTAAAATATGCCATAAATGTTGCTCCCTCTAGTCTGACTTGAAGTGCTAAAATACCCTGTTTCATACTGTGAAAGAGAATATATTTTGACTCTAATGACAACAGGGTTTTATTTATACTAACATTTGCGCATTAAGGGACAGGAAATAGAATTCAGAAGTTGCTTGCTAAGAGGAAAAGAATTAAAGTTGTTAATGTCAAGCACTATTCAAATTTTGCAGATGTACAAGTGATGCTCTCTTGTTTCACACAGTAGTGGATTTTTCTGTGTTAGTATGTGACATTTTGCATTTGCAATTACTTCCATTTCCTCACTTATGAGAAAAAATATAAATCTTCTTCTTCCCATCTTGTCTTCATAATCAGATGGACACAGACACCTTTAACGACTTTCGTATCTTCTGCTGAATCACTGATAGAAAGATTTACTTGATGCCACTTTTAATGACTAGCCATTATTTACCTTTGTTGCCAGAGATCTCCAGTATTTGTTTGAACTTAGAGGATTTATTTTCCATTTCAAAACATTTACATCCTCAAATTGCTCACTGATGTTTCATATCTTACTAGTACTAATTGTTTCTTTCTTTACATTCCTTGGTTTTTAATTTTTCAACTCTAATTTTTCTTCTAGCCCTTGTCATCACTCCAGAAATTACTATTAATCTCACAAAAACAATTTTTGGCAAAGATTTTCTGAGCTGTGTTTTTGGAAGAAGGATGACCAACATGATCTCCTTTTATGATGAGGGGAAAACTGTGGATGTGGTTTATCTGGACTTCAGCAAAGCCTTTGACACCGTCACCCATAGCATTCTCCTGAAAAAACTGGTAGCCCACGGCTTGGACAGGGGCACTCTGTGCTGGGTTAGGAACTGGCTGGAGGGCCAGAGAGTGGTGGTGAACGGGGCTGCATCCAGTTGGCAGCCAGTCACTAGTGGTGTCCCCCAGGGATCAGTGTTGGGCCCAGTTCTGTTTAATATCTTCACTGATGATCTGGATGAGGGGATTGAGTCCACCATCAGCAAATTTGTAGATGACACTAAGTTGTGGGGGAGTGTCAATGAGCTGGAAGGCAGGAGGGCTCTGCAGAGGGACTTGGTCAAGCTGGAGAGATGGTCTGATTCCAATGGGATGAGGTTCAACAAGGCCAAGTGCCGGATCCTGCACTTTGGTCACAACAACCCCCTGCAGCACTACAGGCTGGGCACAGAGTGGCTGGAGAGCAGCCAGGTAGAAAGAGGCCTGGGAGATTGGATTGACAGGAAGCTGAACATAAGCCCACAGTGTGCCCAGGTGGCCCCTTTCATTCCCACTTGCAGTCATAGAAGCCATCCCACCACATCTCTGTGATACCAGTAAGATCATAGTTCTGCAGGCATGTGCAGGTCTTTTACTACTCTTGTTTATTCCCCTTGCTGCATGGATTTGCACAGAGGCATTTAAATTTGGCTTCCTGTGAAGCTGACTTACTGGCTGGAATTTCTTTGTGCCGTTCTTCAGGTGTTCTCCTGTTGATCTGTGATCCCTCTGCATGATGTAGGCATCTATTGCTGGCCCTGGTATCAGACTGGTAGAAGTGGGAGAGATCAACGTTCTCCAAGAAGAGAGTTTAAAGCCTTCTTTACCATCCTGGCAACTCTGTGACCAAAGATGTTCATCCCCTTTTCCAACAGATGGATCCCATCAGTCTGTTATAGACCAGGTTTTTCAAAGAGGCAAAAGTTTATCTTCCTCCATCTTGTGAATACTTGATCTCCTTTGTGTCAAGACACTTCCACAAAGTCTTAGTGAATGGATTACATCAATCCAATCTACAAAATCCTACTTTTCAAATGCCTTACACTAGAGTTCCTGGTGCTCAGGAGCCCTCCAAGTGGAGGGCAAACAAGTCTGCTTCTCTCACAAATCGCAATATATTCAGTTTAACCACAGTGTGGGAAGATTATTTGGAATGGTTTAGTGCTTCTACCTGAAACGTTGCTACCTACTGGCTGCCTGCCTCTGTTTGCCATCATCAGTCTCCTTCACAGAGGCTTCTTAAGGTGATTTCTCTGTTTTACTCACTTCAGATCATCATGGCTAGGCTTCGCGAACGAAGATTTAGGAAGGCTCTATCCACGTTTGTTACAGGCACGCTGGTGACTTATGAGGCCAATATGAGTTAGACATATCTGATTGCAAAGGGCACAACAGAAAGACTCCTTAGGTGGTGTATTCAGCAGGATACGATTCTTTCTGCGTTGTCTTTTCTCCTCAAGAGTGATCCTGCATGCGTTCTCAAAGGAAACAGCAGCGTTATAGATGGTGTGTCTCCAGACCTCCTGATTTGAGGCCAGAGTAGACCAGTTATGATGATCAATGTAGCCAAGGCTGAGATGTTGTTTCAGGGAGACTCACTACAGATAATCAAAAGCTGAATAAGCATTGGACCAAAGAACTCGATTTCTCTACAGCAGTCCATCTTTGAGCATTATAGAGCTCAAAGTAGGCAACACAGAGAAGACACTTAGACTTCCATGCTGTACATGCATTATGGATAATTAGCTGAATTCAGTCATTTCCACTGTCAGTCTGGAACCCTTTATGATCACTAAAATTCCCATTAAAATATTCTTTTTGCTGATGAAACTGACACTGGCAGACTTCATTAAACCATTAACTCATATAACAAACAACAAGCCATAACCTTGGGCATAATTAACAGATCAGGTTATTTGTCAGAGACAGATAATTTTCTTTTGCCCTTGGGATACAGTCAGCAGAAGGTTTTCAAAATTTGCATATCTCCAAATATAGCATGGCACAAACGTGACTTGCACTGAGGAGAGCCATTTTGTGCTGTGTGATGGTGTAGTGAGTCGGTTTCTTGGATTTTTTAGGCCTTCCTTAGCAACAGGGTCAGGACTCTAAGGAAATATTCCATGTCATTCCTTTCTGTAACACAACATATAAAAAGGCGCAGATAAGACGGTTTGCTCTCTTCTCTCTTCCAGTGGCTGAAGGTGACAGGTCGCTCCAGAGATGGGCTTTGCTTATATATGCCGGGGCCTGCTACTCAGACCTGCGGTAATCTCTGGTCTCTCCGGGAGGCGCGGGGGAATTGGCTGCTGCCTCGCACAGTTCTACTGTCCCGTTCAGGGAAGTATATAATTCGGTTTTGTATTTATTCACTAACTCTATAGTAACGGGTATATTTGGAGGATATTTGGTTTTAGTTCTTGTATCCCTGCTTCCCCCTCTCTTTTCTCTTTTTTCCTCTCAGGAGCTCCCTGTTGTGTATAATATATTCAAATTGTATATATAATTGTAAATATATGTAATATATATATATATTTGATATAATCCCGTTTTGTTTGAACTCCTTTCAGGTTTTTCCTGTAGTTCGTTTTTTTTTTTCCTTGCTTGGGGAGAGCAGGATGGGGGAGGAGACAGCTTGGACTTGGCAGAAGAGCCAGGCCAAACTGATACAGATGGGAACGTCTATTACACAGGAGTGCAGTAGAATTTCATGACTTTCCTGAAAAAAGAGTATTAAATACTAGTGGTATATATGGAAAATTTTTTCTTCCATGAAGATGAATCACAACATTAACATTCTCCTGCAGGAAGACTACACTACACAAGAGAGTAACACAATCAAATTAAATTTATTTATTTCAATAAATAACCTCAGCTGAATATGGAGGTATTAAAAACAAATATTTTTTGACACAATGTTTCATTTTTCTCCCATTTCTGCAGGTTGTATATTGTCTGAATTATGATTAATGAAATATGCAGAGAGGAAGGTGTGTGGAATTTTGTGTGATCTGAGTCATCCTTTCAAAGAGTGGAAATCAATACAAGGTTTTTCACTAACACCAGTAGGTACTCAGGTAAGCACTTTGTCATGGGTGGCCCAGCCTTAAGATTTTGCCATGCCTGTTAACCTTATATCAATTCTAGTTTACATGTAAGATAAGTTACTTTGTGTTCGTGTTTGGGGGGGGGAGGTTGCACGTGTATTTATTTGGTGGTTTTGTGTGTGTGTGGTTTTCCTATGTTTTTTTGTTTGTTTTCTTTGGTTTTTTTTTACCAAGAAAGCATGAACCCTGTCTATTAAGACCTCAAGACATTATTTGCAAAACGAAATTCTGGTTTTGTTCTCACTGCCTTATCTCAGCAACAGCAAACTGGCAACTACAAGCACAAGTTATTAAATATAATAGAAGAACAGAGATAAGCTGAACAGCCTCCCTGTAGTCCAGGAGGAAACAGTTAGCGACCTGCTGAGCCACTTAGATCCTCACAAGTCTACGGGACCAGATGGGATCCATCCTAGGGTGATGAGAGAGCTGGTGGAAGAGCTTGCCAAGCTACTCTCCATCATCTAACAACAGTCCTGGCTCACTAGGGAAGTTCCAAATGATTGGAAGTTGGCAGATGTCACACCAATCCACAAAAAGGGCCAGAAGGAGGACATAGGAAACTACAGTCCTGTCAGCCTGACCTCAGTGCCTGGCAAGGTTATGGAGCAGATCATCCTGGGTGCAATCACACAGCACCTACATGGACAAGGGATCAGACCCAGCCAGCACGGGTTTAGGAAGGGCAGGTCCTGTCTGATCTCCTTTTATGATCAGGTGACCTGTCTGGTGGATGAGGGGAAGGCTGTGGTTGTGGTCTATCTGGACTTCAGAAAAGCCTCTGACACCATCTCTCACAGCATATTCCTGGAAAAGCTGGCAGCTCACGGCTTGGACAGGGGCCCTCTGTGCTGGGTTAGGATCTTACTGGAGGGCCGGGCCCAGAGAGTGGTGGTGAACGGTGCTGCATCCAGTTGGTGGCCAGTCACCCCAGGGATGAGTGTTGGGCCCAGTTCTTTTTAATATCTTTATCAATGATTTAGATGAGGGGATTGAGTCCACCATTAGCAAATTTGGAGATGACACCAAGCTGAGGGGAAGTCTTGATCAGTGGAAGGCAAGAGGGCTCTGCAGAGGGACTTGAACAGGCTGGAGAGTTGGGCTGATTCCAACGGGATGAGGTTCAACAACGCCAAGGGCCAGGTCCTGCCCTTTGGCCACAACAACCCCATGCAGTGCTACAGGCTGGGTACAGAACTACTGGAGAGCAGCCAGGCAGAAAGGGACCTGAGAGTTTGGATTGACAGGAAGCTGAACACGAGCCAGCAGTGTGCCCAGGTGGCCAAGAAGGCCAAGGGCATCCTGGCCTGGATCAGGAACAGTGTGGCCAGCAGGACCAGGGAAGTGATTCTTCCCCTGTCCTCAGGGATGGTGAGGCCACACCTGGAGTACTGTGTCCGGTTCTGGGCCCCTCAGTTCAGGAAGGATATTGAGGTGCTGGAGCAGGTCCAGAGAAGAGCAACATGGCTGGTGAAGGAACTCAAGCACAAGTCCTATGAGGAGAGGCTGAGGGAGCTGGGGTTGTTCAGCCTGGAGAAGAGGAGCCTCAGGGGAGACCTCATCACTCTCCACAATTACCTGAAAGGAGGTTGTAGCTGCATGGGGGTTGGTCTCTTCTCCCAGGTGTCATGGTTTGAGATAGCCCCAAAATCCAATTCTCTAGCTCCATCCCCCCCTCCCACATCTCAACCTAATGTGAGATGGGTTTTTCCAGACAAAACACAACCAGACTCAAAGTGGGGGAGAAGGGAATATATTACAATGGCTGTAGAAATAAATATTATAACACATTATACACACGATCACGACTATCTCTACCATGACATACAGTATTTACAATGGATCAGATCTCCTCTCCCCTCCAAATAAAAATCCAGGAGGGAAAGAAGGACAGATCCCTTCCAGTCTCTCAGGGCAGCAGCTTCTTCAGAGTAGCAGAAAGAAGTCTATCTCTCTCTCTCATGCATGCAGCTGTTGCTGGATCTCTGTCAGCACTCACGAGGGAGGTATCCAAGCCCCCTTGGCCCCGTTGTCAATCAACCGAAGGGGTCTTCCGTGGGCTTTGTAACCCCAGACAAGGCCGTTCCACCACGTCATATCACGAAGACGCAGGGGGTCTTCATGACGGTCTGGTATCTCCAGGAGATTCAAGCTCCTTGCAGGGCCTCTGTGCCCTGCCTCAGGCTGCCACCTTGGCAGCAGTGCGAGGGGGGAGCCAAGGTCACCCCCTCTGCATTCCTCTCCGTCCCGGTCCAGTTTCTCAGGACTCTCTGAGCTTCTCAGCTGCATGTCTCTGTTGCTCCGTCTTATCTCTTCTGGCTCTCTGTCACCGCTTCTCCGGTCAGTGCCAACTCGGCTGCTGCTTTTCTCCGGCCACTGCCCAGTTGGAGAAAACATCTCCCAGCTCACAGCTACAGACACATAGTCCAGCTTAACACTGTTCCAAGTCTCTGTAGCCCCCAACTGGGGCTGGGGGGCCCCAGAGGCCCCGAGGGGCTCCGGGCACCTTTCCTCGTGGCTCTACAACATGGCTACTTCTTCTACTAACCCAACTACAACTCTTCTCTTCCGGTGCTTGTGATATGTTTACATTTCTGCAGGAGTGCTCATTGGATAGAACTTCAAAACTTCCAGGGGTTTCCACCCCTGGGGGTTACCACTTTTCTTAGCCTCTGGGGGGAAAACAAGGTTCAAACCACTACACCAGGCAACTAGCAGTAGAACAAGAGGGCATGGTCTTAAGCTCTGCCAGGGGAGGTTTAGGTTGGATATTAGGAAGAAATTCTTTACAGAGAGGGTAATCAGACATTGGAATGGGCTGCCCAGGGAAGTGATGGTTTCTCCATCCCTGGAGGTTTTTTAAGATGAGACTGGATGTGGCACTTAGTACCATGGTCTAGTAACTACGGTGGTAGTTGATCAAGGGTTGGACTTGATGATCTCGGAGGTTTTTCCAACCTGTCTGATTCTATGATTCTATGATTATATGATTCTAACTATATGGGCTGCTAAATGTGATAACTGAGACATCAATGAATAATCCTTGTAAGATATCTGATATCTTCTTTAGCAATCACAGAACTGAAAATGCAACCCAAACTTTTCTATGATTCTATGAAAATTAGATACTAGTCTTTTTTAAACATACAGCTTTTAATTGAGCTCCCAAATTACTTGTGAAATGATTCATCATTGCAGCACACCCTGAGGACAGGTGCCTCAGTTCTACATCTGTAATGTAGCGGCAGGGAACACTATTGTCTTCCATCCCATGTGCCCTACCTTCCCTTCTGCTGAAACTAAGATGTGTGATCTTGCTCTGTTTGTAGGCACATGCCCTTGAAGCTTGCCTATCTCTTTGGGCTGCCTGTTTAGGCACAGCCTTGTTTTTCAAAGGCAGTTGAGATTCTTCTCATGGGAATATTTCTTGCATGGATTGAGATTTTAGCCTGGCATTTATAAACCAAACAAGATCTCAAGCTAACTACAGTTTAATGAGTAGAATATAAGTGTTATATTGAGACAGTCTCATACTTTAGTGGAGAAAAGAGAGACAATAAACTTATCCTACCTTGCAAGCATCTATCCGTTTCTGCTTTTCACATTGCCTAGATGTGTGCAAAGTTTGTACTAGTTATATCTTTTCCTGAGCAGATCATATGGAGGAGGGTCATAGGATGATTATCTATGAAGACAAACCCAAGTTTTAAAGATCTCTTGTTGCCTAGCTTTTCCTCATTTAAAATCGTATGGGAAACAAGAATTAAATATTAAGTTAAATAATCTATTGATCTTGTGTTCACAGCACAGATGCCCTCTGTGAATGACAAGCATGAGGAGTGCAGGAATACAGAAGCCTGGTTTAAGATCCCTTGTATGGCATGAATGCAGTTTTATCTGTCATGACATCTCACAGTCCCTGTAATTCTAATGTTATGAGTGCAACAACGTGAGTAGACACTAGTTATTTCATATGTCAATAAAAGGTGTCACTCTGAGCGTTGTTATTGTTTCCCACTGTTCTTGTCTTGGTGGCTATTTCTAGGAAGAATAAATTTCATTGCACATGGAAACCTGACAGCATTAGCGATCAAAATTTTTCAGTTATTGAACTATATTTTGTATTGTTCTGCCCAATAAAGATTACTGGTTATATTACTCTATATCTCCTGACAAAAACTGCAACATACTCCAAGTCTCTCATGGTCTACTTGGGAAAATAAACAAAAGTGTTTCCCAACACAAAGAAATTGTCATCCTAAAAGTGTTCTGGCCGCCATGTTACAGTTGCTACATCAATACTTGATACAAATCTGTATAAGTACTGTTATCTCACTTCCGACAAACATTGCTGAGGCACTTCACTTAGCAGATACTGAATAATATTACTGATGTTTCATGATCTTTTTTCACAACCATTTGTCCCATGTATCTGCTTCACAGACTACAAAAAGTCAAATAAAAAAATCAGTTATGCCATGGATAAGCAGATGCCTAAAAGTCACAAATCTTTAATCTAATAATTAATAAATAAATAAGAATCCTTTTCAGGACACACATATTTTAATGAGGCAAATTACACGAAGTAGGTCACATTGTAGTGAAGGAAATTGTACCATTAACTATTACAGGAGATCTCTGCATTTTCTTTCTTTACAAAAAGAGAGACAGCAATTGCTTCAGTCTGAATCTTTGATCTTGCTTGGAGGGTAAGTACTATGTAAGTACTTTGACAACTTCTGCATCCCATATAAGTTATTTGAACTTGTACATTGTTAATCAGAACTTAAATCAACTTTGAAATAAGGCAGGCCCAGTAATTACAACTATACTTATTTTACATAAAGAAAGCAAACTTTAAAATCACATAATTAGCTTGCCAAGCCTATTGCTTTCCTAGGAAAGCTGTTCGTGCTTGTTATAAGGTCTCAGCAAAATACTACAGGGCACCATGGGGGGTCTGGTACAGCAGTGCAGCGTAGGAGGGCAAAGAGCAGGACACTTACTATAAAAACAGGAGAAGGAAGTCCTTGACCTCTTGTACGGTCTATCCCAGCCCTTCCATCTCTGATGCTTTCACCAGATGTTGTTGAGGTGTCTGGAGAGGTCCATAGCCTGAAGATCCAAATGCCTATGCCCCAGGAAACATGTGTTTGGGGCACACCATATTTATAGAAAGAGAAGTCCAATTTAAAATAAAATAAAATTAAAATGTGTTTACTTATATTTCATAAGTACTGAAGGAGTTTTCAAGAAGAGTTTTGTGTCAGAATTTCACACTCATTTTTTGGAACAGAGACATACCATACAGAACTCTTCCTAAGGCAGGCTCACACTGCTTCACCATAATAACACTGTGCAATCCGCTTAACTGTTCCCTTGGCAAGAATCATATTGTTTTAATTGGAAACAGCAGCCCAAACAGATTCAGAGCAATGTTTTTCAGTGTCTCTAAACAACGGTTAAATGGCTCAACTAATCTGCTTAGATGGCACACCTGTATTGCCTTACAGCTCTCTACAGTACTTTTCAAATCGTATTTTTTAAAACACACTCCCTACCACATGCTCTTAGCTCGCTTCATGCTGTGTACTCTTTATAATTGCTAAATGAGATTTTTCCTTAATATAGTTTAATGTAACTCCTTCATTCAACCCCTGCTTCTTCCATAACTTGCCCAAACAACAAAATTCAGTGTTTCACTGTTTCCAATACTGTTTACACTCAATAATTACTTTTTAAATCAAGAACTAAAAAACCTATGTGTTTAATGCCTGGACATATTTCTTTTTAGCACATTGTATTAAGCAGAGTTAATATGATGATTACAGACCCAGATAAATCTCAAAGCTATGGCAAAGGAAGCACTGCCTATCTGATATTGATCTGAGAATCCTCAAAGAACTGGCTGATGTCATCACAAAGCCTCTCTTAATGATTTTTCAGCAGTTCTGGGAATCCAGAGAGGTCCCAGCTGATTGGGAGGTGGCTAATACTGCTCCAGTTTTCAAGAAAGGCAAGAAGGAGGACACCAGACACTACAGGCCTGTCAGTCTAACTTCAGCACCCACTACGATAAAATGGAAAAAATTATTCTCCGAGGTATTGAAAAACACCTGGAGAACAATGCAGTCATTGGTCACAACCAGCACAGCTTCATGAGAGTGAAGTCCTGCTTGTCCAACCTGATTTGCTTTTACAGGGTAACCCACCTAGCTGATCAAGGGAAGCCAGTTGATGTAATCTCCGTGAACTTAAGCAAAGACTTTGATACTGTCACTCACAGGACCCTTCTCAACAAAATGTGCACCAGACAGCTGGATAACCATATTAGGCAATGGGTGAACAGCTGGGTCTCAGGTTGGGCACAAAGAGTTACAGTGAATGGGGTGACATCAGGCTGGTGTACAGTAGCTAGTGGGGTTCCACAGTGACTCCACAGTGGGCCATCCTTGGCCCAGTGCTCTTCAATGTCTTCATTAGCGGCTTGGACTCAGGACTTGAAGGAATGCTTGGCAAGTTTGAAGATGATGCAAAACTGGGAGGAACTGTCAACTCCCTCAGGGGCAGAGAGATCTCAATTGATTAGGGGACTAGGCAATCACCAACCATATGAAGTTTAACAAGGGAGTGTGCTAGATTCTGTACACTGGGGTTGGACAACGCTGGGTGTAAATACGGACTGGGGAATGAGATGGTGGAAAGCAGAGCCATAGAAAGGAAGCTGGGGGTCTTGGTTAATGGCAAGCAGAATATGAGTGTGCCCTGGCAGTCATGAGGGCCAAGTGTGTCCTGGGAGGCATCAGACAAAGCATCACCAGCTGGTCAAAGGAGATGATTGTCCCTTTCTAGTCTCCACTAGAGCAGCCTCACCTTAAATACTGTGTACAGTTTTGGGCACCACAATATAAAAAAGTTATTAAGCTATTAAAGACCATCCGAAGGAGGGCCATGAAAATAGTGGAGGATCTGGAAGGGAAACCATATGAGAATCAGCTAAGGTCGCTTGGTTTGTTCAGCTGGAGAAGAGGAGACTGAGGGGAGACCTCATCGTAGTCTTCAACATCATCACAAGGGGAAGCAGAGGGGCAGGCACTGATCTCTTCACTATCATGACCAGTGACAGGACTCGAGGAAATGGCATGAAACTGAGCTAGAGGAGGTTTAGGTTAGATATTGGGAAAAGGTGGGGTTTTTTTCCCAAAGTGTGGTTGAGCACTGGCACGGTCCCCAGGGAAGTGATCACAGCCTGCCAGAGTTCAAGAAGTGTTTGAACAAAGCTCTTATGCTCATGGTGTGATTCTTGGGCTGTCCTGTGCAGTGCCTCAGGATCATTGTGCAGACTCAATGACCTTGATGGTCCCTTCCAACTCAGCATGTTCTATGATTCTATGAGTTTACATGCATGACAAGGAGTTTCAATGAGAATGGTGCCCTGCTGAAAATCATGTTGGTGTTTTGAACTTCCATTTCCTGAGGTGAGTTCTTCATCTTAAGTACAGAAAAGTATGTGTACTTGTGCCCTACTATCTCTTTTAACAATTGTTTTCCATTAAGAACTGATCCATCTTTTACTTTCTGTTTCTCTTTCTAAGTTAAGAAAGGGAACAAAACATTCCCAAACCTTTTAAAATACATCTGCTTTTGCTGAATACTACTCTGTTCAGAATGTACATCCTTTTAATTTGTGATAAGAAAAGAATAATCTTAGGGTTTTAGAAATTATGCCTACACTTATTAATATAGCCTTTCTAATCCTCACAACTTGTTCCTAAAACAAAATGAATCAGCATCAAAGAGCTGTTTTAATTATTTGCCTTTAACATCTTTCATAATAATATGCCTTATAACATTAACATTACCTCCTTTCTCCTTCTTAAAATAAAAAGAGAGAAAAAAATAAGTGTTCTAATGTATGGAGGTCTTTGGATTTAAATGCAAGTATTTTGGAAACTGAAATTACACAGTAAAACATACTGAATAAAATATTTTGATACTTTCAAATTATCTAAAAAATGCTGTGTTTAAGTTTGAGTAGAGTAGAAAACAGGTCATACTCTCTGCAGATTCGCAATTCTTCTCTGAGTCTTCCTAAAGAATACATGACTGATCTGGAATGGACAGAGTACCCCTGTGAGCAACTGAACATCTTGTTCCAAAGTAGTAATGCAGACAAGAGCAGTGACAAGCTCTTACTAGAGTCAGCAACTCAAAATGCTGAGAACCTTGAAGGTCTGAAAAGTGCTTGTTGACCTTTGCAGTATCAGGAGTTTCTGAACCAGCTGCTCTCCAGAGTGAGGTGGAGAAATCAAAACCAGTATCCTGTCTCTAAATACATTTGTAGTTTCAGACTTTCATAAGTCATCTTTCACTAAAGCCATTTGTCCAAGCCTGTGAGAATGGGCAGCCTTTCATAATATTTTCATTACTCATCAATATAACCCAAGTGAGATAGTTCGAATGTGCAGAGGTTTGGAAATGTGCTAGAAATGCAGCTCCTTATCCAAAATAATCTTAGACGTCTTGTCAGATGTACTTATTTTCAAGTTTCTATGTATTTCTCACGTAATATTTCTCACTTAAATTATAGAGAGGGAATACTCTTCTGACTGAGAAATCCAAGACATGCAGCAAGCTAATTAGAAAGCAAATTCTCTTACTTCCACATGCATCACCTTAATAATTTTATTTGAAGATTTTCCTCTTCTTTTCCTCTTCTTGATATTAATCAATCTCTTTAGCTACAGCTCTATCAAAAGAAGTAATGCCAGGATACCATATTGCTGAGTAATTTTCACAAAAATGAAACATGCACTTTAATGAGTCTTTCAAGCCCTTAATACACAATCTCAGGGTTACTTACCTGCCTCAGCTACTCAGAAGGTTGGGAAGTCAATCTGGTGATCATGGCATGCTATTTTGGTCTCCTTTGTGGTCATTGTACCTTTATGACTCCTCTCTGGGTTTTCCACCCTTTTTCTGTGCAATACTGCCAAAACACAGTAAGTAAAAATCTTTCTCTGTCTTTCTTGCTACACTTTGGCAATGTTGCCTGCTCTTGGAATCCTTTTACCACCCAGCCATAACAAATAAAACTCACTTTTATGAGTTTTTAACACTCTTACACTCAAGTTTTCCATATTTTTTGTTTTCTTCACTGCTATATTTTATTTCTCCTACTTTTTTCTCCTCATAATCTTGTTTTTCTTTTGTCAGTCTTCCTATCTACTCTGTTTTAAACAATTTCTTCATATCTCCATTCATACTCTTAAGACATTGGATCTCTTCTACCTTTTCATTCTCTAAATTCTTTTTTCAACAATTATGTCAGCTTTGAATACACAACACGCAAGCAGAAACTGCATTTCTAAGAAAGGCAGAGGTACTGGCAGAATTCTAGGAACTGTCACTGTTGAGAAACTTGGTCTGCTCATTCAGTTTTATTTTTATTTTACCTTCCAGAACTATGAATTTTTTTATAAATTAATTGTTCAAGAGAAGAGGTGAAATTGCTGGCTTTGCTTACTGCTTTGTGTAAAAATACCATATGCCTGACAAAATTCCTACATTCTCATTCCGTAGGTGGAGAGCTGGTGTAGATCTCACCTACTCCCTTTTGCAAGCACAAAAGGGTGGGTGGCTGAAGACAAATTTATCAAGGGTTGCTGAACTGTTCTTGTTTCTCTGGGAGGCATGAAATGAAGGATCTCGAAGATGGAAGTGGTGTCCACTGTGTTCATAGTGTTGCTGTGGGATTTAGGTGCTGAAAAAATCTCCGGAGCAGTTAATTAGGGTTGAGATAAGAAAGGGTTTATTTGCCAAGGCTAAGATGTTACAAGACGCGCGCCCCTGTGCCCGAGAGCTTACATTTTATAATACCATCCATCCAATCCCAGATGTGTCCACCCTGTGGCCTTTGCTCTGGACCGCCCCGGGGTCCACCCCCTTAAAATGGGTCTGGGGTGCATTTCGGGACCACCTACTTCATCACCTTCACCATCATCAGAGCACAAAGGGTACATAGTTACCTAATTCTTGACCGTATTCTGTGGTTTAGGCCCAGATATGCTGTTCTGTCAACTGTCTAGGCCTTGCCTTGACAAAAGACTAAACATTTCTATTAGATTTGGGGCTATGAGTGATATAGGGAGGATAGAATGGGGTAAGAGGGTTAAGGAATGTGTAAACAAGGGTGCTACAGGGAAAGGGAAAGGGACAAGGGACAAAGAAGGGAAGGGTTTCTGCTTTTAAAACCTACTTCCACTACTTATAAAACTTACAAGTCTTACAAATATTAGAAAAATAAAAAAAACATTAGGGGCTTAAGGTATCAATAGGCACAGATGAGAATTAAGACCCATGTTCATCTATGTAATAGGAAATTATTGGTATACAGGTTTTGATATGTGCATTTAAGGACAAGGCTAATGTATGCAGAGACTGAGCTTCTACCCTCTGATGGATATACAAGGGAGTAGTTTCTCAATCTCACAGGACTGAATTGGGAGCTCCTGTTTTCTTCTGGGAAATCTATGTTACGACAGACAGGTTCTTCCATTCTATTAATTGTTCTAGAAATGAATTATGTTGTGACCAGAAAAACAGTTAGAAGCTATGCACTCAGAAGAGAGGGTAAAAAATAATCTCAGGGAACTATAAGAAAAGAGAGAAATGAAGAGAGTAGAGAACATAGGTTAGCAAGAAAAAGATTAAAAGATCAAAGCAAAAATCCTCTCAGGCTATTGTTTCATATGCATTAACAGAAGTATAATAGTAGCATTTATGCGTCTGCAACCAAAATAGACAGTTGAATGAAAAAGATACTTTAAGAAAAGTGGCAAGGTAAAAATTGCAGTATACAGCAAAGTAAAGATTCGTATAGAGAGCAGGAGAAAGTTCTCTGTATAATGGATGCAAGAGCTATAGTTCTGGTGCTAGGAAAAAGCAAGAGGGAGTAAAAATCTCACTCAAATTACGTGTAATTTAACAACATGATGGTGTTGCATAAAATCATAGAATATCCTGAGTTGAAAGGGACATACAAGGATCATTGAGTCCAATATCTGACCCTCCACCAGACAACTCCAAGAAAAACACCATGTGCATGAGAGCATAGTCTGAACTCTTCTTGAACTGTATTAGACTTGGTGCTGTGACCACGTCCCTGGGGAGCCTGTTCCAGTCTCCAGCCGTCCTCTGGGTGAAGAACCTTTTCCTAAAGTCTAACCTAAACGTCCCCTGGCACAACTTCATGCCATTCCTTTGGGTCGTGTCACTGGCCCAATGAGAAGAGATCAGTGCCTGCCCCTCCACTTCCCCTCATGAGAAAGTTGTAGACTGCAATGAGTTTCCTCTTCTCTAGGCTGAACAAACCAAGTGACCTTAGCTGATCCTCACATGGCTTCCTTTCCAGACCCTCCACCATCTTCAAGGTCCTCCTTCTGAGGCTATCTAATAACTTTATATCTTTCTTACATTTTGGTGGCCAAAACTTCACAGAGTAGTCAAGGTGAGGCCACTCCAGTGAAGAGTAGAGCAGGACAAATACCTCCCCTGACAGGCTCGTGATGATTTGCCTGATGTCCCCCAGGACACGGTTGGCCCTCCTGGCTGCCAGAGCACTGCTAATTCATATTCAGCTTGCTGTTGGCCAGGACCCCCAGGTCTCTTTCTGTGGAGCTGCTCTCCAGCCTCTCCTTCCCCATTGTGTACCTATATTCAGGGTTGCCCCATCCCTGGTACAGAATCCTGCACTTGCCCTTCTTAAACTTCATATGGTTGGTGATCGCCTATCACTCTAATTTGTCAAGATCTCTCTGCAGGTCCTCTCTGCCTTCAAAGGTGTCAACAGCTCCTCACAATCTAGTCCTGCATCCAAGTCATTAATGAAGATGTTGAAGGGAACTGTGCTAATATGGAGCCCTGTGGAACGCCCCTAGTGACAGGTCTCCAGTCTGATGTCGCCCCATTCATTACAAGTCTTTTTGCCTGGCACATGAGCCAGCTGCTCATCTGTTGTGTGATGTATTTATCCAGCTGTGTGTTGCACATTTTCTCCAGAAGGATACTGTGAGAGAGAGTATCAAAAGTGCTACTGAAATCCAAAGAGATTGCATGAACTAGCTTCCCTTGATCAGCTAGGTGGGTTATCTTATTGTAAAAGAAAATTACATTTGTCAAGCAGGAATAACCCCTCATGAACATAAAATAAATTTAGAACTGCATTTTACTGTCTCTGTTGTATGTGGTTCAAGGAGAGCTGCTCCAGAGATTTGTTTTAGTGCTAGCTAATCCTGCTAACTGATTCCAAAGAACTTTTCAATCAGGGAAAGGAAAAGCTCTCTTTGATCATCTCCAAAACAAAAACATGCAGCGAGATTTTTCTGTGTTGCCTTTTCCCTCTACAGTTGCAAGAGTAATTGCTGAACATCTGCCTTTACTTACAACAATGAACATGCTCAATGACTTAGTTTATCATGTATTCAGCTTATGTTTTATTCTGCTCTAAAAAGAATATTAAAACACAATTTCAGGGCTAGATTAAACAACAACAACAACAATACAACAGAGTGGAGAATTATGTTTCATCCTTAGCCTGTCCTACCATAATTGAATATTTACATTGCATGTTTCTGTGCTGTCTACTATTGGCAACACAACAATTTTATTTAGAGACAAACACTTTTTATGTTTGTGTTTACATCATGTTTTTGGACTGTCTTCATTATTCAGTGCATGCTCTAAATACTGCAGCCAGGAGGGGTTTTGGAGGCAGGGGGAAATCTATGCACTAGAGATTTATAATATTGTTAAACCCTGGTCCAGAAGCTCCACACTTTTACTGGGTGCTACACTTTAATTTCAGGCTTTAAGAGATTTTACCTACAAAGTCTTGCAAAGACATTTGATTCTTTGATACCTTGAGTTCATATCTGGAAAAAAGACTACAAACCTTTTCTCTAAGAGACTTCTTTTAATTTGCTGAGAAAATAGGCCTTTTGGCAAAAAGAGTTTTACAGAAATAACATGCAAACTACAACATGCAAACCAAGGAAGAGGAATTTACTGTAACACATAGTACAAAAAGCTCAATTCACAGAAGCATTACACTTAATAGCAAGTTACTAGACAAGTACCAACACAAACTTAAGTTAAATATCCACAGTTTAAGTGTATAGACAATAGGTGCTTAAGTTGCCCACAAGAGGAAGGAAAGAGAGATTAAGACAAGAAAGAATAAAGACAGAAAGAGAGGAGAGAGAAATATAGTTACCACTCTGGAGGTCACAGGTTGACAGGTCAGCAGGGTAGAGGTCAAGGCAAGATGGAGACCACCTGTGTGTCTGTTTATAGACTCTGGCTATTGTGGCCACTCCTCTAGGCAGGACCTTTGGCTCACTGCCACTCACTGTCCCCCTAACCAAAGTGAGGGGTGCCACAGTGCTCCAGGGGGTGTGGTGTGATTGACAGCCCAGCCACATGGCCTTCCCTGCCGTGTGCTCTGCATGGGCACAGCCGTGTTGGCTGCAGGCTTAGGCTTAGCCCTTCCCCCACCTCCACACAAACAGACAGCATGGTTTATTCAACCTATCAATCAAACAATTTGGTGAAATATGAATCTCGTCTCTGACAAATATCTCCTTGGTACCTTTCATCTTGTTGAATATATTTTGTTAATTCATCTCTTCTTCCACTATGTATCCTCAGAAAGAGAAGGAGAGTCTACAGAGACAGAACAGATCAGACACTACTGGAGCAGTGATGCAGTCCTCTCGTGTTTTGAATATCTACAGTTCCTTTCCACCTTGCCCCTTGCAGGCAAAGAATACAGAGCAGATTGAAAGAGAAAATCAGGGTTATATTTTGGAAGAATCATAGAATCATGGAATACTCTGAGTTGCAAGGTAACCACAAGGGTCATCAAGTCCAGCTCCTGGTCGTGCACAGGACAGCCCTATGTACCTGATTTTGTTGTCCAAATGCTTCTGGAACTCTGGCAGACTTTATGCTGTGACCATTTCCCTAGGGATCCTGTTTCACTGCCCGATCATGCCCAGGGTGAAGAACCTTTTCCTAATATCCAACCTATACTTCACCTGACACAGATTCATGCCATTACCTCGGGTCCTCTCGCTGGTCACCACAGAGGTCAATGTCTGCCCCTCCTCTCCCCCTCATGAGGAAATTGGAGACTGATGAGGTCTCTCCTCAGTCTCCTTTTTACTATTATGAGATCAAATTACTTTACAGGAGCAAAAGCCAAGGATTCTAGTTCAGAGAGAATCTGAGAGAATACAAGCTGAGAAGTAAAAATAAATACTGAGATTCCATGGTTGGTAATTTTGCCACTGCACTGTATTTGCACTCAAAAAAAAAAAGTCAAAAGTATAGAAGGAACACAAGCTTTTATTTAAGGCAAAGCTTCTGAAATCTTTGTTAACCAAAGAAGAGTGGCAGAAAATTGGAAAGTCACTGGAGGAGGTTGCTACCCAACCTGGCAGGTTTTTAAAAACTGTGTGCACTAAGAGGAACAAATACAATAAGTCAAATTATTAAGATTCAAAGTATCTTCTTAAAGAAAACTAGTTATAACACATTATGTCATATAATAAAGTAATAAAAAACCTACCCACCTATAAAACCAGGAAAACTTTCATGTTCCTGGGACACCATCATCTAATTATATTTCACATGTTCTGTGAAACTATAACTAAAACAAAAGTTACAGTAAACACAGTAATACAGTGAACTCTGACTGAAGCAGCACTGAGAGAAGAAAGGAATATAGGTACATAGATATTATGTTGCTTGTGCCTAAACTGTAAAGCTCAATGAAGGAACTTCCAGGAACCCTGCCTAATAGTGGATCAATTATACTTAGAGAACTTCTGAAAGATATCTGTATGATACTCCCTATGCCAGAGTTTCTGATTAAATCCTAAAATTTCCTTAGGTGCTCTACTTCCAGTTAAGTTTGTCCTCAAATACAATGTGGTCATTGCTACCACAAGGATTTTTTTTTATCTAGTCCACCATATCTACAGAGAGATTACTCTCATTCTGATTTGGT
This sequence comes from Corapipo altera, assembly GCF_003945725.1. Classification (NCBI taxonomy): domain Eukaryota; kingdom Metazoa; phylum Chordata; class Aves; order Passeriformes; family Pipridae; genus Corapipo; species Corapipo altera. Next base: position 990,842 of record NW_020884949.1, read on the forward strand.
ATTTTTACTTGTCTGTTGATGCTTCCTCAGATGACTCTGAATATCCTCAGAGCTTTAGGAAGTAAAGGTTAACATTGGACTAGAAATATATCCTGTGTCTCTTCCTTGTCTACTGTAGTGAGGACTGGGAACTGGGCCATTGACTCAGTTCGCTTTACAAGTCAGTTCATTTAGGCACACACAACCTGCTATTGAAACTACATCTAATTCCTTATAGGGTTGCTTGAAATAGCTTTCAGCGAGCTTTACCCTAAGCTGGTCCCAGTCTTCTGCATAGCTCTTTCTTCTATTGTCCTAGTTACAGGGGTCAGGACCAGTTTATCACTATGTGAGTATAACCAAAACTGTGTATTCTACACCCTCTGTTTCATTTCTGATGGACTGTTAATAATTGATCATTTGTAGCAACTGCCCACCTGACACCTCAGGCTACAAACTGGGTGTTAAAGAAAGTTGCAAGGCAGGAGAGTGTTTCTCTGTCTTCACACAAATGACTCAGCTGTGATAACTCCCCTCTAGGGAGGCATTGCACCTTCACCCAGCCTGAGGGGTCATCTCTGCTAATGGGCCATACTGGACTGGCATAGTAGGCAGCTGCCACACCTAGACTGTCAAAGACTCCAGAAATATCCCATGACTCACAGAGTTAAAACACCCACTGTGAAACTCCCTGCCCTGGGGGAGGTACTGGGCATCCCCACCTAAACCTGAGCATACATAATCATCAGATCCAGAGGAGGATCAGAACTCCAACAGGACTGCCACTACCACTCTTGCAAAGACTGCAATCATTACTTCGACAGAACTGAGACCATCATCTGGACCAACAGGTTTCCATTCCTTTTACTTTGCACCCACAGGGGCCACGTGGTGCTCAGCATAGGGGTTAATGAACACTGTCCTGTTCTTGTCCCAGGGTGCTGGGTTATACATCTGTCATTGTGGGTTAAAATCAGTTTTCTCTGTATCATTGTATTTATTGTAGGTTTTTTAGTAAATTATAACTCTGACTTGTAGCCTCTCTTGAGTTGGGTTCATTTCTTTTGCTGGTTTACTTTTAAACCAGCACATCTGTGCACAGGTTAACAGAGCTCGGCCTCTTTCCATCCTGTTTTAAAAACCTTTGCTTCTGTTCTGTCCAAACATATTTCCTAAGGTTGCTGTTATTAAGGAACTTTTCTCTGTTTTCACCCATATCACACTGTACGAAGACACAAGAGTTTTCACAGTGCCATAGATAGTCAGTGGATACAGAGCCAATGAATGACATGATGGGCAAAAGACGAAGAGTCTGAGAAGGACACACTTGTGGCAGCCAGAGAGACTTCTAGAGAGAAATTTCAACACAAGATAAGAGAGAAGCCCAGTGTTTTTAACTTTTCAATGGTTTCACCTTTTTTAAACCTGAAGGAAGTATCATGTTAACAGTCTTGTGTAATACATTTTTATTAAAAGTTTTCCTTTCTTCTTAATTTTTTTCACTACTTTTATTTTCCTTCTAGTTTTTCTCTCATTTTGCTATCCTTTCATATTTTTTTCTTTTACATTTCTTTCCCCATTTATCTCCAGGCATATCTTCACTTCTTTATTTTCCTACTGACCTTTACATGTTATTCATGGTGTTTTCCTGACCTCTTCCCTGTCCTTCTTACTTGGATGTTATTTCCCTTTTTCTCCTGATAGCTCCCTTTGGACAATTCTTCCTCCAGCCTCTTCTATTGAACTTGGGGATAAAGGCTATGTTTTCCAGTGCTACCTCTATCTTTGTAGAAATTTAAAGCAGACAGCAGTTTATGAGCAGCAGTGAAGAAGAATGTATTTTAAATGGAGCATATGTTTAATTCATTGTTTATCGTCAGCTCATTAGGAATGCTTGTACAATTAGAGATGGAGAAAAGGTTGGTTTTCCTACTATTAATCTCACATCCTAGACTCACTTTATGTCTTATACCAAGAGAAAGCAACGGTGACCAAGGGAGAATGGAGAAAAAAAAGTTCGTGAAATCCATTTTTTTCATTTATTTTGAGCAGGTAAAATGGGGCAATAACCCCTCTGGAAAGAGTTTTTCTGATTTGACTTGGACTTCTTCCCATCACATAAACACTTATGGAATTCTGACACCTCTATAGCCACGTAAGCACACAAAAGAAACAGAGACACACATCCTTCTTTAAGAACTATGTAGAAAATAGAACTTGTGCTCTAGATTCTTCCTCTCTCATTCCACAAGTATTTCCTCTTTTTTTTTACTTTCTCTTATTTTCTTTTACAGTTCTTGAATCAAAAAGCGATATGACTCTTAGAGCCTAGAAGTTCAATGCGTTTAGTTGATTATAATTAATATTTAAGTTTGGATTTAACTACTCACACATGCCATAGAGGTGACTTAATAAACTAATTAATCAATTATTATATAAATAAATACTTTTTTCTTTTGGCTTTCCTCGCAAAAGTTATTGATTCTGGTTGTTCTGAGTTTCCATTTAAATGTCCCTGTCTTAGAGCCAATAATTATGCTGTTTGATGTAAACTGGTACAAGTAAATTGGAAGGCTCCAAGTAAGGGAGTTTAAAATACCCCACTATTATATAACAAACCCTTGTTATTTTATTTTCCTAGTGCCACACCCAGCCAGCATTTTAGTTTACTGAAAGAAATCTGAAATCAAATACTGATCTTTGATAGATTTGGATGTAGAAGTGGTTTTATGGTAATCTGGTCTGGAAAGTCATTGATTCTTCTGTACATGGCAAAGTGATTTAAAGTAACAACTTGATAAGACACAGCTTGATGCAAAGTGATGGATGGAACATGAGTGTTTCTTGAATGTGATGTGAAGAGAGGAATAAATAACTAAAGGGAAAGAAACAACAAGAAAAAGAAAAGAGCCAAAAAACTGGTGAGAAGAGGTAAAATCAAGGTCTATTATGTGCTTCAAATAATTAAATGAAGTATACAACTATTTACATAATAGTTTATATTATTGCATTATATAAAATAACTAATTGTATTATATAAAATAAAATATTATTTTAAAATAACCAGCCATGTATTAAATATATATTTTTTTCAGATGGATATGACATGAATTTCCAGATTTATGAAAGTTTAGGAGATTTCAGCAGGATCGGTATTTTCTTGCTGGTTTTGATAGATGGGAGATCAGTAACATATAAAGGTGAAGATTTTGTGCATTTATTTAGAAGCCTCTTGGATTCTCTGTAGCAGATACAACCACAGAATAGACCAACATTTACCTGACGGATGCTTTGCTTCTGAGTTGGATTAACCATACAAGCGTATTTTTCTGATAAATTCTTCACTGTCTCTAGTGTCACAGTTGCTCACTGTAGACATACCCTAACAAATATTAATGAGAGTGAAAGTAAGCACTGGAATAAATCTTCTGGAGCAGACAAATCTATTCACACGGACGGGAAAAAAACAGTGCAGTCTTTCCGCAGTGTAATGCACCATTGCATGACCTATATCCAGTATTGGAAGCACCTAGACTGCAGGAGCCCTGAGCTATATCCCCTAGAAAGCCAACTATCACTTGCAGCATAGTATCTCATTCAATGCTAAATTTGGGATAATTATTTGTCTTATTTTAACAAGATTACAACTTAGAAATTAAGGAACTTCAGGTGGAAGTGTGGAAAAGAAAAAAACCAGCTTTTTATTAACAAAATCTGAATAAACAACAGATGGTGCAACCAAAAACTTTCAGAAGAAACAAAAAAGTCCCAATTTCCCAGGTGGGGGGGGAAGAAACCCATGTCAACCTGGTGTGATGCCGGGGGGAGGGAGGCAGGACTGTCCCGGCAGTTCAACAGCTGCTCACAACCACAGCCACGTGTGCCCGTAGCCAGCAGCCGATGGCTTCACAGCCAGTGATGAAGGAGTCCTTTCTCCCACAGGCAGTCCCAAAAGCAGAATACCTCACTCTGAGATGGGTCAGTCTCTCTCTCTCAGTCCCTCTCCGTGAGGTGTCCCATGGGGAAAAAAAACACCTTCCTCTCATTAAAAAAAAAAAAAAAAAAAA
>NW_020884949.1:994987-1008527 GCF_003945725.1 Corapipo altera
CATCACCATTGGCCAATCAGAGCTCAAATCAGTCCAACAGTTTAATTACCTTGGTAGCCTCATCTCCTCAGATGGTAAGATCGACGGAGAGATAGACAACAGGTTAGCTAAGGCGTATAGTGCTTTTGGAAAACTCCACAAAAGAGTATGGCGTAATAAACACTTGAAGAAAAACACCAAGATCAGTGTTTACAGAGCCATAGTGTTGTCTACTCTCTTATACGGTTCCGAATCATGGGTCATCTACTGCCACCACCTGCGACTCCTAGAACGCTTCCATCAATGCTGCCTCCATACAATCCTTAACATCCACTGGTCAGATTATGTGACCAATACATCTGTACTAGAGCAAGCTGCTGTCACAAGTATTGAGGTCATGTTACTGAGAACGCAGCTGCGCTGGGCAGGGCACGTCTCAAGGATGAAGGACCACCGCCTCCCTAAGATCCTGCTTTATGGTGAACTTGCCACTGGCTGCCGCATGAGAGGAGCTCTGAAGAAAAGATACAAGGACTCCCTGAAACAACATCTCAGCCTTGGCCATATTGATCAACATAACTGGTCTACTCTGGCCTCAAATCGAGAGGCCTGGAGACACACCATCTATAACGCAGCTGTCTCCTTTGAGAACACACGCAGGATCACTCTCGAGGAAAAAAGGCAATGCAGAAAGAACTGTGTCTTGCAGAATACACCACCTAAGGAGTCTTTCTGCTGTGCCTTTTGCAATCGGATATGTCTGTCACGTATTGGCCTCATAAGCCACCAGCGTGCCTGTAGCAAATGTGGATAGTGCCTTCCCAAATCTTCGTTCACGAACCCTAGCCATGAAATGTCAGCCTAAAGTCTGACATTTCCATTTAGCCATGGCAAGTCAGAAAGAGTCTGCAGGCTGCACGAATCAAACCAAACACACTCTCAGTATCTCAACTGGTTATTCCAAACCCACAATAGCAATCTTGCCAAATGCTGGACAACCTGGGAATACTGCAGTTGTGCTGAAGTTACTCTGAGTCCAATCAGACTTCTGTGCCAGCAATGAAAAGCATAATACTGGCAGCAACTTCAGAAATTTGGAAAAGCTGAAAGTCACATCCTTAGACATCTAGTTGTCTAATATAGTGTTAGAAACTTTTTATAGTTGTTTTGTGTGGTTCTTTGGTGTTTTGTTGATGTTGTTTATTTGAGTTTTTTTTTCCCAGTATTACCAGTCTTCAGTCTTAAATTTAAAGTGAGAACTATGTGAGATTGTAGGAAGCTGTCAAAGTTGTCAGTGTTTCCACAGATGATTTGTAATTTTTAGTTTGCAGACTGATTCTGGTTTTAATAAAGTGCCACCAAGCAATGATTTATTCATGTTTTGGCAGTTCTTTATGTCAGTGTTAAGCATGTTTGAAATCAGAGGCATATATTAAATGGACTGTTAAAAAGTTACATTTATGCTAACCTTTATACAAAGACACTAAAAAATGCTGAATTGTTTTTCTGCTGATTTAAGAATTAGTGACTCCAGTCGTACCTTTTTGCAGATTTAACAGTACTTATTTATTGAAACTACTAAACCAGTTATGATGAATAATCACATGCTTGGGAGAGACCACAGTGGGTCACCTGATCCAATCTCCCTGCTCAAGTAGAGTTATCCTAGAGCACATGGCACAGGACTGCATCCAGCCAGTTCTTGAATATCCCCGGGAGGGAGAATCCGCAACCACGCTGGGCAACCTGATCCTGTGTGCAGTCATTGTTGTGGTTTAGACTTTCTTGTTGAATTTTCCCATGCCACCATGCTGCTTTTTGGGGAGAACGAGCCCTGAGGGAGGTGCCTGCTTTGTGGCGCCAACCCATGACTTTTCAGATATAACGGAAGGTGGCTTAGGGACATCATCAGGCAATTCCCTCAGGACAATGGTATGCATATCAGTGGATCACATCAGGTTACTTGAACCTGATTTTCTCTTATGATGAGAAAGGCTGGACTTTGCCCCAGTCCCTGCCCTGAGATTCAGGGTCTCAAGGGATACAGGGAGACAAATTTCCAGAGAAAATATTTCCAGAAATGTTGTTGAGTATTTCAGCCTTCTCCATGCCAGCTGTCACCAGATCCCCTGTCTCATTTATGAATGGGGATACAATTTCTTTCATCTTCCTTTTCTGACTGAGGTACCTAATGTGCGAAGCCCTTGTTTCTCTTCACATTCCTTGCCAAACTTAGTTACAGCTATATTTGTTTCCTAGCTTTCCTGATCTCATGCCTACAATCCCAACCCATATCCCTATATTCTTCCCAGGATCTATGTCCCTGCTTTCACTGCCTATCCATTTTTGGTTTGTGTTTTGGCTTGACCAAAAGGTCCTTACTTATCCATGCTGGTCTCCAACTGTCCTTGCCTGATTTCTTGCACATGTGAATTGATAGTACTTGTGTTCTAAGAAAAATGCCATCTGACATCTCTCTTCTGCTCCTTTACCCTGAGGGCAGTTTTGCAGATCTGTCCCATCCACCAGTTCCTTAAGCAACTGAAAGTCCACTTTCACAAGGTTTAGGGTCTTGACTATATTTTTTGTTTGGCCTATATCTCTTGAGATAGTGAATTTCACCAAGGCATCATCACTGTAGCCCATGCTTCTACCAATATTGACCTCTCCAACAAATGCGTGTCAGCAAGCTCTGAGAATAGCTCCAGGTATAAAAATCTTCCTTGTAGGAGACTTTTGTTTGTCTCAAATTACAGTTACAGAACAATAAAATGAAGTTGAACCTGAGCATTCCTCATGAGCTTCAGAAGTCAGTAAGAGATGATGTGTAATTTCCTACTTTGTGCTGTGCATGCATTTCATGATGGAATTGGAAATAACATTTGGGAAGGCCATTCTCGTTGTAATCTGGAAGTAAAGCAATCTCAAATGGAGATCACATTTTTAGTTCTGAGATGATCTCAGAAGTTTCAAAACAGTATTTGCTGCATTAGAGGTTGGAGAAAGGTAATAACAACTTACTTCAACATACTCTTCAGTAAAATGGCTTGAACTGATGGGTAACTGTATGAATTGGTGCTGTATATTGCAATTCTTTATTAATTTGAGGAAGGTACAGAGCACTGTCTATATCCAGACTTTTTCCTACTCCCACAATACAAGCACTTTTTACTTTACACTAAAGATTTTTATATGACTAATAAATTTCCTCTGGAGGGTGTGGTTATCATAGGATAATCACACCCTTGGGGGATTAAAAACACTTATCTCTGGATCATGACTTGTAATACCCCAGGGGTGTGATTATCTCGGGAAACTCACACTCTCTGTCATGCCTAATTGCTTAATTATTATGGTGGTAAGTTCAAACTACTATATAGGCATGAAGGTTGTGTCAGCAGTTCTCTTAGAAATTTCTGTTTTCAGAAATCTGCCAAGAAAATCTGCCTCAGGCTGAAACCTGTGAAAAACATTCCACCTGGGAGCAAATATCTCTACTAGATTTCTAAAAATTAACTTGATTATATTTTAGCAATATCAGTGAGAAATAAAAGTTAACCTTATGTGTTTATGTAACAACTGACATTCAGCCAAGGTTCTGACATTGAATTAAATGAGTCAAAGATAATGACATTTATTTAAAAATATCTATAATTATGTAATGATACAAATTCATGAAGTCCTTTGGGAAAAGGTGCAGAGAGTTCAAATACCTCTCTGAAAGTTTATTACTGCTTCAATAAAAATCAGGAAGGAATCTTACTGAATTATAGTACTAATGAATCCAACCCAGCTGGATTGTACTCAGTCAGCACAGTACTAACCATAAGTACAAAATGAATTTCTTAATCAAGTTCCAAGAATCATGGATAACATAGATTTACTGAGGGAAATAATTGTTTGAACAGATTTAAAAATTTAAACATATCTGGTAATTGTAGTTAAATACGTTCCCAATTTATATTTGCAGAATTGGAATTGCTTTTATTTTTATTATTTAATCCAAGTGAAAATTGAAGCCTAGCATTCAACATATTGGTGTTCTTATGCTGTAGCTTAAGCATATCTAAAGTTATAATGGTAACTCTGCAATATATTTCATACTTTCAGTATTTGAAAATATTCTTCCTATCTTGGATGAATTTTCAATGTATTGATCCAAAGTGCTATTTTGCATTAATTTTCAAATGCCTGTTTAATAGTCTTGTGTGAATTTATGGCCAAATTTTTTTTTCCAGTTAAAATATAACAAAGACACAATATGAATTATTACCTTATTTTTTACTTTAAGAAAATACAAAAAGTCATGAAAACATCTACATTTTAAAGTGTTTTATAAAGTCTACAGAGAATTCGGAAACAATTCTATCATTTTTTCCTTATAATATGAAAAATAAAATTAATCACTGGTATTTTATGCAGGAAACCCACAACCTTTCTGCTTATATATTTGCTGACAGGACAAGACCTGAACTGATTGGAATGGCAAGACAAAACTGTAACTTAAAGGATTTTTAAATAATATTGGTACATGTGTTTTTCTCTGTTTTTCTTAAAAATAAAAGGAAAAAGTATTGTTTTTTTTTCTCTCAATTGGATAGGGTTGGAATGACCATACCATCTACATGTATGAATCACGTGAGCAACACGCAATTTTATAATAAATATTTCTGTGTTATAAGATGTTACTCACAGAACCTGGCACAAACAAGGAAAAATAAAAAAACTTGAGAGCAGGTTGCGCATAACTATAGTAGCTCATCTGCCCAACAAGCCTCAGAAAAGAAATTTTTTCCCTAGATTATAATTTGAAGAAGAGGTTGATGGGTTATATTGATGGACTACAGATTGCCCAGGTCTGCTGTAAGTCATCAGTTCACAGTGGATAGTTAGCAGCTGTTAAATAACAAACTCTCTTTGAAGCCTAAAAAATACGCTGAGAAGCATGAAGCAGTAGAAATCCAAAGAACATTGCTAGAGTTGAATAAAGTTGAATAAAGTTAAAAAGTTAATATATTTCCTTTTTTTTAAGGTTATTTAAAACATTTATTTCATGATGACACTTAAAAAATTTTAAAGAAAGCATTTGTGTACCATTAAAATAGGGATGTTTAGCTCAGTGGAAGAACTTCCTGATGTCACAAGATCTCTCATTGGTCCATAAGGCAATTGGTCCATCACTCTATACTGAATTTTCTACTTCAGTAGAAGTAGAAAATGGACATTGAACAGTGGGTAAAATCAGCTGGTGTTTTTTGATTATTGAGTCTAAGATGATTTATAGGGGGGGAAAATGAACATGACTAGTTACTAAGTGAAATGATAGAAGGTGTAAGACCAGGATATAATTTTGTTACCATGAGGGCTTTTTGTTATATACCACCAGAAAAATGAGAGAGTGGGACATATTATGTAGAGGATAAAATATATATCTCATATAAATTTAAACAGTTCATATAAAGATTAGTGACTTATATAATTAGAGAGGAATAAAGGAGCTCGATATTTCATACTAGGTACATTAGTTAACGGAGAGAGAGATACTATATGGTACCACTGTAGAATAAAAGACAAAGATTTTTTGACTACTGCCTCACAATTATGGTCAAAATGTTTCTGGATTATGTCCTTTCAATAAGAAATTCCATTTAAAGTTACTTACCATGAGTGCTTGCTCTCTGGATATGAGAAGAGATAACCTGACAACTTCTGACATCAATCTTGAAATGTTTTTGTGGTTATTTGTGTGTGAAAAAGAAGTGTTGAAGGGCAGGGAAATGTCAGAAATTTGAAACAAGAGGCATGCAAAAAGTGAGAGAACCAGAGTAGAGAAGAAAGGTACAGAAAACGAGAAAGAGGAGAATTCTATTCTTGTGAGCAGAGAGAGTAAAGAAAAGGGAAACTCTGCATGCATATAGGACTTTTTAATCAACTTTTTGAACTGAACTTTTTAATCTACTTTGGCAACACATGGGGATAAGATAAGAGGTCATGAGAAATAAGAGTGACAAAGTAGGAATGAATGAAAGGAAGAGGAATAAAGGACAGTTGATGATGGTTGACAACTGCATTTCTGATATAAGTGAAGAAATTTTAGATTATAGCCATGCAATGTTGTGGTTTTACTGACTGGTGTATTTAGCTGGAGCATTTTGTAAATACATATTCAAACAAAAACACTCTGATACTTCTAGCTACAAATAAAAATTAAATAATTTTTCTTACATATTTTATTTTACAGCTTTTACAGCTACAACAAACAGTATAAAAATGTTTAACAATAATAAAAAAAGACTGAAATTTGATTCTTGGTGCAATAGTTAGCCTTATTTGCATAAACAATAACCTTCAGAGACTAAATTTGTGACAGCACAGATAATTTGGTGACTGTGCAATGTCAAACGCAAACATGAATTTTAACTACATTATTTTGTCTAAAATCTTTCTGTTTCAGTCATCTGAAAAGGTTGAGCTGTGCTGTTCCTTTTAATAACTGAAGACAACTGCACATGCCTCCCTCATATTACTTGTATGTAAGCCAAAAAGAAAAAGCTTTAAACCTTCCAGTTAAAAATAGAATATCTTACTAATTTCTGAATCTTTACCAATTCAAATTGAATTTTTGTAGTTAGTGACAAATGATTATAGTTATTATCCAAAAACAACTGCCCAGGAAATTGAAGAACATATGTCAGTAATTGATATTTTCTTTTCTCTTGTCAATAAAACACACTGTAAAACAAAAGTAATTATGGATAGCAATGGTCATTGAAGAGTGATTCTGACTATTATTTTTAGAATAGCTTGCCTTTCCCTAAGTACAGGAAACTTAATTGCTTACTTTATCAAAATTATTTGTCCCTAGTACAGGGCAAATCTCACTCTCCAAATCTACTTTTCAGAGAGTTTGCAGGTTTGATGTGTTATTTACTTTTTGTGGTACATATATACAAATTTCAGCTATGTGTGCATGATCAGATTAATTAAATTATTGGAAAACCTATATAATTCTTCTGCTACTGAAAGAGCTTTGGAGGAGAAAGCATGTTACATGGTCTAGTAACTGTAGTGGTAGTGGACCAAGGGTTGGACTTGATGACCTCAGAGGTCTTTTCCAACCCAGCTGATTCTATGTTTCCATGATTTAAAGAATATTTATCTACACTGTCAGTGTAATTTTATGAAAAGAAAAATAGGTAAATCATATTTTATTGAAGGCAGATAAGCCATTATAAACTTCGTTGCTTCATTCCAATTTAACAAGTATGACCTTTTGTCAGACATCAGCTTTGCAGTATCCTATTCGTAATGAATTTGGAAAAAGACATTACAGAAAAAATGACTGTAATGAATGGTCTGTCACTGTGATGTGAGCATATGTAACTAGGATTTGCAATAAGAGTGCTATGGTCAGGTTGGAATTTTCATTTCAGTACAAATTCTAAGAAATCTTACATATGTATCAAGTATGCAATTCCTTGTTCTTTCTGTAATTAGGATAATATTTAACTGAGAAAATATTAAAGAGTGATTAAATATTTGTCTGAGTTGTAGCCTTCCTGTTAAATTAGGATGGGATGGGGTTGATGGTGGTATAGGAGGGAAGACTGGGAATGAGTAAGCTGAAATGTTGATGAATGTAGCCTCTGAGATTTGTTGAGTCTCGTAGACTGTGTTAGAAATTATATGATAAATATGTTGACATTCTTAAAATGTTGCTGAATTCAGGGAGTTGTCATCTAGACTACACCATTCCATTAACTTTTTTCAGTTATGAGAAATGAACCAAAATCATGGTGTTAACCCAGTCCTCCTTCTACTACCTTTTAGTAAGCAGAATGAAGCAAATCTTGCCAAGAATATTTACTTTTCCGCTTAAATGTGGAATGGTTTTTCTTTCATGGGTTTTGGTGTCCTACGAACAATCTCATCACCAAAGGCAAATATGACAAAGACAATGGTACTTGTAGAGAGCCTCAGAATGAAATTCTATTATGCCAAATAGCTTCATTTTTATTTGTGTGTGTGTATATTTTTGGGGATTTTTTATTTTTTTTTCTTTTTTTTTGGGGGGGGGGGGTGGTGTGATTCTTTTTTTGCTGTTGCTGGAGGTTTTTTTGTTGTTTTTTTCCAAATGGCAGCTACAATAAGAACTCCAAAAATTTGTAGATGATGTATTGCGTGTGACAGCCTTAATGTAATAATTTATCTGTCATGGCAGGAAAGAATTCCACAAGTGCCAGCACTTATTACAATTTTCACAGTTCATAGAGCTTATAGTTGGAAGGAGCTTCTGGGTCATTTGTTGCGAGACTCAACCTATGTACTAATTTTCTTCACGTAACATCTACCATCTCTTTGACCACATCTGATGGAGCTTGTGACTTCCTTAGTGACTTCCTTGTTGGTAACTGCATTAACCCACTCATATCTAATTTGAATTTCTTCTCTCAAGCTAGTATTTTTTGCTATGATTCCAAATATAAACTTCCAACATCCTGAGAGCACACACAGACACACCCGCGCCCCTTGTTTGTTTGTTTGTTTGTTTTAATTAACACTTATGGTGTAAACATTGAGCACCAATCTAAGCTTCCTAAGTCAGAAATATTAAGGCTAGCTGATCACAATCAAATAACTTCATAGTAAATGGGATTGTAGAGCAATTTGATACTGTAGTTTCTTGAAACTCAGTGTGTTGTCTATTACTTTCATTGGCAGTATCGGTAAAGAAAATGTCAGTTGGCAACGAGCCCAAGTTTTACAAAGTTCTTCTAAAACATGCATAAGATAAAAGAGTCCAGAAAGTCTTGCCTAGTAACCTGGAATTCACAGTGAGAATTACTTCTTCCTTGGAGAATTGGTGCTCAGAAAAGATTTAAGAATTTTGTTTGAAAGACCCTTTGTTTGATGATAGATGAAAAAGAGTCTGGATGTGTGACAACACCTCAGGATTTAAAATCCATTGTGTCAAGATCCTGTGAGGCGAACACCCGCTAAATTGAGAAGTTTGCAATCATATTTCCTTGGTGCTTAACTTTGATATCTTTTCCTCCTGGTTTTTTACAAGCTTTTTCTCCAGTTAGGAAGTGGACCATGTTAATCTCTCCTCATTTTTACATGCTTTCTAACTCATTGCCGCCCTTTTGTAGAATAAAGTTAATTGTGAATATATTACAGTGTTAATGCTGCATGAAAGAATATTGCATCCCTTGTTTTACTAAGTTTAAGATTGAAGGGTTTTCATTGCACGTTTTGAATCTTCTGCAGACTGAAGGAAGAATCCGTGTTTCTTCAATCTACTCCCTCTTATCCGTAGTCTGATTTGTGTTTTATCAGTTTAATGTAGCAGTAGTTATTTTGTCAAGGTCTTGATGGCTTCAACAATTGCCATATGGAGAATTTTGAGCTGCTGAGTTCCTTCCTTGCTTTTTATATATTTGTTTATTTATAACAGAATTTTCTGTTGTATCAATTGCCAGGTGTTTCAACATTTTGTGATTTACCTTTACTTAATGTAAAACACACTTGTACCTTGAGAAAGGCAAAAGATTTCTAAGGAAGGATCTCTGCAAATTTCCTCACTTCATGGAACATATTTTTGAAAAAAAAAATACAAGAAATTTTCAATGTTACTGGAAATTCTTAAGAATATTATTTGTCAAAGTAAAATTCTATTTTTGTATTTTTAACTGTTAAATAGAGATGAAAATTGGTATGTGCCAGAGTTATGCTCCTGTGACCCTCTGAAGAATAGCTGAGTCCTTTCAAAAGAGTATGTCTATTATGTTTCAAAACAAACCTAAACCTGTCTAAACTGGAGGAATAGTTTCCTAATTTTGTTTTGAGACATCAGTGATTTGTTTTTGCTGATAGTGAAAAAAAGGTCAGCCTGAGGCAGGCAGTCAACATGGACAATTTTAACCTGAGAAGCTGACCAAGATACATAAACCAGGATGTTTCAATGGAAAGCATTAGAAAGCCCTAATTATACCAGATTATGCTTCCAATGAACATGAATGAATTCACTGGTCAATGCTGGCTATGCTTTGACATCTATGCTATCAGTATAAACATTTGCTCTTCCAGAACCTCCTTAAAGATCCATCAATAAATCAATAACAGAATGTCCCTGTAAGTGAAATATTTTAAACATGATTTCAAAGTATATGACAAACTCTTTAGAAATGTTGCAAGAACTTATATGAGAAAATGATATGTTGACATAAGGAAAACCAAATGGCTCTTGATTGATTCTTAACATTTCTGTCAGAAGAAGAGCTGATTTAATTCATGTACTTTGTTAAACAAAGTGAAATACAGCTGGCTTAGTGTATTGAGACAGCACTAGGAAGATGTGCACAGTGTAAGCACAAAATTTTAAGGATTGAGGTTAGGTTATCTCTCTGCCAAGATAATATATTAGTGATCAAAGTTGACATTGACAGCTATGAGAAAGAGATAACATATTTAGACATCTTACGGTGAAAGATGTGAGCAAAAGGATCCTCTCTCTCCCATACCTGTCAGTTTCTGCTGAAGGGCATTTAAAATCTATTCCCCTGTTGCTATACTTTCTGGTGAAAAAGGAATTCCAAACAGAGGCTATGTGGTCTTTCCTCCCCCTTCCCTTCATTGTTCCTCCCCCCCCATTCCCAGAACTGTAAAGGAAAGTTTCATTCAATCTTCTCATTCATTGTACATTTGTTTGAAAATCAGCTAAAGTACTAATCTACTATCAGGAGTAAATCACACAGGATATTTTTTTGTTAGGCTGGTCATATATTGAATTTGAAAGTAGGACATTAGGCTGGAGAAAAATCAAGCATGTAAATACATATTAGTCTCCCTGAAACACCTTTCTGCAACATCAGAGTAGAAAGTGATAACAGCAGACAGTTGCAATTGTGGTTACCATTCAGCTTCCTCAGAAAAAGTTGTATGACACATACATGTCATATGTATATTATGTATATGTATATCTGTTTGACAGCTTAAAAGCTATATACCATTTTTACAACAAAATAAAAAAAAGGTAAATACTGAGATTACCTTTTCCCTCTTGGTGAAATGCATTTTACCCCACTGTGAAAACAATTTAAGTGTCACCTATTCAAGTGCTTAATTTGGGGACATTTTTAGGCATGTGTTATTTAAGACGCAGCCATAAAAAAATCAATTGCAAAAACTTATTTCTTTTTGTGTCTATTTATGTCTGTAAATGTGTGTGTATTTTGGTTCAAATAAATACATAGCATATTTTGGGTTTTATTTTGACTGCACACATTTGAACCTCAAGTAAGAAGTGAAGTTCTACAGGACAAGATTAATAACACACTACACAGTGTAAGGATTTGTTTGCTGATGGAAATGTAGTTAAGGGCATATTTCCTGTATAGAGGGGAATGAAGTGTGGAAAGATTACAAAAAGACGAGTACCATGTATATCCATGGAAATGAAATCTTCTACTTAAGCAGTACCCAGAAAAGGTTCAAGGAAGTAGAGATGAGGTGGGAAGCCAAAGAGCAAATTTACAGTAATTCAGAGCAGGGTTTCAGACCAAGTTTCTCTTTACTTGGGCAAATTCTCTCTCCTCTAGATTGTTGAATATCCTCATTGTTGAATATTCTTTAACCTTTGCTATCAAGTGAAACACATTTGAGCAGGGGACAGAGGTCTAGCAGATTTTTAGTTTAATTGTTGTGATGGCAATTTAGGAGTGGAAATCACTATAGCCAAAGATTCTGATCAAATTTATCATGGTATTTTACATACAACAGTGCAATTCTGAGAGTACGCACTAGATGCATCCATGACAGAATACCTAATGTGTGGTGGATAGCATACTCTTGGGAGATAATGTTCTAAATCATTTATCAGTTAGAAGATATCAAACACCAGTTGTATTTCATATCTCTGTGCATTCAAAGTACCATATTGCAGCTGAAGCTGCAGTCTAATTCAGATGACATTTGTTAGTAGGAAACCAGAGAATTGTTTTTCAAATAAAAATATGATACAATGTCGTGTTCCAGAGGAAAAACAAACAAATGAACCAACCCCCAAAACAAACAGTAAAACCAACCCCAAAAAACCCAAAACTAAACCCCATCACACTCTCATTTTCAAAAAGACTGAATATCACTGTCCTCTGGTCACACATTTAGTTAGGCCTGTGGAGGGAGTCAGAGCTGTCATGTGGGACCTTCCGAGTAGTCCTTGGTTTGATAAATAAATAATCAGATTATTTTTTTCATTGGAGAATGGGATCCAAAAGAGGATTTAACAATGCTAATGAGGAACTTTCCAAGTGAAGCTAGCAAGTATAGATAGCTCCGAAGTGTGTGGTTACCAAATGTAGCATTTTCCATGGGGTCCTAAGTAGTTGCTTTTTAATGTTTGCTTGTTTGAATATACTTTTGTCTCCTGGTACATAGGTAGAACTCAATATGCACAATTCCCTTGCAGATGTGCAGATGGAGAGCCTAAGAAAGCAATCCAACAATACCCTGCCTTTACTTATTGAGCCAGTGGCTGTGTCTCAGTGAAGAAATTCTCCATCACAGAGGAGCTTTTCTTTCTTTATGGTTTTCACTGCATGGTCTGAGGTGCAGGGCTACCAGGAACTCTGCAGATCCATCAAGACACGGATTCAGTCCTAGATGTATCTGCAGGGAAGGAAAAACATTTCTGTCAAAGGTCTTTGCTTCTTTATGCATCTTCCTTAAATAGAGAAGATCCGGGCTTTTGGCAGTGCTAGAAAAGGACCAAAATGTGCTTAGCTTCAATCAGATTTGCTTTGCTCCACAAGAGTCCTTGTGCCAGCTCATATGTGATATATGGGAACTCTGTAAAGCTTGACCCCTAGGGCCCCTTCCATTCAAGGCTATCTGTTCCTTTTGTGTTCCTCTGCCCTCAAAGGCAGCATTATCAGAAATGTATTCATGACAGCTTTCTCACATCAGTGGTAGAGGTATTAATATTTGGTTAGAAGCCCTGGGGAGGTTGGTTTCAGTGCTCAGCTGCATGCTACTGTTGTGTCAGTTAAGTTTTGGCATTCACTCAATATTCTACTCAATGTTCTACTGCCACTGGCATAGTGTGGAAAAGATGGTAAACCAGTGAAGAAAGCCTTAACATCTTTGTATGACTTACCATATCTTGATCACTGCCAATACTTTTTGCAACGAGACTGGAGAGCAATTGCGAGCATGTGAATTATTTTTTTCAGATTTTTATGAGGACATGAAAACATAAAAAATGTATCTGCAGGCCATGATGTCAATGCAAAGCTAGACGTTATCTCCATATTTTTAATTTATAAAGTTGTCCAAGAAATATACCTATTTTAATGTAAATCTTTATATTCATACTAAACCGTGACCATCCGCTTTAAAGAGCAGACAACTGCAAAGAGATTGTCTTACTTAACAAGATTACAACTTAGAAATTAAGAAACTTCAGGTGGAAGTGTGGAAAAGAAAAAGAACAGTTTTTTATTAAAAATACCTGAATAAACAACAAATGGTGCAATCAAAAACTTTCAGAAGAAACAAAACA
>NW_020884949.1:1008927-1149103 GCF_003945725.1 Corapipo altera
TGTTGGAGAAACGGTACCCTAGGGAAAAAATTCCAACGCCTCTTTTAAAACCTATGACAGAGATATTTAATATAACCTCCATAAAAAGCAGAAGTAAAGGCAGTAAGGGAACTGTGTTTTCAGAGCATGTCAGTAGCATCTGGGAAGTCTTTCCTCGCATTTAATTAATCACGTAGAAACCGCTTACTCTTCTGTCAGGTGGCCTATATGCAAGGGAGAAACAGGATGCTGTAAGAAGAGTTCTAGCATCATTGTACTTCTGAAACTACTGAGACCACTGCAGCATTTAGTCAACTTACCAAGACTGAAGTTGGCATTATTAAGACCTTTTATAAATATTAGTTTAGCAATTGCTTTATGGAGTTGAAGTTCAGTGTCAATATGCACTGTTATCTGTAAATAACCTCTTTAAAAAAATGTTCAGGAACTTTCAGTATAAGGGTAGATTGGCATTTTTAGTCAGAAGTGTATGGAACACTGAGATTTACAGTATCAGTCATCACATAGATTTAAAAATTTCTGGTTGGTTTTGTTCCAGGTGATTGATTTTTTTCAATTTAAAAATCTGAGGGAGGGGAAATATATTCTAATTTGTTAGACAGAAATATATAGGTATATTGAATGGAGTGATGATGTAAAGTTTTGCTTTATTATTACAAGAAGAAATTAAAAAATGCCACTGTGTCAAAAAGTCAATTTGAATTTGTTGGTCTTAATTTTATAGAGGTCACATTATTTATCTATGCTTTTTATTTTTTTTAAGTTGTTTCGCATTGGCCTTGGTTACAGATATTAACTGAAATAATTTTGAGTTGTACTATTTTCTGTCACTTTTTTGTGGAACTTTTGAGCCACTATGAACTTACAAACATTTAATTGACACTTGCTTAGTTCATCTGTGGGATGAAGCAAGAAGACAAACATTTTCATTCATCTGTACTATAAAATTTATATTTCTTGAGGTTCACAGCTCATAGAAGCATTTTATGTTAAAAATCATTATTTCATGTGATAATTTTCTAAAAAAAGAATTTTTTTTAATTAGATGTATAAAGGAGATAAAATATACTTCTTTAGTATCCAGATTTAGCTCTAGAATCTTGCAACGACTTCATTAAGAGATACCAGTTTAGCCATTTACTCATGAATATAAAATATCTTACAACCATGAACCTTACATGTCAAAACTGTCTTACCAATTCATCTGTATATCTTGTTAATCCCCTCTATACTTTCAGAATATGAGCCTGTTACAGTAAGTTATACATTATATGTATAATGTCCTTTGCAGTTTCACATTCAAATATCTCAACCCTAAAATCTGGCTGGTAGAAGTGCAGCTCCTCAGTCTACGTGTATGCAATCTGCATGTACAGAACTCAGTTTATGCAGGTACAAATTGAAAACGTTGCCTCTCAGCTGTGCCACCAACATCAAACTGCAGCATTAATTGTGGGAGTATTTGAAACTGTATCCTTGCCGTACTGCGTGCAAATAGGAGTGTCATGCTCCTGAATTACTTATGACGGCTTCAGGCGTAGCATACGCTGTAACGGGCTTTTTTGATAGATGAGAGATTTGGTATGAGCACACAGCCTAGGAAAAGCAGTCTTTGGCGAGGGCCAGGAGGGGCCACTAGGTGACACTACCACACCACAGATGAGCAAGTTGAACGTTATTTATACAGCAGGTAAAAAAACAAGCCAGAGTAGACGCTTTTCCTATAGTTCATAACATTTATCAGTTATTTTAAACCATAAAGATTGTGCATTTTTCCTTTATTCAAACCATGTAAACTATGTGGGGAATATTCAGATTAAAAAACAAAAACAAAAACAAAAACAAAACAACCAAAACTCCAAAATATGGCTGGCCTTACTTTGTTGCTCAGTTGTTATCTCAGTTCACCATCATTAAATAAATGGGTAGATAGGAATAATAAAGTTTGAACTCAGTGTTATAAACTCATTCTGAGTTATTTTTGCTGCTTTTTTTGGAGCATTAAGCCAGGGTGTTTTTATGAAGGCACTACAGACAGACTGAAATTTAAAGAAAGTTAAATTTTCAGAGTAACATACATCACTTTTTTTTTTTTTTTTTTTTTTTTTACTATTACCACTATTACTAATGAAAATTTCAAGGTAATGAAAATTTCAAGGTAATAAAAAGTGTTTTTCATTTTTCTTCACATTTTTTAAAAATACTATTTTACAAATGGACATAACACTACATATGAATACAACCTGTCTGTAAAATATATCCTCAGTAATCTTGGACCTTATATACATATATAAGTATATATATATATATATGTATATATAAATAAACCTATTATCTAGTTAAACCAAAATAATTTAAAAACATTACATATCATGCTAATGAATTCCATAGATGTTTTCCATTATTTTTCTTTTATTCAAAAATGTGCTTTGAAAGCTAATGAGTCAAATACTATAACAAGAAGTGAAAACTAAGCTCAGGTTTACATGAAAGGCACCATGGAACATATACAATTATAAATGATAAAATACCCTTGGCAGTGGTTCAGTCCAATTTGTACCACAACAGTTATTACTGTTAGCAGGTGGGGTTCTTTTCCCTTCTTCTTCTGTGCTCTTTAGTTTGGTTTGGTTTTTTAACGCCTTTGATTTCCTCATTGAGCTTTCCCCAGAAGAATTTGAGGCTAATATTCCTTGATGGATGATAGTAACTTCATTTTCCAATAGCCACATTCCTCATGTAGCAACAACATGCTTTGTTTGAGGAGGTTAAAGCGCAAATGAAAAACTGCTATTCCCAGGCAATGCCTAGCCTGCAATTCTAAACTGTAATATTGAACTATCGTCAGTGCAGTGTAGACAGAAATTCTATTTTGTTTTAAAACTACAAGTTTTGCATCCATTAGCTGCATGGTTAGTAATTAGTGTTTGGGCCAAACAAAGAGTCAATATGATGTCATGTCTAGACAACATGTAAATTAATATGAAAGCAATTGAGTTACAAATTCTATACTAATACAAATTAATCTGAATTAAGCTTAATCCACAGTTATTAACTGATTAAATGTGGCTGTTGGTAGCTACAGGGTGCTGACTTCCATCTGTGATTATTAGGGGCACAGTTTAATCACTGATTCTGCAGAGAGAAATATTTAAAGCAAATGTCATATACAGTGACTCTTAATGTTTGTTAATTGAACGGAACATCTAGGAATGGAAATAATAAATCTACATTTTTAAAATATGTAGAAGGTCTATCTTGATTTTCATAATTACCTTCTGGTTAGAGACAGCTTAGTTCTTGTTCTGTTGATTCTGAGTTGATTTCTCCTTTGAGAAACATTTCTGTAGGGGAAACTATGGGACACTTTGAAAATCAATACATATTTGTAGTATTTCCATTATTACTCAAAATATGTGAAACCTGTTACCAGAAATAAGCAGGTATATGTCTGACATTATCCCACACCGCCAAAGCTGATTACATTTCAGAGCTGGATATTCACTAATGTAAGCAGCACAGTGACAGACATGTTCACTAAAATTGCAAAAATATTGATGGGAGCTGAGCAGAGTAAATTCTGTGTAGATTTACAAAATATTTTTTTAGAAAAAAAACCCCAAAATGTTTTCCTTTTAGGCCATGCATATGTCATTTAATAGTTTTGCATTTTCAGTCCTGTCAATAGGTAAAATTAACATTTAAAAAAATAGAATTGAAATGGAAATTACTTCACTACAGAAAGCTGCAATATCTGTGATTTACAGACACTTACTGGCTGATATTTTCTGAGATCTTGTTTGGTTTGGCTTGGTTGTTTTGGGGGTTTTGTGTTCGGTTTTTGGTTTTGTTTTTTGGTGGTTTTTTGGTGGGTTTTGTTTTCTGTTTTTACAAAAAAGCAACTAAAAAGATTAGGAAAAGTATTTTATATCTTCTTTCTTTGTGACTGAAGAACTAGTTCATCAGTAAATTGTCTCAGAACTTTGGAATCTATTATGAATCTATCATATAGTGTATCGTAACTGATATTTGGAAACTATGGGATATCAAAACCAGGGTCATTCTCTTCTATAGACTCTTTTATAGACATTCTACTCATTGCCATAATAACTGAAGCTGTCATGACAGTAGTCTTTGCCTAGCATGAAGCCCTAAACAATTCTGACAAGCTGGAGCTCATTAAGAGACAGTCGTTTTGTTGACATGTCTATCAGCTCTCAGGGATGTACCAAGATGAATAGACCCAAAACAATAGCTCCATTTGTTAGAGCAGTAGCTTCTCTAATACATGATGAGACAATCAAGCCAAGCCGCCTTCAGCACAAAGACATAATTAATCAAATGGACAAATGGTTCAAATATTGCTCTAGTATATTCTGTAGTGGACAGAGGTTTCCATGGAAACATTGGCATTTCCATCACAGCTAATGACCATTCTGTACAAATAAGTGCAGAAAAAGATAGCTATGCAGAAAAAAACCCCAACCAATGAAATAAATAAATAAGTAAGGAACAACTGACAGGTAAAAGGACATGGTTGAGAGTATAACTCTGGTGTAATGGAGAAATTAATGACTGTATTTTCATATATTTGCAGAATGCAAGGCTGAAATAGGCCATCATGGTCATGTTGTTTGACCTCCATAACATGTGCCAAGGAACTTCACCTAATAAACTTCACATTGAGCCTATAGTTCTGTCCGGAATTAGACTATAAGATTAAGGAAAGACATATAGCTTTATATAAAGTATTGCAGTTGAAGAGTCTGTCATATTCCTGTTTAATTTATTCCTATATTTAAATATGCTAACTGTGAAAAATTTGCACCTTATTTTGTATTTTGCTTCTGTCCATCCAACTTTGTCTTCCAAGCATTACCCCTTGTAATGCTTTTCTGCGAGATTATGCCATATAAATCTGTTTCTTCTTCATTCGTTTCTGTTACAATTAACTCTGCCTTAGCTCTATCAGCACAAGATATATTTTCTAGGCCATCACAACATTTTGTTAGATACTCCAAATAGATAATTTGGAGCCATTTGCAGACTTCATTTTTTCAGTCTGACTAATGCTTCCTAAGTTGCTTTCTCTATAATACTCAATGTTTACTAATGTGATAGAGCAAGAAAAAAATTTGTCTCCTATGGGGAAGATTAATGATCAAGTATAGGATACCAAAGCTTCCCAAACCTTCCCTTCCCAAACCTTTCCTTCCCTTCCCAAACCTTCCCTTTCCAAACTTTCCCAAACCTTCCCTCCATAAAGCTGAACATTAGTACACGGTTATTTAGGAAAAAGAAATGTTTTCA
This sequence comes from Corapipo altera, assembly GCF_003945725.1. NCBI lineage: Eukaryota > Metazoa > Chordata > Aves > Passeriformes > Pipridae > Corapipo > Corapipo altera. Next base: position 1,014,238 of record NW_020884949.1, read on the forward strand.
GGGGAAGCAGAAAGAGGTTACAACAACAAGAACTCTTTTTCTGGTTAAGGATTTCAGAGCTACTTTGTGTCATTCGTGAAGAAAGCGTTTGCTCTACTTGTTGAGTCATATTCTGACTCACAGAGTAGATCTTGGTCTATGGCTGTCCTGAACCACACAGGTGTCTCCTGTTTCTTTCTGAAATTGCAGACAATGTAAATAATCTTCAATATCCTAAATGATTTTTATATTCTGAAGCCTGAGAATGGACACACAGGTTGTGCAGAGAGGTGTCTTATAACAAGGTCTGGTGATTTATGTACATGCACCAGACTGCTGATGGAGGGCTCTCACTCTGTCCAAGGAGAAACATTTGGAAAACTCTGTGACAACATTGGAAGAGAGTTCTACAATTATGGAATTGTGATGGCAATCTTCTTCAGGAGTTTTTAAGGAAATTCCTGTGAAACAGTGCTCAAACTCACTATGTCTGTGGATGCTGCAGTATTCTCTCCCCAGAATTACTCTGGCATCTTTGTCCAGCATAATCAGGATCTGTAAAATGTCCCTTGGATGTCATTCACATGATCTCTCTGTCGCTGCAGGTTGCTATATAAGTTCAGATCACTGAAGACCTGCAGATCTGTTATCTACTCAGTATCTACTCAGTACTGACCCCAGCAGCAGCAGCATCTGCCAGGCAGAAGTGCAACCACCACTGCTCCAGAAAAAAGAAATTCTACAGAACTAGACAGCTTTGCACTTTTTCAAGTTTAAGGGTTAAAAAATATAACAGTTAATTAGAATAGAACAACAGCTTCTAAATAAAAAATTTAAAAAATTAAATTTAAAAAATAGCTTTTTAGGAAAATAATATAGAGGTTGAGTTCCTAGTGATTAAAAAGGATTGTTAATGACCAACTGCACTCCTTGTAAGAAACCTTATGGCTCTTCAGAATAAGTTTTGGATTAAACAGTTGAATTTAGTGAATAAAGATAAATGAAGGAAAACATCACTACAGTTGCCTGGACAAATCCCAAAGACTTTTACAAATAAAGAATCCCACTCTCATTCTATGCCCCTTATGTGAAAGTGTAGCTAAGTATTTAATTGACAGTGTTTGGGCTTTTTCTCACCCAGTGCTTTCAACAGTTATATATTTAGTTTAGCAATTCTTAGTCTTTCTAACTGCATTCTTTACAGTGCTTAATGCACTTCAGTGATTTCATCTTACTAATAGAGTGCCATAAGGGAAATTATAAGAGTAATCTTTCTGTGATGACAAAAACCTAACTTAAGTATATCAAGATGTTCTGTAACACAGAAAAAATTTAGCAATTTTTTGTCTCATCATGCTTTACAAAACCTCCTATAAGACCTGATTCCACTTGCATTTTATAGTAATTAAAAAAACAAAACAAAACAAAACAAAACAACCAACCAACCAACCAAACACAACCCCACACCCTCCAAACCACTAACACTTGATCAGGAGCTTTCTTTGAAGAAAGTTACTGAAAGTAAATTATGTGGAGCTCTGTGCATTGCTATATTTTTACAATAATGCTCTAAAAGGTTTTTATTTAATTATATTTACATTCTACACTTAACTAAATGATATTTTTATCTGTTTCTTTTTTTTCTTTCATTTGGTGCAAATACTATATTGCTCTAACTACTTGGGATCAGCAAACTCTGCCTATACATTTGGCTTATAGATACTTTTCACATTGTCACCTTGGAATTCTGTATTTAATATATTTTATCATGTCCCATATCAGCTATTATAATTTCAATGTTCATTATCTTTGTATTTCTGAACTTTATATGTAACCAGGCCACTCTTAAGCTTTATGAGTTATGAATCTTTCATCTTCATCCGTTATCTCTTTCACTGGATTTGTATTCACCTCAGAAGCTAATTTAAGAATGCTGTCATACTTCAAAATGTTGAATTTACTGCAATCTTCTGTATTTTTCTGACTTACTCTTTTTCCCTCTCTCTCCAGTCTTTGCCTCAGTTCTCTGTTTTGTATTTTCCCTGTCACTCTCCACAGCTAAGTGCCACCTCTTACATTTCCCACATCATTCAGAATAATCATTTTTTCATCCTTTCTGTATAAAAGTTGTGTTCTGATAGCACATTGCTACTTACTTTTGATGACCACTTTTTTATCAGAAAAACTGAAGTCGAAACTAACATAGGATAAATCATTACTCATTGCTAAAGTAAAGTCACTGTTAATGGCTAATCCTACTAACGACTGTGAAGCACAGTCATGATTGTGTTACTCATGGGCAACTGTAAGGATTAATACGACTAATAATCCTGATCTCAAAAATGATACTTTCATTGTAGGGCAGATGAGTAGCAGGGGTAAGAGGGGAAAAAAATAGGATTGAGGAATGGGAGAAGACAGAGAGAGAAAAAGGAAAAAAATCACATAAAACATGTTATTTATTTTAACATTTAATTGACATGAAACCACTTAGGCATTTTATATTTACTTTGTTGAAGTGACATCTTTATATTACTACCTCAGAATGACAGTTTGCTATTCATCTTAGCACATTACTACTTGTTGCTACTCTTGTTTCACTATTTCATTGACGTTCTCGGTTCAAAAATAAAGTTTTTCCCTGGTGTGTTTTCAATAACCACTATTTAAACATTTTCAGAAAAAATATCCTAAAACTTTATTTATTGCACAACAGGTAATAAATTTTGTCTGATATGGAAACAAAAGCAAACAAAATTCTAAAGTTTTCATAGTTTCCTATTTCTTCTACTCATATATGTGAACAGACACACACTTACATGGGTTTGTACTATGCAGAGATTCAAAGAGTTTCCACAAATTAATGAGCAATTTATGGACTACAAAAGACAATATTAACTGCACTTGCACTTTCAGTTTTTTCGCTGTAGCTCTATCAACATAAGCGTATTATTGGACTATATTTTTAGTGGAGACAGGGTCATAATATAAAAACAGTCAACTAACTTCATTTGCATATTGGTGCTGATGACACTCAAATCTTTTAAGCAGAGGATAAACTTGCTTAAGACCAATGTGCACTTGGTACTGCTGAATAAAGCAATGCATTTAGTCACATAATTTACTTGTTAGGACTAAAGTGAATGGGAGTGCTTTAATCCTTACCTTTTTCTGTCCAAGTAAAGTGATAAGCTTTCTAAAAGCTCAGAAGTATAACACACTTGATAATAGATGTTACTTGTTTCATAGTTAGTTTTTTTTTTACATGAGGTATGGGTAAAATGAATGTTTCTTAAAAAACCAGCAATTATTTTTTTAAAAAAACCTCTTCATAAATGAGAAAATGTGTTTGATTTTCATGACCACCGTATACAGATTTTTTTAAAGGATTCATGTGGAAATAATAGTTTATGGTCTATGTTTCTTCTGATATTTTTCCCCCAATTTAGCTAATGTTAAAATGAAAATTGTAGTATTAACTTCCAATTAACCTCAGCTGAATGTTTTTTGTGTGACTGACTTTCCTAATATTCTTATTGCTTTAGAATCATTGTAATGCAGGGAATAGTTGAGACACCTTTCTGGGAAACAGAAAATTTCAATGAGTTACTAATAAGCTTAAAGGATGCATGGGATTCAGATGTTATCTAAGTGACCAATGTCTTCTCCATTTGATGACAAAAAGTAAACGAAATTTTAAAAAAAAAAAGAAATTAAAAAAGCTCTCTCTGTGGGACTGCCTGCTGTCTATTCTACACTAGAAAAGAGAACCTGACATCTGAAGCAACGGGAGTCAGTTACACAGCATTAATAATGTTAAAACAGGGGCTGGAAAATCCAGAGCTCCTAAAGCAGTGTTATTCAGCCTACGGCCAGTTAGCCAGTCACAGGCCAGCCAACATCAAGAGATGCTCAGAGGGTCACTATTAAGAGACTGCAAGACGTCTTAAGAACTAGATGTCTTCCTTCATCTTTCAAAGGCTGACAAATACTGATCAGAAAAATACCAGCAGGAGAAAACCCAGAATCCACTAAACTCTAACCTTGCAAAGTCTGATGACCTTATAAAAGACTCACATTAACATTATGGATTGCACTCAGACTTTTTTCACTTGTATTTAGATAAGGCCATATTTATAAACTAATGCTGGACTAAGGAAATTAATTGAGTGGTATAATGCCTACATTTTTTTAATAAAGTATTTAATGCAGAGTCATACAAAGAAAAATTAAATTAAAATTGCTGTGAAAACAATCACAGACTGGACAAGATACAGCCCATGAGAAGACAACTGCAAGTCAGAGACAGGCATAGTGATTTCTCTGTTGTTTTATATTTTAGAGACAATACTCATGTCACAGAACTTTGGGCTCTAAGTGAATGTAAAACTAACTGAGTATGCATGACTTTGCTTATAAATGGATGAAACATTTTCAATGAAAATTTACAATCAGGACATTGAGGAGCTGATCAAAATCAGACAAAAACAGGCTGGAAGGACTCCTATTATGTGGCTGACTGAAATAGAGAATGCAGTGGTTTCAGAAGACCAAAGGAGGTCAAGAACACTCCCACACAATGCCTTTGTGTTTGAGGTACAAGTGCATATTCACTGCAGCTGCAAGGTTTGGTTAATTATCCCTGGATGCCAGTTTCAAGCTATGGTCTGTAAACTTTTAAAAGCTCTATACTCTTATATGCTTTTTAGAAGAGATAGTATGGAAAAGACTGTAGTGATGCCTGAAGTGGAGTAAAATATCTGAATGCTATCAGAACTATAACAATTAAAAATATTATTTTTTTTCTCATCACAAGACATAGGGCTGTATATACCTTCTCCATTCATTGTTTAAATTACTTCTGATACAGTGCAGTGACTCACACGCATGCTTATCACTGTCCTTTAAGAAAAACACCAGCTCCAGATGTCTTGAATGAAGTTATATTATATAAGAATCAGAGTTAGATTGTAAAGAACCTCAACTGTCAGAGAAATGACTTAGCATATGACAGATGCCAAGCTTGTGAGGTATTGTTAAATGCTTAACACTCCTGGAAGCCATAGTACAAAATGAAGGCTAACTTTGTCCATTAACCATATGATAAGACTTATTTATTCACATATTCCTATGACATATATAGTGAGCCTTTAAGTCACTGCTTTGGGCAGCTCAGTCCAAAAACTGAGGCACAAACTTGAAGTTATTATGCTTTTATTAGTGCCTAAATACAGGAATTTGTATGCTGGGATTTAAAAAAAATATAGTCTGCATGTTCTTTTGAAGAATTTTACTTCATTTTCCTAGAAAATATTGCCTACATTGTTATATTAATGATCTGAGCTTAAGGGCCACATGAATAAGTGAGCGCATTTAACACCCATCTCTAAATTACTTCCCAGTAGTTCTTTTACCTTTCACAGCAATAAAATTCATGTGCTTTATCTGTTCTGAATGCATACCATTGGGTTTGGTGTTTCATCATTTATCTTGTCTTTCTGTGAAGGTAAGAAATACCCACAAGTGGGTGTTTTCCACCTGTATGAATGCCAACTACTCTTCACTGACATTTGAAGGCTGTAATTTGAATTTCTCAGTACTTTATAACCAACCAACAGAAAAAGTTTATGTGAATGCAAAGCAGTTCCTATATGACTGCTGTATGTAATAAACATGCTATTTGATTTTGCTACTATATTAATCTGCCATGACCTAATGTTTTCCTGGCATGGCTCTTCTAGTACCGAAGACAGCCAAGCTTTCACCAGGGCTACAGAGGTGCCAGGTTTTGCAAGTGGACCAAGAATAATTTTGAGCTTCTAAACAGATTCAAATTCCTCAGCATTTGTATTCGTTGCTTTGCATCCTCCTTGACCACTCTTCCTTCTTTTCCCCCTCCATGTGAAAGAGTTGGAAATGAGAACTGCAATAGACTGATGTGGTCTTCAATCACCTCTGTGATCTGTACAATACACTCAACTACTCTGCAATCTAGAAGTGGTCTGGGGACATTTTGAACCTGAATGCAGACATCCAAGTTCAGACATCAATCGTAAGCTTCCAAAGCTAATTATGACTACAGGTTTCTCATTATGAATCTCTACATGACATCGCTCCTCCAGAAGTTAAATGCCAAGGAAAAAATAAAAATCGACAGGTTTTAACATTGTACAGACGATAATAACTTGTGAGCAGCAAAGATCCAGCTAGAAGGGCATGGAAGCTCACTGATGCTCTCCCATTAGGATTGGTACACTAATGTGGGAGTCACACTAACCAGGAAAAAAAGAACAAACATACCGACTTATACTGTCCCAACCCACATATGATGGCATATATCGCTGGAGTTGTTCAAGCTAACAAGGAGCACATTTTTCACAAAGCCTTTTTGCAAGACCATGAAGAATCATAAAAAATATCTGCAATATCTGCACTGTAATTCAGATATTTTTAGCAATATCAAAGTAATTACCAGACATTTCTGCTAGTTTTATATTAGCACATTTTTTAATTCTAAGTAAAAATTATAAAGCTAGATAATCAATATTGGAAGATAACAACATTGGACCTACATCAAAATATAATTTTTTATAATTACTTCTTATGTCATTGTATCAGCTCTTGTAAATTTCCCTCCGTAGTCGTTCATATAGGAAAATTGGAAACCTGGTCAAGTAAGTTAACAGGAAAGAAACATGTAGTGATAGAAAGGCAACAATACAGATGAAATATTTAAACCATGCTGTTCTTTTTTTATGTGATCACTCTAGATTAATGAGCCTCAAGTAACTAAACAAAGAATTCTATGTCTGTGTTGTTACTTAGAGGTTGTCTGTACTTGAGTTTTGATTTCACATACCCATTTGAACAGCTATGTTCATGTCAGAGCCTTTTCTGAGTTCACCTTCAAGTGTCCTCATTCCCAGCCTTATCTGATAGGTAGAAAACTATGATATTTATAGTAATAGCTACCTTTTTTTTAAACTTTGTATTTCTCACTGACATCATCTATTTCTGTATTGAACTTGTAGCATAGAGGCCATCTCAGAACACTTCAAAATCAGTAGCAGTGAGGTCCTCTAACTTTTGAAAAGCTACCTAAATGCTTATGAAAACTTTTAAAGCAATACCGAAGTTTCTGTATTTCTCTCTGGTGGATATTTATAGCATTCTCTGAAGGGAAAGTGTGTAGCGACTGCAGTCTTTGTCATCCTCTGTGCTTTTCAAAAATGGAGAATAATTCTACAGTGAAATTATAGTAGAAAACCTTCCCCCCCGCCTGAATTAATAATTTGTCTTATATAGAAATACCAGCCTTGATAGTCAGATTCTAAAGAATATATCTGGAGATTGGAAGCATGTGAGTTTCAGACTATTATTTTATTCTCCATACTTACTTACAAACATGAAATTTCATCATAAAAATGCTAAAAAAATAATTTGAAAAAAATAATAGATTGACAATCATTGTAAATGCATAAGATGTGAATGTGGAATGAGTAGTCATAAGGTTAGGAAAATGGAGCAGAAGTCTGAAATAATATTGGAAGATACATTTACTGTGTTGGCTTTCATCAAGTCCAAGGCAGAAAGTAGGCAAGCAGGCTAGGTTGGCTCACTGACAAATGTCAGCTCTCACATGGATCTTCATATCTACAATTTTTGTGTGCATAATGTCACCAAGAAGTGACAGTAAGCTAAGGGAGGGATTAGAGGTTACTAATGGCTGTTTTTCAAATACTTTGACTTACTAAGAAGTCATGAGTTTTTTAGTAATGAGGCTGTCTATTTAAGCTTGATAAGGCCTCTTACTAAACTTCTCTTTGCAAGTGCATCTATTTTTAACAGTTAGGCTTCTGTGTAAGTGCACAAAACAGATTCAAATGAGATAACTATTAGGATAACTTGAGAAATAGTGAGTTCTGTGGAAGAGTTCATGCAGAAAAGGCTTCTGCAAGACTGATATCAAGAAGGACCAAAAAAGGTATTTCTGCTAGAAGCTGGTTAGCGAGGACCTATGCTATAAAGTTTTGTCAGAGGAGGTTTAGGTTGGATATTAGAAAGAGATTCTTCACCCAGGGGGTGGTTGGGTGCTGGAACAGGGTCCCCAAGGAAGTGGTCACAGCACGAAACTTGGCTGAACTCAAGAGGTGTTTGGATGATACTCTGAAGCACATGATGTGACTCTTAGGGATGGTCAGGGCATCTGATGTGCAGGGCTTAGAGCTGGACTTGATGGGACTTGGACCCCCATGGGTCCCTTCCAATTCAGCATATTCTGTGATTCTGCAATCTCATTCCTTAGTCTATACAAATATCTGGTTGGTGATTGCCCAGTCTTCCAATTTGTCAAGGTCTCTCTGCAGGGCCTCCCTGCCCTCAAGGGAGTCAACAGCTCCTCCCAGTTTTGTAAGCTTGTTCTGCATCCCTTCCCATCCTGTGTCCAAGTCATTTATGAAGATGTTGAAGAGCACAGGGCCTGAGATGGAGCCCTGTGGAACCCACTAGTGCCAGGTCACCAGTCTGATATTACCCCAGTCACTCTTACCCTCTGTGTTCGACCTGTAAGCCAATTGCTCACTCACTGTATAATGTGTTTATCCAGCTGTGTGCTGGACATTCTGTCCAGAAGGATCCTGTGAGAGACAGTATCAAAAGCTTTACTGAAATCCAAAATTATTACATCAACTGGCTTCCCTTAATCAACTAGGTGGGTTACCTTTCATAAAAGGAAATCTGGTTTGATAAGCAGGACTTTCCTCTCATGAAGCCATGCTGGCTGTGACCAGTGACTGAATTGTCTTTCCAGTGTTTTTCAATAATTTCCAGAATAATCTTCTTCATAACTTTACCAAGCACTGAAGTGAGACTGACAGGCCCGTAGTTTCCAGGCTTCTCCTTCTTGCCCTTCTTGAAAATAGGGACAATGTTGACCAGCTTCCAGTCAGCTGGGACCTCTGGATTCCCAAGACCGCTCAAAAATCATCGAGAGATTCTATGATGACATCAGCCAGATCTTTGAGGATTCTGGGATGAATCCCATCAGGCCCCATAGATGGGGATGTAGGGATCCAGCTGAAACAGCAGATCCTGCACAATTTCAGGAGTGACTGGGAGTTGATCATTCTCACAGTCATGGTACTCCAACTCAGGGCAATGAGATGCCCTTGGTCTGTTATCTGTGTTAAAGACAGAGGCAAAGAAAGCATTAAATACCTCTGTCTTGTCTCTGCCCCTTTTTGTGAGGTGACCATTCTCATCTTGTAATAGGCCAATGATATTTCTATACTGCCTATTACCATTAACATATCTTTGAGAAAACTCTTTTATTGTTCCCAAATTTCTGACCAGCTTTAACTCCAGTTGAGCTTTGGCAACAAAAATTTTCTCCCTACAGTGGCAAGGAGCATCTCTGTGTTCTTCCCATGTCACTTGGCCTTGCTTCCGCTGAGCACCTTCCTTTTTTGCTGTGTTTCCAAGAAAAGATCCCTCTTCAAACAAACCAGCCTTCTACCTTACCTACTTGACTTCCAACATCTGGGAATTGCCTGCTTCTGTACACTTAGATGGTGATGTTTAAAAAGTGACCAGCACTGATGGACTCTAGCACCTGTAAAAACATTTTCTCAGGGGACCTTCCTTCCTAATTCCCTTAGCAGCCTGAAATCTGCTCTCCTCATGTCCAGAGTTAAGGTTTTGGTGGCACTTTTAGTCCTGTCAACAGAGTTTTTAAACACTATCAGTTCATGGTTGCTGTGGCCAAGACAGCCACCAGTCTCCATTTTACTCACAAGATCCCCTCTGTTGACAAGCAGTGGATCAAGGAGGGCGTCTTTCTGAGCTGGCTCCCTTAGGACCTGCTCCATAAAGTTGTCATCCAGGTTTTTTAGGAATTTTCTGGCCTGGGTTGTACCAGTTGTGTGATGTTCCCAGTTGATTGCTGGCAAGTTGAAGTCTCCCATAAAGGCAAGGGCGGTTGACTTGGAAGTGTGCCTTACTTCCTCAAAGAATAATTCGTCAGCATCATTGTCCTGTCTGGGAGGTCTATAGCAGACTCTCACATTATATCTGCATTATTTGTTTGCTCTTTGATTTTTACTCGACTGTGCCATTGCCACCTGTGAGCTCCATACATTCTAATCCTACTGTTACATACAGTGCCTCCCCTTTGCTGTTCTGCCCCACCTATCCCTCCTGTAGAGCCTGTATCTGTCCAACAGGGCACTTCAGTCACAGAACTCATCCCACCAGGTTTCACTTACACCAATAATGTCAAATCTCTGGGACTGGCCCAAAGCTTTGAGCTCCTCTTATTTGTTCATGGTGCTGCATACATTAGTGTAGAAACATTTCAGTTGTGGTACATTGTAGCCAACACCTTGTGAAGCAGATTGAGGAATTCTATTAGTGCTCATTTCCTCAAGTTTTGGCACTCCAACCTGTTGCTCATCACTAATGAGCCTGGTTTTGTCCCTTTCCCCCTTCCAAGGTAGTTTAAAGCTCTGCCAATGAGCCCGACTAGTTCCTGTGCTAGAACTCTTTTTCTCCTCTGAAATAGGTGCATCCTGTCAGGTGTCAGTAGACCAGGTGTTGAGAAGGTCATCCCATGGTCAACAAACCCAACATTTTTTTGCTTATACCAACCTCAGAGACGCTCTCAGACCTGATGGATCTGCCCATTCCAATCAATATTATTCCTTGTTACTGGAAGAATGAAGGAAATCAGTGTGCTCCTGATCCCTCTATCAACTGTCCCAGGGCCCTGAAGTTTCTTTTGATTGCCCTCAGACTTCTCTTTGTTATTCCATTGCTGCCAGTTTGAATAACCAATAGCAGATAGTAATCAGACTACCTTTTATAACTGGAGAGTTTTCCAGTAATGTCCCTTACCTGAGCCCCGGGGAGACAACAGACTTTCCTGTGAGTTGGGTCCAGTCTGCATATCGGGCCCTCCATTCCCCTTAGAAGGGAGTCTCTTGTTACAACTCCCCTTCTTTTCCTGTTAGCAGAGAAGGTCGTGATGCGGCTACAGGTGGTGTTGTTTTAGGAGTCCCACTATCCCAAAATGACCTTCACTCACCTCATTACCTCATCAGTTGTTTGGCCTTCTGGTTCCAGAGCCTCATACCTGTTGTTGAAGGTACCAGTCCTACTTGTCAGATTCTGAGGAGGAACCTTCCTCCTTGTATGTGCAGTGGCCTTCATCTTTAACAGACCCTTGACCAACTGTCCTTTGACTACTTACACTGCAGGATTCTGAATCCATCTGCTTCTCCACTACCATGGAGGTTCAAGACACCCGAGAGTCTTGAGATGCCTCTGAAAATGATCAGTCTATCTCTTGTTGCTCATTTGCTCAAATACTGTGTAGCCTGTTCAGTTCTTCATGTAGCTCCTTCATCTGGCAACACAGCCCTTCAACCATAGAACACCTTCTGTAAAAGAACTGTTTTTTGGCGCCAACCTTTTTGGATGCACTCCTGGCAACCTTTGACCTGGAGAGCTGCCTCTCCCATCAGCAGGTCTGGCTGTCTGGAGGCCTCTGACATGGCTGGTTCTGTGACTCCTGCAGCTACAATGGGTTGAGCTTCACAGCATATCAGCACCATAACTGAGCCAGCTTAAATTAGCATGTTAATAAGATTGTGGCTGAAAGCGTCTTTTTGTTCTTCCTTACCAACTACTGGGTCTGTTTCCTGCCTCTATTAGGTGGCCCTGGAAGGTCAGAGAGGAATCTCTCCTGCTCATCCTGCCTATGCAAACTGCTGCGCCACACCCTCGTAGATGTGCCACACCTCTGTTTGCCTGCTCCTGTTTGCTGTGTTCTGCGTCTCTCACGCTCCCTGGAGCCATTTAAATCTCCCTTGGTTCCTGCTGGCACCACCCCCTCCTTACCTGGTTGGCTGTCGAGGGCTTCCGGGTCCTCACGGCGCTGCTGCTTGGGTGTTCCTGGACTCACAAAGCCCCTGCACAGCTCAATCCTCACCCCCAGACCTTCCTCCAGTCCCTGCTGCTGCCTCATTGACCAGACCACAAGCCCTAACCTGCCCTAACCCATTCATTCTTTTAATGTCAATTAAGTGATTCACACATAAACAAACCCGTGCAAACTTGTCTGCTTGCAAACTCATCCCCAAATGAAGCTGTCTGCAAAGCAATTGTATCCATCGAGCTAGCTGCTCCAGAAATGTTAAGGATGGGTATTTTTTAGTACAATTTGGAGCACAATCTCCTAAAGGAAATTTATTCTTTGTTTCAGGTGAGGAAACAACAAAATGTGTTCATGGAGCAGGGTTTCATTACTATGCACCCTCTCCAAAGATCATTCTCTTTCTATTGTGCATTAGACAGCAAAAGAAGACTGCAAGATGAAACATGTCTTCTAACCACTGAATGTACACATTCTAAGAGAAAGAGCAACTAGTACAATTTATGGCAGTGTTTAAATGAGTATTTCTATTGCATCTGTATAGTGAACTCGGAAAACTGGGCTAAAATAACTGAAAATACTATCAAAATTCAACCAATTTTTAAAGGACTTTCAAATTTTACCAGATTGCCTATGCTACAGAATACGCTTTTGTTGGATTTCTAATCAGTGCAAATAGCAGAAATCCTCTATGAGCTAGTCATGATGAGGGTAATTAACTGAAGAACTGAACTCCATTTTGCCTCTGCCAAGCAGTCACCTGCCAAGCTGGACAATGAGCAATCACTCAAAACGTACATGGTTAGCCACCCTGTGTTCCTCATTTTCTTGGCACCAACTGAAATATCTATAGTCTGAAATCCAGGAATGTTGTAGCACAGAATAGGAACATACTAAATACTTTATTCTCACTATATGCTCCAAACAACTGACTTATAAATGTCTTATCTGGGCCAACATTTCCAGCTATTTCAAGCTCTGAAACAGAACTTATTCTTATATCTTATTCAACTTTTATTGCCACAGATTTCTCTTTAATGACCAAAATGTCTTCATAATATCCATTCAAATTTATTTTAAATTTTACTAAATAAACTGGGAATCAGTAGAATATAAACCAGAAAACTTTAGCGTAACTGTAATGGTGAATATATACGAAATTATCAAATATAATTAAAATAATAAGTAACTGTGCTGGTTTAAAAATTAACCGGCAGGAGAAGTGAACCCAACTTGAGAGAGACTATAAGTCAGAGTTACAATTTGCTAAAAATAAATTACAATAGATGCAATGATACAGAGAAAATCTGGTGTTAACCAACAAAAACAGATGTATAACCCAGCACCCTGGGACAAGAACAGGACAGTGTTCATTAGACCCTGTGCTGAGCACCATATGACCTCTGTGGGTGCAAAGTAAAAGGAAAGAAAACCTGTTTGTTCAGATGATGATGGCAGTTGTTGAGGTAATGGTTGCGGTCTTGTCGAGAGTAGCAGTGGTAGTCCTGTTGGAGTTCTGGGCCTCCTCTGGATCCCATGAGCGGTACCAGAACTCCCAAAACCCAAAAATTATATATGCTCAGGTTCAGGTAGAAATGCCCAGTACCTCCTTCAGGACAGGGGATTTCACAATGGGTGATTTAACTCTCTGAGTCATGGGATATTTTTGGAATCTTTGACAGTCTAGGTGTTGCAGCTACCTATTATGCCAGTCCAGTATGGCCCATTAGCAGAGATGACTCCTCAGACTGGGTGTGAAGGTGCAATGCCTCCCTGGAGGGGAGTTATCACAGCTAAGTCATTGGTGTCTTTAACACCCAGCTTGTAGCCTGAGGTGTCAGGTGTGGCCTGGGCAGTTGCTACAAATGATCGATTATTAGCAGTCCATCAGAAATGACACAGAGGGTGTAGAATACACAGTTTTGGTTATACCCACATAGTGATAAACTGGTCCTGGCCCTGCAACTAGGACAGTAGCAGTGTATTTATTTGAAAAATATCTACAAAAACATTAATTCAACACTATTTTAAACACAAAGGAAAATTCAATCTATTTTGACTAGGTAAGTTGAATATGAATCAACAGTGCCCTGGCAGCCAGAAGGGCCAACTGTGTCCTGGGGGCATCAGGCACACAATTGCCAACCAGTTGAGGGAGGAGATTGTCCCGCTCTGCTCTGCGCTGGGACTGCCTCACCTTGAATGTTGTGGCAAATTTGGGCATCACAATAAAAGATATTAAGCTGTTAGAGAGTGTCCAAAGGGGGGCAATGAAGATGGTGAAGAACCTTGAGGGGAAGCCATATGAGGAGTGGCTGAGGGCACTTGGTGTTCAGCCTGGAGGAGGCTGAAGGGAGACCCCATTGCAGTCTACAACTTCCTCATCAGGGGTAGACAAGGGGCAAGCACTGATTTGTTCTCTCTGGTGAACAGTGACAGGACCTGAGGAAATGGCCTGAAGTTGTGTCAGGGAAGGTTTGGCCTGGATATTAGACAGAGGTTCTTCCCCCAGAAGATGGTTGGAACAGGCTTCCCAAGGAAGTGGTCACAGCACCAAGCCTGTCAGAGTTCAAGAAGCATTTGGGTGATATTCTGAAGCACGTGGTGTGACTCTTAGGGATGATCCTGTGCAGAGCCTGGAATTGGACTCAATGATCCTTGTGGGGTCCTTTCAACTCAGCGTATTCTGTGATTTAGTGACTAGCTGACACTTCAAACGAACATAGATAAAGTCAGAATACAGTACTTACTTCATAAGACTCTATTTAGACAAATGCATTTAACTATTTTAATGTAATGGATATTTCTCAGTAGTTTCATTTATGTAGATTAACAATGGAAGCTCTTCTGGAAAAATCACATATCGACGTGTGAACTCAAGTGTCAAATGCAACAGAATTTTAAGTATGTTGTTCCCATTGCCATCTCCACAACAGTGTTTTACTTTGATCTATCGGGTAAAATGATACTCTACTCACTTGTCTTAATGTAAATAAGTTCTACATTTAACTACAAAATTGTAATTAGATCTGTCAGTAATTGTTAATGACAGTACCTATATTTTATGAGTCGAATAAAACATAAATCTTTATAATAGTATGGTAAAAATTCGTCTTGTCACAACATGTTTCAGAGTAAAACTAGAGATCTCTAGATATTTTTATAAGATACTGTTACCTGAATTTGTAGTTTATCCCTTGTTTTCAGCTATAGGAGTCATGCAAGAAATAAAATTGTTTCTTCATTCAACCTTACTGATGCTCAAATAGCCAGACTTAGTGAAAGTAAGTACTAATAAAAAGCCATAAAAACTTATCAGCAGCAAAATAATTTTACTCCACATCAATTCCAGTATTTTAAAAAGAAGACATTGAAACTATTGGCTTTTAGTGGCTTTAGAACTGATATTACCTAAAGCATATGACCATAATTGGTACTTCTCTAACCTTGACTCCTGCTGAGAGGATTTTACAGAAAAAAGCAAAGATAAAGGAGTTGTATGTTACTGCTTCTCAGAGCTTTATCTATGTCATTGTTAATTCTTAGCATTCACAGAGGCATGACTCTCTGAATCTCCATGTTTGTATTTAGTTTCCATATTCAGTCACAATACCTGCTTTCTCTTTCTCTCTCTGTTTCTCTTCTTCCTTACGCTGCTTGTTGGTACTCCAGTATTTAGTGGCCTAATTACTTTAACCTCCTTTGCTTTTCCTGATGTTGTTATCTTCCTGATGAAGATAAAAGCACTTCAGGGAAACAGTTTGAATTTTCTTTGATGTACTGGAGTTTCACTGAGTCAACTATGATTTTATGCATCAAATCACTTTTTCTTGATCAAATGTTTCCTGGATACTGATTTGTTAAAACAATATTGCTTTCAAACTTTGTACAATCTGAAGTTTATCTCTGTACTGCTAAATTAGTTTTTAGTTTTTTATTCCACAGCTCTCACATAGTTCTACTATTTTCATATAAGGTCAGTTGGATGCCCAATACTATACGGTTTAACTGAAATGTAAAATAGAGGAGAAAGTGCAAGCACAGTGGGACTGTGGCTGCTGAGCAGTGAAGAAAAACTACTCTCGGTGGTTAGAGCTTTGGAGGTACAGGATAGAAATAGGTGTAAATGTCCAGGAGGAATATGGGAAAGAACTGCAGAGTCATGATATTTTGATTTTTGGGAACATCTATATCTACCTTTCACCTTAGAGTAGTAACCTATAAAAAATGCTACCTTGCAGGTAGTTGTTTAGGTCAGACCACTGTGGCTGACTAGATATGTGGCCTCAAAGAGACACAATGACAATAAATAACATATTGCAGGGCAAAAGTAGGGTAGATCACAAGATTAGGATGTTGTAAAGCCAGTTATGCATCTCTCAAATGATATAGGATGGAGATGTGTTCTTTAATCAGAATGTACTATTTGCTTTAAATTACTTGTAAGGTAACACATTGTTCTACTGTCCTAAGTGACTTGGGTTTGAATTCTGTGTCTGTTTAAAGATTATGAAAATTAATGTCAGTATTTGTAGAGAACATTTGTGTGGTTGGAAGAAATGCATCAATTAATCAGGAAATAAGACAGGAAAAAGGTCCAAATTACTCTTGTAACATCCAGTCAGAGTTGCTGGAGAAAAGATATTATTTTGTATTGAAATTCATTAATGATGTTAAGAAAAAATGCTGACATTTGAGAGGCCAATCACAATCCAAACAAGATCTGAGAAGAAAACGAACAAGATGGTTAAGCAAGGAATAGTTCTAACTAAAGAGATGTATATTCATACAATTGGATACAAGGAAACAATAGTTTTATTTTTCCAAGGCCTATGCTATGTTTGTGGGTAGAAAAGGTGCAAGATATAAGAGATCCTTCAGAAAATAATTAGATGGTCTTATGTAACAAGGGGTAACTAGTTGGAAGCTATTGCTCATGTTAAGCCACTTGTTAGCTTTTACATTGTTTGTTACCTTAAGAAACTCTTTTTTGTCACCATGGTGACAAAGTTGGTGTAAGCAGAAAAATGTTGGGTTTGTTGACCATGGGATGATCTTCTCTTCACCTGGCCTACTGACACCTGACAGGATGCACCTATTTCAGAGGGGAAAAAGAGTTGTATCATAGGAACTAGTAGGGCTTATTGTGGACAAAAGGAAGGGCCTGGAAATTATTAACATAATCCTGGTGGTTTTTTGGTAATCTGATGAAGAAAGTTGCTAATCTACCTAGAAATTTATACTCAGTTAAGCTTCCCTGAGTACAGTAACCCTTTTTTTTTTTGTATGTCTGATAGAAACAAAAGGCTTTTATCACTTTATGACAGAATTAAATGTGTACATTTAATAGTGCGCAGTAAACATTGGGTTTTGTTTGTGATTTTAGTTTGGTTGGTTGGTTGTCTGTTTTGTTTTGGTTTTCTTTGTTTTTCTTTTTTTTTTTTTCTAATTCAGTAAGGTGTTATTGACCGTTAATCATTCTTTTATTTCTATACATCCTGCAGTTTCCTGTGTCTACAATACTTGTAAAGCTGGATAAAACCCTCACTTCATTGTATCAACCAGGCACTCTAGTATACCTCCCAGGTGCAGCAGCAGTTGTACAATAGCAAAACAATATCTATGAATTGATCAGGTTTCACATTCTTGAATTCGTCATTCTTGTGACCAGATTGTCACCTTGTATAAAATACGGTTACATTAAATGTGGATTTCATATGCAGGATAGAATGGGAATTTTTTTGGGATACTTAGGACACTAAACCACTGCAATTCAGAATAGAGGTTAATCTGACTCTATAGGGGCTGTTAAATTAACATTAATTAGTTAGTTAGTTGGGTAGTTAATTAGTTAGCTATTTATTCTGCTGTTAGAATTCTATGTTGGAACTTCTTACGCTTCATGACAATGTATTATTTTAGCTAGCAACAATTAAACATTCAATTAACTGAATTAGGTCCAGTTCAACATTTTTTTCAAGTATACATCCTTCTGCATAGTGACAAATTAGACTTGACTCTGTTTGACAAAATACAGTCGAAGGAGAAAAGGCTGTTCATGGCTATCTCCTGAAGAGAGGAAGTTTGCTTTATGCTCGTTTTCCTCCTTGTAGATGGTGAGGGTGTGTAGATAAAGAATAGATAATTACTGTCCTACATGGAGAAAGAAATAATGACTGAGCAGTAGACAGAATGTATGATTCCTGTCTCTGCTGAAAAAGGTTTCTTGAGGAAGCTCAAAATTTTAAAATTTTAATGTGAAAATATCAAGAATTTCTTCACATTTCCCAAAATTCTTTCTAGTTAACTTCTTCTACCCTTAGTAGAGCTTCCCACTTTAATTCAACTCAACCATTTTCTCATTTTGCATTGTTGATTAGTTGCAAAAAGCCAACACTGCACTTTGAATGCACAATGCTCATGTCAAAGAAGTCAACTAGAATATATAAGGTACTATTCTACCTAAGGATGGTGTGATCTGTAGGTCATTGGGAAAAATTAGTGGAACTTGCTTCTTTTTACTAGGGTCTCCGCTATACCCTCAAAGATAATCCATTAATGTGACTGTTCACTTAGCTCCTGCTTAGTTTTTTTGCTAACACAGCTCATGCCGAGGCCTGATTTATGCTGGGAGGGGCACCATTAGGTTAAAGCAAGAGCAACACAAATGCAAGGCAGGTGTCCAGAAAGAACTAGAAGGCCATTATACAATCATTATCACCTGCAGATTGGTGTGTCCTGCAGCCATCATCTTTGCATATAGATTGTTTGGCAATCAGTACTGACTGTCCGCCTACTGCTAACTTGTAGAAATGGTAAAACCAAGATTCCTTGCTGGAGGCTATAAAAAGTCAAGTTACCTAAAAACCTTTTCAGGCAGAACCAACAGCAGCTGGAGTGTTGAGACTTTTGTGCTTCCTGGTCTGATATAGTGGACTTCTACACCATAACTTGAGGAAGATGAATGAGCACTCCCATAGTAAACTGTGCACAAGTTAAGATTTATGGATTATAAGTGATGAAACTCTCATGACTGAAGTGGTGAATAAAAAACTCTTTATAGAAAATGCTCAGCAAAGGGGATTGAGCCCTTGTTTGTTGTGTTTGTTTTAATTTTTTAATGTGTGTGGGATGCAATTGAGCTGTGGACAGCTTGGGCCCTAAATTTGAGTGCTTGCAGCTGTGAAGTTGTGAAGGAATGTAAACAATGAAGATGAGAAGGTGAACAGGAAGGACAGAGCTGTGGGGCGCTGTGATAGCCAGAGAGCCTGGACTGTTTACTGAGTCACCCTGAGTTGCTTAATCTTAAAATGTGTATGTAGTAAGGGCACCAATGGTGGTGAAACAGGCTGGCTAGGGGAGACTATAAATTGGCCATGTTTGTATGAAGTAAAGGCTTTTCTTCATGAAATCCCAGTGTGGTGCCTGTCCCGACAATGATAAATGTGCTCATAAAATAAAGTTTTTTAATTTACAAAGTACATTGTCCTGTAAAATTTTATATGCACTGTGACAATGAATAAAAAGGAAAAGGAACTGAGCAGATAGGTTATCCCCTCAAAACTACTTTTGTGTCTCCTCTAGTTCTTCCACCTGAAAGACTTAAGTTTTATTAAGATTTAATTTAGGAATTTGGACTTCAGGTATTTTTCTATCTTAAAAAGTTTTAGGGATCTCCACTCAGATTACAGTGTTTTGCCCTCCAGTCATGTACTGCAGTGCTGTCACTAAGGGACTTGCATTGGCTTGGGAGCTACATCAGGAGAGTCATAGGAATGGTAGATCAGATGTCTTGATATAGTTTTTTTAACCTAGCCTAGGAGAAACTGGAAAGCTGAGTCTTTGAAACTTTGTCCATTCTCCAGATGCTTTAGACCTGAATAAAGTACCTACATTTATCTGAGTTGCTGGTTTAATGGGTGAAAGGAAAGAAATATAGACAGAAAGAGCTATGTTTGTAAACAAGAAAACCAACAGTGACTATAGGCTGCCAAAGCTCTGGTAAAAAGAAAAAAACCCCTGCTTGTAAACATAAGGTCTCATTTGATTTTTAAAAGCTGTGTATTTTTAAAAGCTGTGCAGGGAAGTACTACTATACTTGAGACAAGTCAGGAAAAAAATTGTACAGATTGATGGTAAGAGATGTGAACTTCCACAAATCATTGTGTTTTCTTCCAAACTGTAGTCCCTTATATCATCTAAAGGTTTTTGTCAGGTTATTATTTAAATATTAAACAACTATAGGAAGTGGAATAGAAAAAATCAGAATGCTAAAATCATTTGACTGCTTTTGTGAGAAACTTGGAAGGTAGATTGACAATTGTTAAACAGTTGATGGTGGAAAGAACAAAAACATATATAAGGGCTAGAAAAGTCTGTTTCTTTGCATGAAAAAGAGCAAAAATTTTCTCTTAGAGTCATCTGAACTTAGCTGGGACAGCTGAATCGCAAACATTACTCCCCTAAGTTGTTTCTGTTTCTTTTTCCTTTTTTTGCAATGTTTCTAGAAAGCTCAGAATCTAAGGAATTATCCATATTGGGTAATCACTCTGTTCATAGAGAACAGTGTGCAATGTTACGTTTCACACAGCACACACTGAAATGTCAAGGCTGTTAAAACTGTTTTAATACAGTGTTTCTGAAATTTCCATTTCAAAGCATTTAAATGCAGCAAACAATAGAAAACCTTTTCAACTACTTCTGGAAACAGTTGTGTTTTAAAAATCCAGAGTTGTAGCTTTACTTTTTGTATAGTGGTACGAAAGGATAGTTAGAAGGTATTTCTCCATTTTCACAAGTTTCTTGCTTCCTAGAAATTATGGTGAGGAGGAAAATTTTAAACACTATTCTTTGGCTTGAATGCATTTAACACAGCACCTACCAACATTATTTTTAAAAAGGTTTTGTCCTGACCTCTTTTGATTAAGGCATGCATCATCTTATAAAGTACAAATGACTGTTAGGACATGAGATAAAAATGTTTAAGATACTTTTGTTAAGTTTTCCCCCCAAGTTAATATAGACTGTGTTGCTACTGGTTTGTGAATCCTTTATACACTTAATATTCTGCATAAAATTTTATATCACATTATACTGAACAACCCCATGTAAAGGACACAGAACATACACCAGGTCCTTGGGGACTGTAAAAAGCAGATTTATGTCCTTGGCACTTTCATGCAAATTTACTAGTGGCTGACATCAAGGTGAACAAGAAAATTTTAGTTTCTTTGGTTTTGATTTAAGAAATGGTCTGTTTTTTTCATGACCTCAATTTGGAATTCTTACTGCCCAAAGACACTTATAAAATACCAAATATCCTCAGTGGTTTTCTGAAACATAATTGATGCAATGACGAGGACATTATGCTGTTCTCAGTGGTCTATTTCCTCACCATTTGCTGATGTCACACTGAGGTGTCAATTAAAGATGATATGTGCAAATCATTTAGGGTTATAACGAGATAAAAGAAAAGGTTGCAAAACAAGAGGTCGTAGCTTCACAATTAAGGATGCAATAAATGAATATGATTTATGTAGGGAAATCAGAGCAGATAGAAATGTAATGCCCTGATTAGTTCATTCATTTAAACACATCCTACTTAGATGCAACAGAGCAACCCCTCTATAGAGTTGTACAGTCCTTTTATGCACATTACCTGACATATGAAAAATTGTTTCGCTGAAAAAAGATGGAATTTTCTTCAGGACTTCTCTCTTGCAGCAGACGGTGGCAAGTTCACCATAAAGCAAGATCTTAGGGAGGCAGTGGTCCTTCATCCTTGAGACGTACCCTGTCCAGCACAGCTGTGTTCTCAGCAACATGGCCTCAATGCTTGTGACTGCTACTTGTTCTAGAACAGACGTATTAGTCACATAATCTGACCAGTGGATGTTTAGGATTGTACAGAGACAGCATTGATGGAAGCGTTCTAGGAGACACAGGTGGTGGTGGTAAATGACCCATGATTCAGATCCGTATAAGAGAGTAGACAGCACTATGGCTTTGTAAACACTGATCTTGGTACTTTTCTTCAAGTGTTTATTTTGCCAAACTCTTTTATGGAATTTTCCAAAAGCTCTATATGCCTTTGCTAACGTGTTGTCTATCTCCCTGTCAATCTTACCATCCAAGGAGATGAGGCTACCTAGGTAATTAAACTGTTGGACTGATTTGAGCTCTGATTGGCCAATGGTGATATGGGGATGATGGAAGACTTCCTGAGGTACTGGTTGATAGAGAACTTCTGTCTTCTTTAAGCTGACTTCCAGCCCAAAGAGCTCAGCAGCCTCAGCAAAGCAGGATGTTAAACGCTGCAGAGCTACTTCTGTGTGGGCAACAAGGGCGGCAGCATCAGCATAAAGCAGCTCCCGGACAAGGAGATTTAAAATCTTAGTGTGGGCCTTTAGTCACCTTAGGTTGAAAAGGCTTCCATCAGTACGATATCGAATGTAGATACCGTCCTGATCATCAAGGTCTGCTGTGGCCCTTTGGAGCATCATGCTGAAAAAGATTGTGAGTAGGGTTGGTGCGAGAACGCAGCCTTGTTTCACACCATTAGTTATTAGAACGGACTCAGAAAGTGCATTGCCATGTTTAACTTGGCTGTGCTGATCCTCGTGGAGTGAGATGATCATTTTAAGGAACTTGGGAGGACAACCTAAATGTTCCAAAATCTACCATAGACCTTTTCTGCTCACAGTATCAAAAGCCTTGGTGAGGTCGACAAAGGTTACATAGAGACCTTTGTTCTGTTCCCTACACTTCTCTTCCAGTTGTCTGAGAACAAATACCATGTCCGTGGTACTCTTGTTGACTCTGAAATCACATTGACTTTCAGGTAGAATTCCTTCTGCTGTAGCAGGTATTAGTCTGTTCAAGAGTATTCTTGCCAGGATTTTACCAGTAATGGAGAGCAGAGTAATACCACAGTAATTTGAACAGTCTGATTTAATTCCTTTCTTCTTATACAAGGTGGTGATGACTGCATCACAAAGGTCTGATGGTAGTTTGCCTAGTTCCCAACAGCGCACCACAAACTCGTGAAATTTAGCATGGAGTGCAAGGCCCCCATGTTTCCAGACTTCGGTTGGAATTCCATCAACCCCACTTGCCTTACCAATTTTCACCCGCTGTATGGCCTTAAGAGTTTCTCCCACAGTAGGGGCAGTATCCAATTCATTCTTCACTGGTTGTTGTGTGATGGACTGAATTGCTGAGTCTTGACCTACATGGCTAGTACTGAAAAGAGTCTGAAAGTGTTCAGACCATCGATTCAGAATGGAGGTTTTATCTATTAGAAGCATTTGACCATCAGCACTGAGTAGAGGGCTTTGGACCTGGTATGTAGGCCCGTATGCTGTTTTTAGGGCTTCATAGAATCCTCTGTGATCACCCGTATCTGCACATAATTGAGTTTTTTCATGCTAGATTGATCCACCATCTGTTCTGGATGTCAGGAAGTTTCTGTTGGAGCTTGCTGCATGCAAGACAAAAGGCTGCTTTTCTTACGTGACAGGATGGCAGTGCAAGGTGTACTTGGTGAGCAGATCTCTTCTTCCTCAACAATTCCTGGATCTCTTGATTGTTTTCATCAAACCAGTCCTTGTTTTTCTGAAGGAGAACCCAAAGGATTCTTCAGAGGACTGTAGGATGCTGTTTTTCCTATAATGCCAAAGTGTTTCAGGAGAGGGATCTATAGAATCTATATAATGATTTTCGAGCCTAGTTTGAAGATTTGCCTGGAATCTGTCTATCACTGTGGCTGTTTGAAGATTGTTAACTTGGAGTCTCCTCCTTGGGATACTGCTCCTTTTAGGTTTGAATTTAAGACTGAAGTTGAGTTTGTAGCGCACAAACCGATGGTCTGTTTGGCATTCTGCACTGGGCGTCAGGTGGGTATGGTGGACATTGCGAACATCTCTCCATTGCACCAAGACATAATCAATGAGGTGCCAATGCTTAGATCTGGGATGCATCCAGGTTGTCTTCAGACTATCTTTCTGCTGAAAGATAGTCTTAATGATGGTGAGCTGTTGCCCCGCACAGAATTCTAGAAGTCGACCATTATTGTTGCAGTTTCCAACACCATGCTTGCCTATTACTCCTTTCCAGGCTTCAAAGTTCTTTCCTAATCTGGTGTTGAAATCACCAAGGATAATGATCTTATCCACTGCAGGCACCTTTTGGGTAAGGCTGTGGCAGTAAATCTGCAGTATATGAGAAAACTGTGGTTTAAACATGTTTCAAAATGGCTTTTTGTAGTCTCTTTGCTAACTCATGCTTTCTTCTTCCCAAGACCCCCCACGACAAGTGTTATCCCATGCAGGAATGTCCTGGGAAGATGTCCTAAGGTGTTCTCATTGGCCCCTTTTAACCCCTTCCTATTGGTTGTTAACCCCTTCCTGCAACCTGTAATTGGTTACTCTGTGAATCCTCCTAAGCCTATAAATGTAACCCCCCCAACAACAAACACTCTCTTGCCTCCTCTTTGCACCCTGTGTGCTGTCTCCGTGGCTGCCATGGGACAACGTGGGGAGGGGAGAGTACTTCTCCCGTCCAGGCTCAGGATCTGAAGAAACCCCTGGCACTGGAGTCCCCCCTCCATCCACTTAAGCCGTCGGAAATGGTTCTTCAGATGGAAATGGAACTAGAACTGGGCCGCCCCACGCCATGGGGGGAAAGAGATCCAGATAAGGCGGCGCAGGTCAGTGTAAAATTTTATCTTTTTCGTCAGGGTCAGCTTGGAGAGTTGGGACATATATACTGAAGAGAACAACGTGTTGCTTGTTGTGTAGTGGAAGGCACAGGGACATAATGCGATCAGAATGACTGTTGGCAGATTTTCGAGTTTAGGAACAATGGAGTTTTTAATCATGAAGCCAACTCTGAAAGATACCTTTCGGTTCTGGGTTTACCTGACCAATAGAGTGTGTAACCGGCACTGTGTTCTCTAAGGCTGCCTTCCTCATGGAGACGAACTTCACTGAGAGCAGCAATATTGATGTTGAGACGTGACAGTTCATGGGCAATTAGGGCAGAATGATACTCAGGGCATCCACTATCCACAGAATCGAGCATGGTTTTGATGTTTCAGCATGCAAGAGTCAATTTGGGTACACCTTTGAAGACAGGTTCATGCCTTTGTCTCTTGATCTTCGTGTGACCTCATTAGAAGAAGATGCCCGTTGGCCACAGTTAACCACCAAGATGGAGATGAGCTTTGGTTAGGCCACTTTTTCTAGGCCCCTCTCTGTGTGGAGCAAGCAGTGCTCTCCTTGAAAAAGGCTGCTTGGTCGTTCAAGGTGCTACCCAAAGAGACTGTCATCTCCGGTCAGTCTCTAACGAAAAATATCCTGAACCACCTGCATGAAGGGTTAGGTCTGCGGCTTCCAGTGCACCTTTCACCTGCCATTTCGACCCTCGCCTATCGCTACAGGGCTTTGCAAATGTGGGTAAAACCTTCAAGCCTGCACAGTGGATTTTTTAGGTGAGACGCAGTATGCGTGGGACTGGACCTATCCTTTACTCCTAAGGTTCATCTACCAGGGCTGAGTGAGCTTGGACGGTGGCAGTGAGGTCCTCAGGATGTAGGTTTAATTAGAATATCCTTCTCTTAGATGGATGACCTTACAGGGCCAAATGAGTTCCATCTGCCTGGGTTTGGAATTAGAGTTGTCCTTCTCCTAGGATGACTGCCAGAAGGCTAGCGAGCTCATCCTACCCATGGAGATATTATATCTGACCCTATGGTATTGACCTGTCTGGCATGGGAGATCCTGCTGAAGGCATGTACCATAGCCAGCGTAGCTCACAACCACGTAGGGGTACACAGGCTTCTTACCCACTAAGTGGATTGGGCAAGCCTTTCACTCCCTACTTTTCTGCTACCCATCTATACTCAATCCCAGGGAAATACCCAGGAACATCTCTTTGTCCTGACCACCCTTTCAGGCCACAATAAATATATCCAAAACATATCGAACCTGGGGAGTAGCCGCAGGTGAGCCAAAAACAAACCGTTCCGGTCCCCGCACTCACCCAGGGCTTGGGTACTTCCCATGACCCCCGCCCGGCTAAAACTCTCCAACTTCCCAGAAGAACCCACTATCTACCCTGGCCTTATCCTCCCCCCACCACGTCACCACAGATCCTCCCCTGTGCCACTCACCTGCAACACTCCACACAGGACTTCCTCACCTGCCCTTCCACCAGTCTGAGGACCCCCATGGCCTGCCCAACAACCCTCCCCTCCCACAAATTGGACTGGTAAACCTCCATGCGTTCCGTGGTTCCTCCTTTCCTCCTCCACGAGGGCAAAATCCCCAGAACCCACTGGCCATACAGCGTGCCCAGTGGAACCAGTGCGTGGCCCCCTACAGTGCAGCCCCGGCATACTAGTGTCTTACCACTCTCATTGCAAAATGCTTATTCCTTATATCTAGTCTGAATCTACCTTCTTTTGGTTTAAAACCAGTAAAACTTGTCCTATTTCTTTAGGGCCTGCTTAAAAATCTATCCCCATCTTTCTTATACATCTCCTTTAAATATTGAAGGGCTGCAATACAATCTCCTCCAACCTTCCCTTCTCCAGGCTGAACAGCCCTAACTCTTTCAGCCTTCTCTTGTAGGAGAGGTGTTACAACCCTTTGATCATTTTTGTGTCCCTCTCCAGACATGCGCTAACAGGTCCATGTCATTCCAATGCTAAGAACTCTAGACCTTTTTCTCCCCCACCCTCTCAAGCATGTTTTATGGGATATATCCTTATTTTTTTGTGTAAGTAAACATTGGGCTCCAAGATATCTTTGACTGCCAGTTGGACACTCTACCATCCCACAAATAAACATATCAATCAACTTTTAGTTTAAATTTCACATGAAATCATACATTAATCTTAGAACTTTCCAGTCAGTTTGATAACTCCTTAACGGAGGTTGGTGAAAGTATGGATGCTTGCCAGAGGTGGGATCCCCAGAAGACATGCACAGAAACCATCCTATCACCTCTAAGGTAAATTCCGGGTTATATGATTCACAAAAATAAAATGCATATTCACTTACATTAAAACATCTGCATAAACATATATGTGTATGTATATATACCTTTCTCTCTTTATATATACATGTATTATGTGTATACATCCTGATATAGGCTGAATATTTCTGCTTTTCCTCATAAAACCCAGTTCCTCTGTTCCGTAGTAGTGAAGGAGGGAAAGATTTTCAGAGAAATTTTTAACCCTGAAGCTTGAGCCTTTTTTTTCCTCCCTCCAGCTCTCCTGCCACAGATAACAAGCCATGAACATGTCCTTAAGAACTCTCCAGGTAGCTGACAGTCAGAACTTTTTCAAGCTTTTCAATCTGTTCGTGTCCTAGAGTTGGTGGTGCCTTTTCCTGTCTCTCTTGTCACCTGAACACCAATTTTGCTTTTTCGTTCTGATGAATTTCAACCACTTGTGAATAGGATTTTGCCCTTTGGGGATCTTCCCAATTACCCCTCCCTCCCTCTGCCCCTCCCATTTTATAGCAAATCTAACTACAGTATTTGAAGCCATTGACACACTGTTTCAGCATATATTCACTTCTCTGCACAGAAAATCCCTATGGGTCAGGAGTAAAACCCAGTGCTTCCTTTTTATAGCAAAGAGAATTCTTAAACTCTGCAGAAACTCTGCAATTTCTAAAGTCAGGGCATAAAAAGAATGTTCATGGCTTTCTGTGAAAAGTCAAAATATAAAAGAATAGGACTCTTGGATGTTCTGAATGTAGTTCTCCTACATGTTTTAAAACTGTTCATACTTGATAAAGCAGAATACAAGATGTGTGTATTCTCCATTATTCCAAAGGAACTTCTATTTTTACAAGGTAGTATGAAACACATTAAGGAACTTGGAGCCTGCAGTAGATGACCATGTAAAGTTATGTTACCATTTCAATTTATGTAGTTATTGTTTTGCTTTCTATGATAGTTGAGAGTGAATCTAGGCATAAAATTTCTATCTGTGTTGTGCTCAGAATTTATAATTAACATATACATGTCAGAAAGAGAATAGCAACAGAATGTTCGTTGGTACTAATAATGAACTGTAGCATCAGGATTATAAGAAACATACATGTTAAGTGCATCACTATGTGAAATATAAAATGACAAGAATAACGTTTATTGGATTGCCCTTTCTTCATATTAAGTAGATGGTTAGCTATGCATCAAGCTGTGAACTCTTTACTTGTAATTACTGAAACAAGTAGCACTGTCAAAGCCAGTTCAATTACTCTCATGATTAATGACTCACTGAATCTAGTTCATAAATAATTGACATCTACTACCTTGAAGCTTCCCTCTACACTTGGTAAAAACTGTCATCATTCAGGCAAAATAAATGGCAATAGGAATGTTTTCAGCAAAGATGATGAAGCCCTTCACAAGTCAGGATAGCTACAATTTGCATGTACTGTGGAATTCTGAAAAAGGACAGGCAATAATTAGTTTTTTGTATTTTGATCCATATCTAGCTTACATTAGAAACAATAACATTTCTTTCTGATTCCACCTTTGCTTTCAAAGGCATTGGCTAACAAGTTCAATCTGATATTCTTAGCGCACCTTGAACTCCTGTCAATTCGTTTGACAAAGGGATAAAGGCATCATATCACCGTAGTGGTTAGCCTACCTTTTATTACACAGGAGAAAACCTTCAGTTAACTGAAGCTTTCCAGGATATTCATATGATCTATCAATTATGGATCCAGACAGATTGGGCTTCTTGAGGTACAAAACACCACACAAATGAATAAGAACCAAAATTGCTCACCAAATAAAAGGAATTTCGACTGATTTTTCTGATATTGCAATTCATAAACAATATGAGATTAGGAACTGCAAATTCTGGATGAGTTCCTAGTCTATTCTGTGATCTCTGGATCATCAATAGCATTTCCAGTCTTCTGCTTGCAAGTATAGGTAAAGGGCCCTTCTCCAAGTTCTATGACTGGGCCTGTTGGAAATCTTGCCAGTGAAATAAATACATTTACATAATTTACTTCAAAAAGTAAATGTATCTTTCATTTCTCTTAGTTTTGTAACCTAAACTGATTTTGCAGATGAATAAATAGCTTCTCATCACAATCAATATTTTCAATATCAATATTAAGGCACATTTAAATCTTTTGCATTAGACTACTCATCAAAGGACTATTTGCCAGAATGTGAAACATAGATTCATAGAATACCAAATGTATACCGTGAATTAAATAGGTGGGAAAGAAAAGGACCAAATGTTCTACTGAAATTCATGAGTCATTCTCTATTGAGCTAGAAATGCTGAGCATTTAAATTAAAGCACATGATGTTAATCTTGTTTTTTTTCTAGAGGTGATCTTGGTCTTTCCTTCAGTTTGTCCACATCTCTGATAAGAGAGCCAGCAGGAGTTTTACTGTTTCTAGGTGAACAGCAGAGGAAATAGAAATATTATAACTGCTGCTCTGCATGTGGTACTCAGTTTGAGATACTGCATTTCAGATCCCAACAATGAGCTTTAAATCGCTATCCCTACTGCATCGGACAATAAGAATATCCACAGGGCTATATTAACTTTACAAAAAGAAAAGAAAGAAAGAAAAGAAAGGAGAGAAAGAGAGAAAGAAAGAGAGAAAAAAAGAGAAAAAGAGAGAAAATAACAGAAGACATCTACTGAAATCACATAAACAAAGAAGAAATTCTTTTTTGTTTGGTTGTGGGGTTTTCTGTGGTTTTTTTGTCTTTGCTGTTTTGTGTTGTTGTTTTGTTGTGTTTTGTTTGGTTTTTTGTGGTGGTGGTATGTTTTTCCTACAGGAGCTGGAATTTTTTTTGGAAGAAAGCATTGTTATTTCCATATTCAGAATTTTAGGGAGAGTATCTAAGATTTTTATCCCTACCTCCACCTTTCAGAAAAAAGTGTTTGGAAGCAGATTGACCAACTTCATATATACACACAAAAGCATACCTGTGTTTGTGACAAGATTTGAAACAATGTTTAAGGATTTTAAATATTTTAAAAAATTAAATTTTCAGGATGTTATGGACTTTGTATGTAAGAGGTGACGGGGTTTCATGGCTCTGTTAAGGAAAGGAATGTTGATACCATCACCTGTAGAGATATTTATCAATTGCAATGGAGAAGTTGAGATGAATTTAGTGTTGTTCTCTCTGAGGAATTTAAGGAAATCATATTCAAAAGTAATATGGTAACTGATGGATAATTGTCCAAGTAAATTTCTACACAGACTAAAGTGTTCAATGTTAAGTGACATATTTATCTGCAGCAAATTTATTTTTACAAATAATTTTAAAGGCTTCTAAAAAAAAAAACAAAACATCATACATGAACACGTCTTAGAGTAAACTGTATAGTTTCTGTAATCAGTACCTTTTGACATTAAAGGTTCTACTGGACCTGGCTAGTGCAAGTTATTTGATGTGATACTGGTTCTTTTCCTGTGTGTGCTTTGTTTCCTCAGTTTGGTGAATATATTCAAATAATATGTTTCTGAGATAGTTTGGAGGAATCTAAACTTATTTTGTGAAAGAAAGATATCTCCAGATGCTTAGATCACCTAAGCATCAAAGTACAGTGAAACAATAGGATTAATATGAAACTATAATTTTTTGTTCATTTCAGGATGTATAACAGGACCACCTGTGATTCAAATCAAAGTTAATTAGGGATTTGCCTTTCTTTTGAATGAGATCAGAATTCAGTTGTCTGTTGTTTATAAATTTAAATGTCATACAAGAGAGCAGTATTGCATCTACAGAGACAGTTCTTCAATACCTGCTTTTTTCAAAGTGTCAGACATATTTTTAAAAAAGCAACAACAGATAGCAAGTTGACTTTTAAAGGCCAGTAGAACAATTTAAACTATTTCGCCTGATAACAGTGTACAAAGTAGAATATCAGTATTGGAATACCAAAGCCATGTGATAACAAAAGATATAATTATATGCAAGTGTTTATTCCTCTTAAAGCTCCAACTGTTCTATAAGATTTCAAGATATTAACTGCATGGAAACATCATTTTAAGATTGTCTATAAAATCAGTATTCTATTTTGTACACAGTAGATTCTATAAAAGATTTTCTTCTTGAAACAGCAGTTAATGGTTTTATAAAGTTTACTGTTGATTTCAGTCAGAGGTATCAAATGTTAATCAAGAGGTTTAGGTTATCGTCTGTGACCTCTTTTTTCTTCTTTGATGTACTGTCTTTGAAAGGATGACATGAACTTCAGAATACACTTATTAATTATCATTATTTTAAGTGTACAGTGGTTTAACAGTACATGCTTGTATCCAGCTTATTTTGCAAAGAATTTCATGCTCACTTTTTTAGCATTCTGATGAAAATGACTGAGGTAAGGTATTTCCACTGCCTACATACTACATGGTTCAAGAAAGTAAATGTGTAAATATTTTCATAATTTCCAGGTCAAGAATAAAGTGTGACTTCAAGACTGGAGATTCAGATGTGAGTTCTTTGAGCATGGTGTTGGGGACTTAGATTCAAAATTTGCAGCACCAATTATTGGGGTAGCGTATAACTTAATGTAGTTGATGAAGAATAAGGCAAGGGGATTCTTTAATAAGTTTAAAACTTTATGGCATTGTGTTAGATGCCATAAAGTTGACAGGAAAGTGTTTCTCTGAGAGCCCTGATAATGAAGTTTCTTTCAACATTGATGTTTACAGTCCCTGTTTTATTAATGTGATAACTTGCAAGAACTCCACAAGGAAAATACTGTAAAGTGTAATAATTATTCATCATGAAATCTCTATTAATTCTTAACACTTGGTGCTATGGGTACAATAAACATGGTGTATCTATTACGGTGATTTTAAGTCCATACTAGACTAATGAAGAGAGCATTTAATAACAACAAGTAGGTTAGCAATAGCATTTGCTCATCAGAAGGACTTCCATCGTCTCAAGTTGTTATAAGCTGTGAAAATGAAGAGGTCGAACTGGATTTAGAATTTCAAGTCTGGGGTAATTCCATTGACTTTAACGGTCCCTTGTGCCAAATGAATAACTAGTGAGATAACAGCAAATGAAAAACATCCAGAGTACTATAAAAGTTGCCACAGTTGAGAGTACATATTAGCTATTATTCACCTGCAGGTGATTATACTGTAGAGACAAGCAGGGAGTTTTGCACACCTGCTTTCTCTTCCCTTTCTTATGAGTGTTTTGTGACAAAATACTTTTTCTTTGCTTCTGCTGACAGCCTACTTTGATTTGCTTTTGTTAAGCACAATACTTTTGTTTAGTTTCATTAGTCCAAGTTGGGCCCTTGAATGGTGTTGCATCCAGTTGGCGGCTGGTCACTAGTGGTGTCCTCCAGGGATCAGTGTTCTGATCCCCAGGGATCAGAGCAGCTAGGGAGATAGGGACCTGGGGGTACTGATTTACAGAAGGCTGAACATGAGCCAGCAGTGTACCCAGGTGACCAAGAAGGCCAGTGGCATCCTGGCCTCTATCAGGAATAACAAGGAAGTGATTCTTCCTCTGTACTCGACACTGGTGAGGCCACACCTTAAGTATTGTGTCCAGTTCTGGGCACCCCAGTTTAGGAGGTTGGGATATTAAGGTAGTGGAGCATATCCAGAGAAGGGCAACGATGTTGGGTGAAGGGTCTGGACCACAAGTTGTATGAGGAGAGGCTGAGGGAGCTGGGGTTGTTTATTCTGGAGAGGAGGAGTCTCAGGGGAGACCTCATCACTCTCTGCAACTACTTGAAAGGAGGTTTTAGCCAGGTGGGGGGTAGCCTCTTCTCCCAGGCAACTGGTGACAGGATGAGAGGGCACAGTCTTAAGCTATGCCAGGGGAGATTTAGTTTGGACATTAGGAAGAAGTTCTTCACAGAAAGGGTGATTGGGCATTGGAATGGGCTGCCCAAGGAGGTGGTGGATTCACCATCCCCGGAGGTGTTTAAGAAAAGACTGGATGTGGCACTTAGTGCCATGGTCTGATTGACAAGGGACTGTTGGATCATAGGTTGGACTTGATGATCTCAGAGGTCTTTTACAATTTAGTTTATTCTGTGATTCTGTGATTAAAAATACACAGCTTTGTGTGTGTATGCACATATATGTCCTGCAAGAATGGTACGCACACAAATATCTCTGCCTCAGAACCTCTTTTTCAAGTTGTCATTCTGCTCTCCTTTGATGTAGGTCAGAAAATCCATTCTGAAACTTTTGAAAAGTCGTTTGGAACTGGATGCTGTTCATATGGAAGACGGTCATCATTCTCTCTAAAAAGGAATGACAACTGCTAGCTTACTATGGAATAAACAAGCCTATGGACCAAACAAGCATATGGACCATAACATTCTATGAACAATATTTAGTGGTTTGTGCGTTACAAGGATTGATGGTTGCACTGGATAATCTTAAAGATCTCTTCCAACCTTGATGATTCTATGATTATGTGATTCCATTATCTCAACACACACATCTGTCCTACCAAGGTGTTTCTCTGTTCTTTGCAAGACACTCACATCTCTTCTCATACTTAGTTGCTTAATATTCTACCAGAATCATTTTTTAACCATACTTGATACACATATGGATGATTATTTAAATTAATTTATATATTTTTAAATATGCTGCTGTAGGGCTAGAAGACTGCGGTTTTTTTATTTCTTTTTTTAGTAGGAATCCCTTGTTTATTTTTTTTCTCAGCAGGTGGAGCAGTTTGGTTATGGTTGTCAAAAATTACTATTTAGCTTTTCTTGCCCTGTTGCCCTCACAAACCAGGAAGTGTAAGACTATAGGATATCAGTGGTACCCAAATTATATTAAATAAGTCAAAACAAAAAAAAAAACCTCAATGAATACACCATTTCTTCTGAATGCAAGTATGAAAATTTTTCATTAACACATCTAGAGTAGAATTCTACTATAGCTTGTAGCCTAGTAAGCTTGGATTGTATCTACTGTGTCATCCCAGACTAAAAATCTTTTTCTGAAGCTCCAAATCACAAGCTGGCAACTAACTCCTGCATCCTGTACAGTGCCCATCATTCAACACTGGCATCAAAATACTCTTACAATCCCAAAGAAAACACATGCTATAACCTCTTCATCTACTTTGTGCTCGTGAAGCAGATAGTTCAACAGGTCAGGGTGGGAGGAGGAAACTGTTACTCTTCCCTTATCCCACTACTTTTCTGGCCCACATGGCCTCTGGAGAAATGTATGCTGAAATTTTCACAATGATGATGAAAAACTTAGAGAGCTCCACTCACTGCAGGGAATACAAATGTCCTTTTTTGTGTACCTTCTCTGGGCTCCACGCAACTTTAACTGCTATGCTGCCTTCTGCTTCTTCCCAGTGCCCGTCCAGTGAAATGTGGACTAGTCTTTCAGGACACATAAGAGAAACATAAAATTTGTCCCCATTTAAGTTCCAGTATGTCATCTTCTCAGAACTGTTTTATTCTGTCAGAAGTTTGAGTCTGTCAGTTCTGTTTGTTCAGTATTAAAAACCTGTTTGGCCTCCTTATGGTACAAAAACTCCTTTGTGTAAACGTGTTTATTCTCTTGATACTTACTTTCTTCACAATATAGATGTGTTATATAAGGAAATATGTTGATTTGTGTACGTATCAATGGAGTTTTCAGTATGTTTTTTTAAAATCATTTTTATTTTAAGACAAATATTTGCTATCTGCTGAAATGTCCTGCCTTCAGAAATGAATGGATTACCATACTTGGTCCTTTTGACTATGGAAAACACAAACACTAGAGCACCAACTTTCTCAGACCTGTTATTTTTTAAGCTTCCCAAATGGTCTTTTGATCTCACTTACATCTTAGCCCTGGGGGGAAAAAAAAAAAAGCCAGTTCTCAGGTGATTGCAAATTTTCATTTGCATTTTAATGGTCTGCTTATGTATCCCTGAAGCAGTACAAAATAGAGCAATTGTTATTCAAATGTGACTATTTAAAAAAAATAATTTCGATGTAACAATAATTAAGTTTGGTTGTTATATGATTTTTTTACATGCAGATTTCAGACCCTCTTCCTGCCGAGTCTACCCTTATTTTATGGTGGCTTGTGAATTATACATACCAAGAATAAGATTTTTTGTTAATGTTTCTTTTCTTCCTGCGATGATTTGACGACTTTGTGGAAGCATGTTTTGTTTTGTGATTTATTTACAAACAAATTTAAATTGATTGTTCTTGGTTATTGATAATCTTTTTGTTTGTAGTATCTTGATCAGTCAAGTGGAATGCAAGTCTTTCCACCTTTTCATGTGTTGACAAAATATATTACAAACAGGAAATAAGCACTTCTGGAATCAATTAGAAAGCTGCATTATGTTTTCTTTCTTGTAGATGCCAATTTTTTTGCATGTGATCATTTAATCTTGAGAGGAATAACCATATGACAAATCAGCAACTGTAACTCATCCTACACAAAAAGCTGCAAATAGAGACAGGTGAAAAAAAGGGAATGGAAAACTTCAGAACCTAAATAGTTTT
This sequence comes from Corapipo altera, assembly GCF_003945725.1. NCBI lineage: Eukaryota > Metazoa > Chordata > Aves > Passeriformes > Pipridae > Corapipo > Corapipo altera. Next base: position 1,049,674 of record NW_020884949.1, read on the forward strand.
TTATACTAATTACTAAACCTTAGCTGCTGATTTCCCTGTACATGTTGTATCAAGAGTTATCTACTGAGGGAACTTATTCCGTGGTAAACTGGGGTGCAAATTTACAGTACATTGGTTACTCTGCATTAACTCCCTGTGAGGAAACAGCATGAGGCAACTTGTTCTACCTTAAAAGTACCTCGCTTAAAGGTGCTTTTTGTATGGAGGAGTTAGTGGACTGTAAATTCTAACCCAAACTTATTAACATTAAGCTGTCTGAATAGATAAGGCCTTATTTGTCTGTCATTAATTTTCAAGCATCTCTGTGCAAAAAACTTGTCATTGTTGGTCTTCTACAGTCGGAGTTACAAACTTCTTGAGTTCAGGCCTGTGTTTATACAGCAACTGATATATAATATTCATTGACTATCGATGGGAATCCTTATCTTCATAATGATCCCCACATGTTGTGAAGTACCAACAGTACGTCTCATATATACAATAAATATAATAATAAGATCTGTACTTTTATATGTGTTCTTACAGACCCAGCAAAAATTTGATACCAAACACTTGTGATGTTCCCTATCTGGCAGTTTGAGAGCTATCTCCATTAAAAATGAAGCACTCAAACTCCTTCAAGTTGAGAAAATTGACATTGCTACTTCTACCTGTCTCAAAATGTAGACCATGCAGAGCATCCACAGGCTTCTAAAGAAGGAGCATGGTTGTGATAAAAGTCACTGATTGTCTTTCTTATATTATTTCCAAAAGATATTTGGAGTCTTAGTAGACAGGAAGTCCACTGAGAATGATTGGGAGACATTTGTCGCTGACTACCTTAACTATTTTTTAAGCAAATAATGAAATATAGGAATGATAAACATTTGTTCAGGAGGTATAGTTGCCAGGACTGACATTTTGAACACTTGATACTTTTTGCTCTTCAGAGTTCAATAGATTATAAATTCTCCACAAGGTTGTCAGTACATGGAAATAAAGAAAAAGCAGCTAGAGACTGTCTAGAAATTATTTTGGTTTGAATGTCTTTTGACAAAGAACTAACTAAAAATGAAAGGAAAAATTTTCCCTTTTTTCTTAAAGGAATGGAAATGGGTTTTTCTGCAAAACAGAATTTATTTTGTTTTTGCCAGAAATTCCATGTTCAGTAAAAATAGTTTGGATAAGTGGAAGAAAATAGAACTGGGTGGTGCTTCATGGGGAAGACTGAATTTAAGGGATATTGATGTTTCACAGGAAATAATAGAACAAAAATTTTTCTTGCTCAAAGATTTGTATTTTTTTTCTTGAGGTGTAAAACTAAAGATCAGTTGTCAAAAGCTATTCAAATATTAATTGACTAACCAGCATATTTTTGCTTTCCATCTGATAAACTGTTCTATAAAACTTCAATAGGAAGTGTTTAAAAAAAAAAAATCTATTCCAGGCCATTGCACTGAAATCCAAGAATGACACATGCTTCAAGCCAGCATGGATCCTGACTCATTGTTTGTAGCTGAAAAGAATCATATAGGCTTTGTGTCTTAGCAATATCCTAAGGAGATAACTAATAAGAAATAACATATATTGGTAACCTCTCTAGAATCACTTTCATTTGCAGAGAATACTCTGGGCTTTACAGCTCCAGGAAAGGGCAGGAGCAGACAAAGGGTGTAATATAAGTCTGAACACTGCTTTGCTGGCTCTATTTTTTTTCCTTCTCAGTATCTGTTATAAGTAAAAATAGATTACCATAGATCTTTTAAAACCAGACCAGACATTTGAACTGTCATTTTCACCTCTGATTTCCATCAAGGTTCATAAATCTTTTTACAGGCACTCAGTAATGTATCCTGTATATCTAGATCCAAAAAAAAAAAAAAAAAAAAAAAAGACAGCGCTCAGTGCTTCTGTTCTATGGTGGTGAGAGGCAGTGCACTGGACTCTTTGTAGTCCAAAACTGGAGAGTTCAAAAGCACTAACAAAGGACTTCTATGCAGTCCACTCTTTTTTCTGTTACTTTTATTCTGAGCAAAATGTATTCAGCTAAAAAAGAATGGGAAATAGTGGTCTTAAAACAATTTTAATGCCAGAAACTGGATTTTTGGTACTATAATGAACTGATGTCCTGTAAAAGGTCAAAAAAAATTAGATCAATGAAAGCATTTGATAGTCAGGAGGAATGTAATAGATCTGTATTTATATATGCTTTTTCTCTAATAGGACTGCCCAGTTACTTTATTATAATCAATACGACAAGTCAGACACATGATGAAAACTTTTTTGCAATTCTATCCATGTGTATGACATGAAAATGGAGAATTACAGTTAGAAAACTGAAACCATCTATTGAATGAACAAGGACATGAAGCTGCTCAAGTTCTTAATTTAGTATTTGCACAAAAGCTTCCCAGGAGAGGTTTGAAGATAGGCTTCAGAACTAGCAGATGTCCCAATGATTTATTCTCCAATTTAAGTCCAAGACTGGGTGGACAGTGAAAGATAATAGCAGTAGAGAATTGATAATAAAAATTAAAAAGCACCTGCATGTGAAATACATACAATTTATTATTAGTAAGTTCGTGAGTCCGTAGAGATTCTAAGCTGTGTTCTCCACATAAGAACAGGGACATGGAGTTATGGAAATGTTCTGCACTCTATTCTATTTCTACCTAGGTCATTTTTTGATGAAAGGCAGTGGTCATTTCCTCAGATTTTTAACTAAAAGCCTTAATACTCTGGTCATATGTTTCTCTGTACTTTCTCTCTTATTTCATAAGACATGGTAGATATATTCAATAAACAGTTTGAAAATTGGGATCTCTGCATTATCACCCTTGAGAACTAACTGTATCTTTTTTGCTACTTGGTTATGAATTTGCTAGAGTCCCTTAGAGTATCATCATCATACTAAAACATAAAATAAATTTTATTACTGGAAAGTTCAGTTTCAAGGATTTGTGGATTGCTATTTCTAGGGAAAAAGAAAAAAAGAGAGAGGAAGATTAAAAATTATGTGAAAGGGGAACACTGAAAGGAGAAAAAGTCAATGGCACTGAAACAACAATCATGGTTGAACTTGGATATTCTTTGTTATTACTAATGGTTATTACCATATGAGAAAAAAATGTATATTGGTTAGGGAGCCAGTTCATACACTTATATTGAAAATAATTAATGCTTTTTATTTTCACTGAAGTTTTTCATTCAATATTAACCTATCCATGAAGACGTGCAATTGGAAATGCAATTCTTGAGTATTCTATTCCAAAGTCACAACCAGTAGAGGACAGTGTTTTCAAAAATATCAGAAGACTGACCATAAATTGTTGACCAGTTGATGATACCATTATGGATGATATCGCTTTCTGAAAATGGTAAGATTTTTCAGGGAGTCCACTGCTCACAGACAGTACAAGTATACACCGTTGGCAAAATGTAGTATTTTGGAAAGTCTACAAAGTCTGCCTTGCTAAAGTGCTTCATCCTCTTACCTTTAGACAAACAAAAATATGTAAAGGAAATGATTTAGTTGCTGTTAAGAACATTCCAGTTATAGTTGTGTACTATCAATCTATTTTTTTTTACATTGTGAAGTTGCTTTCACTTCAGAACATTCTTTGGAAAGTCACAGTGTGAACTTTTTAAACAGTATTTTTCTCTTTTTTGTATTATTTCTATGGTTTTGCCTAGTTTTACAAGAAAATGGGTACATACAATGAGCGTTGTGTAGGTTTTTTTCAGAAGAAAAATAACACATAAAAAAAGTACCCATTATGTTCACACCTAAAAAAATTTACTGGCATTGACAATAGAAACAAATCATGAAATCTGATAATGAAAAGAAGTTAGTAGAATTGAGATAAAGGTCTTCCATACTTTTTAGTAAATATACTACAGTTAACAGATAAGAATTAAAATTCACATGAAAGATCAAAGCTTTCACTGTTACACACCGCTGCCTTGTTAAAAATAAAACTAAATTAAACAGAGACCTAGTAACATACAACTAAAATATCTGCAGTAGGATTTCTACTACATTAATGATGCTGCTAACAATGAACTATAAGTTGTATCCCAGACTTCTATAGAAAAAAAAAAAAGGAAATTACTTCCAGGAAATTACTAAAAACTTATTGGGATTTGATGCTATCACTCCATCAGAGCATAAAAAGGATATTTGAACCACATGAAATTTGATTTTTCTTTCATGTTTAAAATGTAATATTATTAATTTGTTTTGTTAGTCGGAAAAATTAATGGAAAGAACATGGGGTGATCATCTTTAATGGTTTTCACTAGTTAGAGACATTAGAATAATTTGCAAAAAAGATTTTTTCATCAGTATTTCAGAATTAAATTGAGAGATGTTATGGAAACAAGACAGCTCTTCCTATCTGCAGACTATCTTATTCCTCAAATTAAGGCTGACAACTTCAGACATGTAAATCAGGATGTTTAGAATTCATTTCTTAAAGCATTAGAGTAACAGCATATTGTCTCCTCAATTCAGTGTGCCCATTGCAAGCAAGCTCAAATAGTTAGAACTGTCTTTTCAATCAGAGTATGTGGGATCTAAAAATTATTCCAGTTCTTTCTAGTCCTTGAAAGGAAACTCAGTTCATTTTGACAAGTTGTCATAAAGGCCTACTTTTGTTTTCAGGTAAAGCAGTGGAAAGATGCAAGGTTCATTAAGAAATATAATTAGTCCTCCCATAATTTTACAAACAATCCTGAAACTGACATCACAAGTCCTATGCAGTCTAACAGTACTGTAATCATCATAAGAGAAATTCTCTAAATTTTTATTTCCTTAAGAACAGAATGACATAAGGAAAAGATTGGCCATGAGAGAGAAAAACATACGGGAGTGCTACATGTTAAGTCTAGTCAGTAATATCTTTCTTAAAAAGAGCCTCAATTGATTTTATTTTTCTTTTTACTTCTGTTACTATATTTGTCATTTATTATGCAGGTACAAGAAACATAACTCTTGCTAGGTCTCAGATGCCGGTTTGATTTAGGAACAGAAAGTTAGTATACAGCAAATCTCCTGCGACTGGAAGATTTTAGAATGAGAGTGAATTATAAGGAAAACTACTGGATTCACATCAAATAATTTGCAAAATGTTTTGTAGTGGTACTTTACTATATTTTTTAATAAATATGTTCAGAATTTCTACCTCTTCAAATGTATTCTGAAGTACATTTATGACATGATTTATAACATCTGGCAGTTCCACAAGTAGCACCATGGATTTAAGGGGGATTACTTCTATAAACAAATGCTGCCTAAAGTACACTCTTATTTTGTTGGTTGTATAGTATTCCATAACAATCATATATGCAGATCTATACCTAGTTTAGTACATCATTCAATTTTTTGATTTCTTTCACGATAGTAACCCTTTTATTCATCACATATTCCTCTTGTTGCTAAACACTTAAAAAATCACCATGGTTGTAGCCTTAGAACATGGAACTGCACAGCATATAATAGTTTGTAATTCCATGTGATTAGGGTAATGTTATATACAATTTGCATTGGCATTTTGCACAGCAAGCTGACAATTATTAACAATATATTTTTCCCTCTCCTGTTTGTGCAACTATGTTATTCATAGGGGGTTACAACTGAGTTAATTTTCAGAAAGAGTGGCTTGAAAGAGGTCTCGAGCGGGGCTGTTTATGAACACAGCCTTTTTCTCTTATTTCTAATTAGTGTGAAATGGTTCCAAACAGGAGTCAGCACTGTAGAAGTCTGTGCTGCACGAAGCCAGCCTTGTTAACGGACACAGAGAACAGTTTGTTTTGCTGAGTAAACAACTTTTTCATAGTGCTTTTCAAAAACAGTATAATCCAGTTTACCAGCTGCCCTCTGAAGGTTGAATGCTGTTGATGTGCATCTGGATGTCTTTCTTGGGGATTAAAAATCTTTATACCCATTTTGAATCCCAGGCCTACTTAGTGAGAGATTCAAAATAGAATAAGTCATAAATGCAATTTATTTTTTTTAAGCTGGTATAAATTTTTTTCATTTTTAGAGTTAAACTGAAACTGAATCATTGCATATTTGTTCTTAAACTTTCTTTTGTGTCTTGTACAGTTAGAAGTACTGCATGCTGGCATATACATTAGCATAGGCCTTAGTATAAGTTTTACAACATGAAATGTTGCTCTATTCAGTCTCAAAGTAGGTAGTGGAGATGTCCTTTTGGACCTTCTGCTGTAAAGCAGACTCTATTAATTTTAATTGTCCAAGAATACCAGACCTGATCTTACTGTCAATACTAATGTTGCATACTAATGTTGCAATGGATGTTTTCATATAGGAGTAGATATTTTTATCAGGCAAGGAAAAAAATCTGAACTTATGCATAAAACTCCTTTTGGTGTTAACAACAGCATTGCTATTAAAAGGTAAAAGAGACCACTTCTGTGTATGGTTTCTTTTCTCAAAAATTTGTAGGGGTGGTAGCCTCAGACTACTCTGTATGATTTTAGTTATTTAACCTTGATCATTAGCTTGTAACCACCATGTAGTATAAAACAAGGACTAGCTTGAAGGCTAGCTAATGATCTGAGCACTTTACTGATAATTTCTCATTAAAGAAGCTCTGAGTCAAGAGGAGCAAAAGAGCAAAGGATATGTGAATACTACTGTTAGTAGTAAAGATTTGTGTGGACTCATTAGACTTTCAACTGTACTTTGCATGGAGTTAACAGGAAGTTTCCTGTTCTCTAAATGGGAGGAGAAGTTGACCTTTTAAAATCTAAAATTATGATGTATAGAATTTTGAGGTTCAGAGGTGTAGCTGACAGGAAGAAAAAGAAGGGTAAGATTGTGCTATGAGAATATTGTATCTTGTGCATGTCTTCGCAAGAAATATTTGTCAGAGTAGAAGGACAAAACAATAGCAATGTGTTCAACCTGATTTTCTCTCCCACGCACTGTCAGTGCCATCACATACTTTACCTTTTTTAGTGTACACTGCCTACCTACACATGTGTTAACAGTGAAGAATACTCCTGAGCCTATAAGAATTTATGTGGCCTCCACTGTTTGAGAGGACATTTAGAAGGTCGTGGGATGTTCTGGCTGTAAAAACTGTGGAAGGTATCGAAAGAGAAAATATAAAATATTGCATGAAAAAAAATTCTTTCGTGCTCCTGCGCTGAACTGAAGTGAAAGGGTCTTTACTTCACCTCTAAACAATGCTTTCTTTTCTGAGAATAAGTAGATAAAAAAATCTGAGGCTGTCAAGTATAATAATAAAATGGAGAAAACAAATGCTATCTAACAGTTCAAAGGAGACTTATTTCTTAACTCTGATATGGTATCCATGGTCTCTCCTTCCTCTCCTCTTTTTTTTTTTATTATTCTTCATGTTTCTATTAATGAATGTTTATGTTTCCTTTTTCTAACTTATCTGTCTGCCTCTCCACATCTCTGACTATCAGCACACCAGCAAAGTGGAAGGACATAGATTCAAAGTTCTACAATAGGAAGAGAGATCACTGGAGTTATGATGCATAGTTTGATTGATACCTTTGAAAAGGAAATATTGTCTCAGTTCTGTATCTTTTTCAGCTTTGGAAATTACAGCTTTGGCTGTACTTTCTAATTTGGCATTAAAATGCAGTTGAGAGCACAAAATAAGCATTTATTTCATTTCTAGTCAATTTACAAAAGAGCTTATTGAACATGTAAGCATATGAGGAAGCTGAAATTAAGAGTTATACATAACACAGAAGTGTCATTGATTTGAAAGAATTAATATACCACCTGCCTTTCTTCCTTCCCCTTCCCTTTCCCCTCAGCATCAGGTAGAGCGCATTGGGCTTTCGATTTCAAAGTCACGATAATATAAAACGTGATTCATTTACTTACTAGCATTAAAAGGTTAAAAGTCAAGCACTAGATATCTTTAGCTCTGTCACAGTGGAGGAGACATAACATAAAAGAGTCTCTCTACCGAATGCTCCTCCCTTTCCTATATGACTCCCTCACCTGTAGTTAGCCTAATTAAAATGAATAGGGGACTGCTCTTAATTGCCTCCCTGCTCTATTAAGTAATGCAGATTACACAATTGAAGAAATTTGAATTTCTTGGAATCGAATCCATCGTCTCAATGATGGGCTTTGAATTTTTTTCCTTGGTTTTAAGTGTTCGTGTGAGTGGCCAAAGACCCTGAAAGATGTCATACAGACAGATTAGAAAATAAAGATTTTCCAGTAATTTCTTTCATTAACTCCTTTTTTTTCTCTGTATAAAGTGTGTTACAATGAGAATGAAGAAGTCAGATGTCCCTAGATTTCTCCAGAATTGAATTTACAGGCCAGACCTGAAAAAGACAACTCAAAGCCTTTGTTATAACCATTTTGACTTAAAGACAGAAAAATCTTTAGCCAACCAGAATATTGAATTTTTTTTGAGTTTTGTGCCCTGCAGTACGGACTGATTGCAGGTTTCAATATGAACTGGTATCTTTACAGTTAGACCTTCAAAGAATTTTTGGACACTATTATTTTCCAGTTAACTTGTCCTAGTTATAGGGGTCAGGACCAGTTTATCACTATGTGAGTATAACCAAAACTGTGTATTTTACATGTCATTTCTGATGGACTGGCAATAATGGATCATTTGTAGCAACTACCCAGGCCACACCTGACACCTCAGGCTACAAACTGGGTATTAAAGAACTCTGCAAGAAGTGTTTCTTTGGCTTCACACCTATGACTCAGCTGTGATAACTCCCCTCTAGGGAGGCACTGTACCTTCACACCCAGCCTGAGGGGCCGTCTCTGCTAATGGGTCATACTGGACTGGCATAATAGGCAGCTGCAATGACCTAGATCATCAAAGACTCCAGAAATATCCCATGACTCACAGAGTTAAATCACCTGTTGGGAAACTCTCTGTCCTGGGGGAGGTGCTGGGCATTCCCACCTAAACCTGAGCATATAATTTTTGGGTTTTGAGATTTCTGGTACCAAAAATATTGGGCAGTGCTAACACTCGTTGAATCCAGAGGAGGCCCAGAATTCCAACAGGACTGCCACTCTCAAAAAGACTGCAATCATTACTTCAACAGAACTGAAATCATCACCTGGACCAACAAGTTTCCTTTCCTTTTACTTTGCCCCCACAGGGACCATGGGATGCTCAGCACAGGGGTGGACAAACACCATACTGTTCTTGTCCCAGGGTGCTGGGTTATACATATGTCTTTGTGGGTTAAAACCATATTTACCTGTATCATTGCATTTCTTGTAACCTTTTTTCAGTAAATTGTAACTCTGACTGGTAACCTGTCTTGAGATGGGTTCATTTCTTTTGCTGGTTTACCTTCAAACCAACACACAACTATTCTAATCAGCAATGATTATAGAATTTTAAAACTGAAATGGCTTATCTTCATAAGGCCACTTGCTTTAACAGCTACCGATACAGTAATTTTCCTCTGGTCATGGAACATTTTCCAGGGCATTAGTGAGTCTGCATGTTCATCCATTTCCCTATTTATCTATATGTCTAAGAAAATTTGTGTTAAATTCCACTGAGTAATTTAGGAAAAAATAAGAGATTCTCATTTTAAAGTTTCATAGGTAATTTCTCTAGTTTGCCTCTGTGATTGAGTTCAGATTCTATGCTTTCATGAGGACTTTATCAACATACATTATCATTTCCAAAGCAACCTTTAGGAATGTCTAGCTGGAGATATTTTGACATCTGATGCCAGCTATTAAATTAATTTTCTCTTCCCGGTACCTATTATTATGACCTTCAATCTTTCTGCAATCTAAGGACAGTATTTTCCTTCTTCCATATTCTTTCTAAATGTACTCTAGTCTTTCAGTAACATAATTTTTGTCATTTTTTTCTAAGGTTCAAGAATTACCTTGCTGTTACTGTCCTCAAGGCTATGCAAAGGCAGAATAATGGCAACAAGAATTACTTCCACAGACACCTCAGAAGTGCTCAGAACATGGAAGAGGAAGAAACACCTAGAACAGATGACTGGAGCAAATGTTGCAAGGAAAGAGAAAAGGTGAAACTGGTCTTTCAAGAAAAGGAAAAGGTACACTCTGAGAATAAATCAAGGATTCTGGGATAGAGAAATAAAAAAGAGAAGTTACATAGATAGGACAAGGAGAATTACTGAAAAATGAGGAAAACACTGAAACACTATGATTTTAAAAGCTGTAATGCATACTATTGTTTATCAGGATCCTTAGTAATCTGCTGACTAAGTAGGCATCATATACGCTCTTAGCCAATTGTTTGCGTATTGTGTACTTGCATATGAACATGCAGAATTTTAATTACATTATTGGAACTTACAATCTGTTTCCAGTGTTTCAGAAATAAGGACCACAAAATGTCATAAACCTGCACTATTTCACATATGTAATATCTTCCTTTTATAGCTGAGATACTTTCAGAATCATCTACGTATATAGGACCTTAAAATGAAGCAATCTGTGAAAGACTGTATTCCTTGTCTTTGCCCTGGTTAGCGATTTGAGTTTTTGCCACTGTCTGAATGAGGAAATGTCTTTGAAAAAAACCCCCAGTGATTAGGATTACTTTCCGAGTTTCTTCACTGAGTTAAAAAACTTTGAAGAGATTTCTGAAAGAGAAGCTTTTTGATTTGATAACATCATTACTATACAGTGGTTTTCATTTCGTCTACTGTTATAAAATTCCTAGTTATATAAATCTGAATAGGCAGAGTATCATAACTTTTTCAGTGGAAGGTGAGTAACAAGACACAGATCTTCGTGCGTTTTTAAGAAATGGTACTGTGATTGGCAAAAGGAAGACATTTGGTTTTGATACAGTCAAAAAGGTTCTCTTTGGCTAATAAAATCGCCTATTAAATCTACACTTGTATTGTATTCCTGCAAAAATTGTGTAGAGTCAATTCAATAATATTGCTCTCACAAAATAGTTTGACAGTATTGAAGCTTCTAGGAGCTAATCTGACTTTTATGCCAGACGTAATGCACCCTCATGTTAAAGAACAACTTAATGCTTGCATTTAAATAGCTTTTTCAGGGATTATTAGTAAGCTTTAAATACTCTATATCTCCATCGAAATTCATGTGGAACAAAAGGTGTTTCTGGGCAGAGGAAAGTATATTAACTAATAGGAGAGTCTATCACCAAATGGGTTGTTTATATGTATAATTACTGACTGAAATTTGCAAATATTGTGTGTAACTTCAAATTAACTATTAATACTTTTTACTAAATTGCCTCTTTTTTTTGAGTTACCCTTGTACTGTCCTTCCAATATTCAAGTTAACTTTGGTGCTGTCTTTTTCCCTTCTTTCTTCTCTCAAATCCCACCAGTCCTCTTCAGAAAACAAGAAAACATAATCCCTTCCTCTAAACAATGAGTGGGAAGGCATTTCTCTGTGCTTCTATAGACTCCCTCTTCTCATTTATTTGAACTTCTGTTTCTCTAACCCAGTTTTATCAATCTGCTCAACTCCTTGGTAGTACAAAAGGCTGTTACTTTTAGTAACATCTTTACCAATTCTTTGATAATTTTTTTTTTGGTTCAAATTGCTTCACTTCATGCGGCTATATATAAAGATGAAAAGCTGGCTTGGGGAGAAAGATATTTGTACTGATATTAGTTTCAGTTTTGTGAAATAGTACTTGAAAAATAATAAGTAAATACTTTGAAATTCAGAATTTAGAATGATTTGCATTCACTCTTTGTATGGCAAATCTGAAAGAATCAATTGTATGCTTATGTCCCACCATCTTAAAAGAAATCATACTATGTTCACTATTTAGCTTCTACTATCATGTCTTCAAAGTAAAAGTAATCAAGATTGAAAACACTAGTTATGTGACAAATTTACAACAATGCTTTCCAGCTAGCACATATTTAGCCCAGTTCTTGTTTGATGCCGAGTTATATCCTATGAATGGAGCAGGAAAAGTATGCATTGAAAAGATATAGATATGATAATGGAGAGGTAAAAGAACCTAACAGCTAAACAGGTGCAGGACTAGTATAAATGCCAAGTGAAAAATCAGGCCCCCAGAGGACTGTCAAAAAAACCTGTTTTGAATCACTGATTTTTTTTAGCCATTGTGCCATATGAATATATATCATGGTATGCACCTATACCATGCCAAATGATCTCAAATACTTATTACATAAATTATTACATACACAACACAATGAAGTGTGCTTTGGAGTTTTCACTGTTGTTAAATGATAGAAATTCTACTATTTTCTGTGCAGAAGAATAAGTGAGATGCACATCCATTGAAAACTAACTTGGCCACAAGTGACCTGGAATGTAGAGAATTACCAGATCCTGTAACCAAACTTTTTTAATATGTTATCTATTCAAGAAGTAAAAGAGGATTTCTCATTGACTTTGTTTGTTTATTTGTTTTCCTAGTACTACTTCATTTCAGAATGGACTATATTCCCTTTGTCAGTAGAAAGCATGTGAAAGATGAAGCCCAAGTGTCTATAGGATGGAGTGGAAAAGAGTCTGCAAGTCTCCTTTCTGCTGTTCTGTAGGAGCTTCTGAAAAGAAAGAACATCTAGTTCAGACACACTTAGCTCACTATGAGTATGAGCTGCTCCTAGAAGCATTAGCAATTTTCATGGGGTCATTGATGATTTCTACTGCACAGAAGGGGAAAAATATTTTCCAACCTTTTTCAGTGCCATTTATATCTAACCTGTAGTATTTGTCTCCCTCTCATTGTAAATGCATGTAGTATGTTTCTCTGCCAAGCTTTGTGTTATTGCCTACAATTCTCGTTATTTGATGATTGTGTGAAGAGGGGAAGGATTAGGAGCAGATATTAGAGGGGTTTTTCTGTTTATTTAAAGGCCATAAAAGATTAAGGTGGTGCTACTTTTCCCTGTGTGGCTCCACAGCTATGGAATGTAGGAAGCTAGGAAGTCCCTGTTGATTATTCTGATTCGTGTATGTCACAGGCACTATAACTCATTACAGAATTTATATCTATGATCCGTCTTTCCATTTTGATTTTTCCTGAAGATACTAGGTCCAACACCAGCAGCTTTTCATCTTCAATCAAGATCCTCACATGCATGTGTGCCCTCCTTGTGCGAGACATGAATGCCTTCGGAAGAATGGCACATCAAACCCTAAGTGATCAGAGATATCTCCCCTATTTGTTCCTTAATTTCTTTTTCATTTACCATATAATAACCTGTCATCACCTCCTACAGTTTCTTCTTTGCTTTCCCACTCTAATCATGGTACTTATTCATCTGATGTAACCAGGAAGGACCAATCACCCCTTAACTTCCTTTCTGGATACTTCTCGTAAGGCCCGTCATCAGGCATTTTGGTATATTTGCTTTTGTCAAGGTCTTTTGTTCCCTCAGGACCTCTAGTCTTAAATTTGATCATATATTTCTGTGTGAAATTATGCTCTTTGGGGGTATCACCAATACATCCATTCATCTTTCCTCTTTCCCAAGTAGTTCTTATGTAGAAATCTGATCTCCCCTCACTCCCTCCCAATGCCTTTGGCTCTCTTCTCTCTTTCCTTGATACTTAAATTTTGTATGGTTTTGTTTACTTAACTACCTCAAACTATTGTCTATATGATAACACAACAATTCAGACAGCAAAGGCCAGGATGTATAAGGGATGAAAATCTCAAACAATAATTGCTATCATCCCATAATCTGCAGATCTTGTTAAAAAAATCCAAAAACCCCCATAATCTAACCAACCAACCATAAAAGTTTGGAAAAGTAAGATTTCAAAATAATTTTCATCAAAAATTCTTAAAAGTAAATTTAATGTCACATATCCTGAATATTTTCTTAATTTAGAAAGTTTTAGGAAAATAGTGAAAAATAGGTAGTTCTCAAAAGATAGTACAAAGCAAATTAGTGAACATTATCAGATTTCTTGGCAAAAAGTTGGGGAAAGAGAGAGTCTAAACCCAGAATCTTGAATTATTAAAACATTTTACTTTAAGGAATATTGGGAAGTGCTAATGTTTCTTTCAGATATCATCTTGTTTATAGAAACAGTATTATTGTAAAACTAAAAGGAAAGAATTTTTACAAAATTAGAATAATCCAACTAGCTGTGATTACTTCATCCTTTTTGTTGCTTGGCTTGTTTTGTGTTTTGATTTGATTTTGAGAACTAGTACATTTTGGTTACTCTTGCAGTATGTAAAATACAAATCAAAGTCTCAGGTGATATCAGAACAAAACATCTGAGGGAAACGGGACTTTCAGATGCTCAGCACTTTCACAAATTGGGCAGGTGCCCTAGGCTTGTAATCTCGAAATCTCATCTCTACAAAAAGAACATTCAGTTTTCCAGCTTTAATGTTCAAAATCAAGAAGCAGACAGGCAGTAAAAGGAGTCTTATGTTCTCTATGACAATCCTTTCCCGCTAGATTTTTCTTCAGCATGTATAAGTAGCCTATTTTTCTTTGCCGTGACTATTATTCTACATACCGAGAACTACACTGCTGGAAAACTGTTACTCAATCAAGCAGACAACTAACTGAAGGAAAACACTAATTTCTACATATATCATAGTAAAGTAGATTCTTTAACTTTCTGCACTGTTGCGTGTTAGAAACAGAAAACAAAATCAGTAGTTTTTCACAGTTGTTGAAATTCCATCATTTAAACCTTTTCCAGGAAGTAGTTCTAAAAACCATTGCTGTCTTTTAGCAGATATCTGGAGAAGTTAGCCAGTAAAAAGGAAATACAAAGACAACAAAACACATTTCCAAGTATTTTAAGAGAAGACTTTTAGTAAACTATCTTTCTTGTTCTGTAAAGTTAATGACTTTTTTTTTTTGTTATGGCAAATGGAAGCAGCATTCTCTTCACATATTTGACCTGATTCTGTTTCCATTACTTAAAGCTGTGACAACAAAATTGCCATGTTTCTGGATGACATACTACAACTCTTCACCCCACCATGTTTGTCAATGAAATGTGGTTGGACAAAATAAAAAAAAGTACGCAATCTTCACCTTTCCTCACATGCACATTTCTAAGACTGCTAAGGACCAACCAAATCTCAGTTTTTAATTTATGTTCTCTACAGAATTGTTTCTCAGTGGAAATTGCAAGAGCTGTCTCTTTTTATACCATAACATAGGAAGACAGGAAATTGTTGTCTTTCATTAACTCTTTATTCCATAATTGACAAAAATGAAAAACACTGTTTGATAACCAGGCTCCTTATTTGTCTGAGTAATCTGGAAAATGAATGGGCAAATAACGAAGAATAATCTGACAGATGATGGCAGGAGGTAAGACTAGGGAAGCTGATTCTTAGCATTAAAACCCTGTACAATCCTGCCTCAATAACAGAGTAATTAATCAACTGAGCCCAACATATAATCTGATTAAACCCTTCTTTTCTAAAATGGTGTAAAGCAGGCACCCAAATTGAGTCTGAGTGAGCAGAGAAAGATATAGAAAGTCTAAGCATTTGAGAAGCTGCCTTCCAAATCTGGCATCTGGAAAATGAATAATTTTTTTTAATACTCTTGGCAAACAGAACTGCTTCATACGTTATAGATTTCAGAAAGTTTGCCTTGAATTTGCAGAGGTGAAGAAATCAGTTATGATTCTGAGATCAGTGTTTGTTTCTGGTGGTAAAACACTTGCAGCTTAGATAAATGTCTTAATTCTAAATTTTGACTTATCAGAGGCTGAAGCTCTGTAACAATGAGTACAGTTCAGAAAAGTGAAGTGGACTTGTGAATGGCTTGATATTGTTTCCTGAAATCACATTGCATCTCAGAGTACAGAGACATGTTTTATTGTCCCATCTTAGCACAGTTACAGATACTGTCACACTGCTGAGTACAGTAAAATATGTGGACCTGCATAATATGAACTCCATGACAAAATGAGTTGGGATAACCAATTTCCATTACTGATTAACATTGGAAAATCTCAGCTACCAGTGCCCAAGATATAATTCCACTTTATAACGTCAACACATAATGCATAAATTAATCATTAACTAACAACAGGGCAGGTACTCCTGACTAAGGTAAGATGAATATTAGTCTGTTGCAATTTGGGTTCACACATAAGTCCTGGTGAACCTTGTTATTCTGTAAAACTATTTTAGACACTTTCTTTTTTCTTTTTTTTTTTTAAATAAATCTTTCTTTTTATGTTTCTAGCAAAGGAATGCAACAATATGACGAAGGAGAAAGAAAAATCAATTAAACCTTTATGAACTTCCAAACTTTGCTCTTCTGTAGAACTTGTGTGAAGTTTTGGGGAGTCATTATTTACACACTGTTTCAGCCATTTCTTTTAGCAGATGGGCAGACAATGGGAGACAAATTCTGGTTCTACATCCAGACAATGTCATTAATACCCAAGGAGGTAGAACTCACCCAGCCTGTAGAACTTGACAACAACTGTGCTCTCATATTGAGCATGCACTAGCTATATCTCCCTGGATGTAGGGTACTCCTAGGCTCTGGGTCAGCTTAGCCTTGATGTTTAGTTGTCCTAAACTCAGTGCAAACATTAAATAGTTTTAGTACCACTACTTTGTCCATGTGCCGTAGTACAGGTTAAAACTCATTCTACTTAGGTCCAAGTTGACAAAAGAAAAGGTGGGGGTGAAAGGGCAAGAGTGAAAAAGAGGGACTAGATGTGATGCCTGGGAGACGTAGCAACCGAACAATTATCTAGATTGCTCTGTAGTTGATTGCATCCAGGATAATTGGGAACATAAGGTCTTAAACAAGTTGTTTTCAGACCAAGCAATGGGAAAGGCTGGTAAGAAGCAGATCTTCCAGAGGTTGAGCAATGCTTTTTCAACACCAGCTTCCCACTTTTCATCATAAGACACATCTGTGAAGTCACAAAAGACGTATCCCTAGAGGACGCTATGTACCACCAAGGACCCCAAGGCACCACCTGACTCTTTTGACAACTTTCCATCAGAAGACTGTGTATGCCCCATGGTGTTTCATCAGACATGAAGAATTCTCTTTATAGAGAAGGATCTTGAATGTATATAACCAGATGAATTCTTTGTTCCATGGGCTTCCACCTGCAATGGATTAAGGCTGCAACCATTACTCTGATCATAGATATTTAAGCTACAACAATCAACTCACTGAATCTACGGGTGGTGGCACTTCTTCTCTCTACTATCTACTCTTATCCTTTCTTTCTCTTTCTTTCTCTTTCTTACATATTTTCTACATGAGAATTTATTCCTTTATAGAAAAGAAATTAAATTGTTTTAAAATAAATCTGTCTCATACACATACGCCAGTCATTCAGTGCTATCACTCTAATTCACCCCAAGGGATATATTAACAGGAATCTCAGTTACCCTGCCTCAGAGGCGGGTCATAACAGAAGGGAAAAGTAACACCACACAGAAATATGAAGGAGCCTCAGAAGACAATTGCAGAGGGAAAATTAGCCCTCTTGATTTCATTTAGGTCTCCAGTTCTCAGAGGACAAGCAGAATATCATGACAGTAAATGCTGAAGTCCAATTGCAAGAGGTGGCACTCCTGGGGTCCATATTTTGATTTTCAGTGTGACAGTAAATTCTTGTTGCCTCATTCTAACTTCTTCTAACACAGATTTGCCAACAATCTGAGCATAAATTTATGATTCCCTTTCTTAGTGCCATTCTGCTGTTCAGCAGGGATACTTCTGCAAATTGTGATGATTCTTTCCTTCAACTTTGAACCTGCCTATATCAAATCCGGAAACATCTGTAGAGTAAGAGTGTTTCTCATGATTTTTTAATGAAGTGACTGTATAAATATCAAAGATTTATATTCTACCATCACTTCACATGATGGTGTTAGCTCTGAAAGGCCAGTCGGCAAACTGGCAGTGATAAAATACAATCTTAACATTAAAATCAGTGTGATTTTTATTTACCACAGCAACACAGAGACATTATCATGTCATGTCTCTTTTTCTTGTCTGAATTCCCTTTTCCCTGTTGTACTGGAGCCATTGTGAGGCCCAGGCTATTGATAATTATTTTAGTCTAATCCTCAATAGGTTGGTAAAGTGCACTTTAAAAGCACTTTAAACACACATTGCATTGAACTGCTTTGCAAGGCAACCACTTTCATGAAAGAATCTCACCCATGAAGAAGACACTCAGATGAGAGCATCTTGGATTTATGCCACACATCAATCAAGTAGAAGTGGTGCTTGAAGATTAATATTGCAGGATTTATTTCTAGTGGTCAGCAAGAAGCATTGTTCAACAGAAATAGACAAGCAATTAATTTAACATGCCCAGGAGTACAACATTTTTTAAAGTTAGAATGGACATGACAGAAATTGTTTCCTGTGATTTCAATTATGTTATGCTAAAGTTCATAGCCATAGCTAAATTTTATAAAAAATTCCATACACAAAACAGACAATTACCTGCAGAAAGTTACATTTGTTCCCAATCTTACTTTTCTTTCCAAATTCTGGTATCACAACATATAGTGCACATATATTTAGAAAACTGGTGATTGGAGAGCAGTGTTCATGGGTCATGGACTTCACACTTTAATCTCTCTCTCCTATTTTCTCAGATGAGTAAGAAGGAAAAAGTTGTTTACTCAGTAGGGGATCCATTGCCTGTTTCTGAGGTCTCTGAGTCTTCAGCGTAGGAAAAAAATCTTAACTGAAGTATTTTATACCAGCACTAACTATATATATATATAAATGTATGTGCATATGCATATATATAGTGTCCCCCTACATTATATAGAAGTTGAATTGTGCCAAGAAGTTTTGCCTGGATTTCAGAATTTATGAATCTAATGTTTGTGTTCTAGTTAACATGCATCTAGGGGACAAGTGCATTAATTGTCCTTAGTGCACAGGGATAATTTTGTGTCACTGCATATTGGTTTTTCTTGAATAGAATGGCTCAGATCCAAAGCTGATGTTATCAGGTACCTTATAAGGTTCTCCCTTCCTGTTTTTTTGTTACCTGCTGTAAATTTTGATAATATCACAGAAACTAATTTTTGGTAACAATTGATAGATAGATGCTACTTACACAGATTTTCCATTACAGAGCAGGTAATGACAAAGCCAAAAGGCTGAGTGAGGACTCAGTTTAGAAATACAACCTCGAAATATTAGGTAGTGAAAAGCTGTCTATTTTATTTTTTAACTAAGGTTGTCTTGCTTCTTCTACCTTTTTACTCGCCCTAAAAAGTTTCATTTAATAATTTAAATAATGTTATCCATTAAGAAAAAAATCCACTACTAAATAAAAATAATTAATTAAACTCATCAATTTGTTTTATTTTTTTTTGTTATTTCCCACTTGTGACATTGGTACGCAGGGATACAAACTGGTGTGTTACATAGCTTACAGAATTAATCAGCAGATCCTATGAAACCTGCACACAAATATGTAGTATAAAAGAAAAATGCCATCTCCTTTCAAGGTGAAAAGATTTAGTGTTAAAAGAAAGAATATTCTACTACCTTCACAATGCCCACTCTTTACTAACTGTAAATTGTAACGGGTCATCTCTCATATAGCCTTCGAACACTGTTTCTTTTTTGGGGAGACAGTCACAAAGTCACTGTGAGAAGGAAATATTTATAAATATCTCTGTCCACATATTCTGTCACACACACACACACACACACTCTCACATGCAAGAGAGACAAGGGTTATACATACACATGTACACATCTTTACATGTACACATCTTTCTCCCAATGACTGCGAGGAAAGTTTTAATTCCCGCTACATAACGGTCCATTTGCCTGGAGTGTTTCAGAATGGTTCAATAATCACTAGCCATGTGTGCAGTTTGTTGAATTATTTAAGCTTATTTCCAGGGGGAAAAAGACAGGGAGGAAGGCAACTGATTCAATGCAAATGAAAAGCTTTTGAAGCTCCCTATGGTGAAGATGTGATTACAGTCAGACAGTTAATAACGTAGACTTAGAAAAATCTGAAGGTTTTAAAACTGTCTGGCCAGTCAGTAAATTAGGTTTTTCCACACTGTTGATCAACCTCCATGCATTGTAATGGTTTCAGATTTGTTTGGAGTGTGAGTGGACCCACAAATGAGGAAAGGACTCCCTGCTTCATGATTAAGAAGAGCAGTTGGTAAATCTCAAAGGTTTTCTTCTGGATTTGTGCTTGAGCCTTCAGCCTTAAATTGCATACTTTCTACTAAGGTCTTCAGAGATTATACCAGGCTGTCCAGCTTTTGTAGGAAAAAGTTGGTTTACGTCATGCTTTCTCTCCAGAGCTGAGAGGATCCTTTTTCCTCTCCCATCACTGTCCTCGGTGCTCCTGCTGTCCTGTTCCTTGGCAGAGGCAAACCCTGATGCCTAATACATTATACTTTTTATATCTTTGGACAACTGACAGTGGAAGAAAAAGAATAAAAAACAGTCATCCACACACAGTACTAACTCTAAACATGTATAAACAGCTCTGAAATGTTCACAGTCCCTTAACAAAATAGTCTGTGATCTATGTATGCTGAATGGTGGCTGGATCAAAGCTGTTTCAAAGGTATACTGTTAGTCAGCCACAAAGAATAGCTCCTATTTATGGGTATCCCAGTGAAATTAAGCCACTGTAGACTGAATCTCATCTCCAATGAGCTCCATTATAAATCATCTGTCTTGATCATCTTGTCCAGTGTGCAGCCACATGGAAAGGCATAAACACTTGCCATCTGTCCAAAATGGTAGGAAGAAGTGCAAAATACTGTCCATCCTTATGCATCCTCCGATATAAATCAGCACCGTACGGTGTGTGCTGCAGAGGACATGGAGGATATCCTATCATGGAAAAGGGGGGTGCAATTCCTTTGACAAAGGTAGTGCACCCACAGGAGCCTGGCCAATGCATACTCATCTGCCATGCATGTAGCCCAGGGCTAAAGCAGCCATAGGCATTTTTAAATTATCTGCCAGGCAGTTGGCAGCTAAGAAAACATGAGCAATATCAACTGACGGATGCACCTGCAGGGAATGTTTCTCACGTCCCGCCCTCTAGAACTGACCTGCAGGGACATCAACCTTTGTAGTACTCCCTCCATGACAAATTGGATGCTGATATGCTTGCAGTTCCTTCTGTTTTCCCCAAAAACCAGTTGAGAGGCCTCTAGTTCCCTGAGAGGTGACTTCAGGTCTGGCACTGTGGTGCTGTCTCCCAGACAAGGAGGTGTGCTGTTTCCCTAATGCCATGGATGACAAAGAACCTGCAGTTTTCTTTCAATCACTTTCTCTTTTTCTTTGCCCAGTTTTGATCAAATTTCCCAACCATGTTCAATGCCTTAAAGCCCAGTTAGCCATTGTTACTGTTCATGTTGATTGAGGAGGGATAAATTGTTGTCATTAATGTTCAAAAGTAACATTTTTTTTTCCATGAAAGGAGACAAGCTTCTCCTTTATCCTTTGTTCACCCTTTCTCCAAATGGAGATGTAGCCTAAATGCAGAAATACAGTGTTGAAATCAACAACCTGGAAGGATACACTCATTACACCTTGTTCTTTCCAAATACTTTATTTTCACTTTTTTTTTTTTGTTTGTTTGGTTGGTTTTTTTTGTTTGTTTTGTCTTCTGTGTAAAGTTCAGCCCTCTTTTGGTTCCTCTGTTTTCCTTACCCTTTTGCTGTTAGGTAAATGATCCTTGCATTTTTCTCATGACACAAGACAAACATCAGACAAAGTCTGAGCTCTTATCAATTTCCTGTGACCATTGGTTCATTTCTCAAGTGAATTTCAACCTAGTTCTCAAATATACGGGGAATATTTCTTCATTAGGTTTTCTAATACCAACAGTCTTTTGCTATCTACTTGAAATGGGCCACCCAGGATGTCATTCATCTATTCATTTAACTATAATTTAGGGGGAAAGGTTGTGTCTATTGATAAAATTAGTGTCAGGTTTGAATCTTCTCAGGGAATATTTTCAGATGCAGAAAGATTTGGGAGATCACAACACCCAACCATTTATGCTAAATATTTGGTATCAATTGACAATATGTGTATGGGTCACTCTCTGTGTCACTCTTCAGGATGCACACAGTTAGACATTAGACCACCCCAACAATTCCTGAGGTTTATAAACAAAGTGACAGAATGGAGAGAAGTTTTCTACTTCTGAAAATTTCAGAATGAAGGAGAAATATGGATCTTGAAGTGAATGAATAATGGTTAGAAAACATTATATAACAAAGCATTCATGTGATTAGTTCATACAACTGTTTCTGTAAATTTTATTTGAAAAGGTAAAATTTTATTTGAAAAGGTAAAATATGTTGATGTTAAAAAATGCATAATAGAGTGCATGACTGGAAGATCTGATGCATTGTAACTCCAGGAAGAGATCCATAATATTTAATTTCCATTGAGTTTTAGAGGTCTTTTACATGGCAGAAACCCTATCAGCTTAAAGTGGGCTAGTAAAATTTGGTTTTTAAATCTTTAATTTAAATAAAATACAACTTCTATTTAAAATAATGGAATCCAAAATAAAAATCGAGTCCATAAACTTGTGATGAATATTGCATGCATTATGTAGTACTATATCTGAAAAATTGTGCAAACAATAATTATCTGTGATATGGCATTGTTATTTTCATAGATTGTACTCAGTGTGGGAATCTGACCACTTGTACTGAGACAGTTAATAAATTCCAACATGCAAATTTTCCTGTGCAGCAGCTCATGAAAAAAAAGGACCGCTTTTACAGGAAGAGTGAAATTTTATTTTCATTGCTTGTGTTCTTTTGTGTTCCATAAAAGATTTATTCCTTTATTTCTGATGTCTTATGGTAAGACTTGTAAAATCTTACATGTAGGATAAATCTTAGGGTTATGCTAGTTCAGTATCATTTTAATACTCGTGTGTTAATCCTAGCTTTAGTGGAATACTTCCAGTTGTCCTTACACTAGTTAAAGGCAAAATAAAACATATCACTAAAAAGATCTAAACCCAGCAATGGACAGGAATGTGTATCTTTTACTGAAAAGAGTTTGGGCTAATAGGAATTCAAACTTAGACTACACTACATTTACTGGGGGTAGTAACAAGTAAGGACTGGGGAGGATGTTGCATTTTTCTTGAGGTTTTTAGGGTATTTTTCTTTGGGGTTTTTAAAGTTTTTTTGCATTTATGAAATCTTAATTGTAGTTCTCATTTAATTATGAGTGTTAAATCTTAATCATATTTGCAATGTTTAAGTCTGAAAATCAGTTTTGACACTACTGTCTTTAACTACCCAGATATGTGTGAAGCTTGCGATGAAGATAAAACAAATGATCACAAGCCTATTTTTTGCAGAGCAACCATAACAAATAAGAGATTTTTTTCTCTAGATAAGAGAAAAAACCTGTTTCACAAAGAACTGGGCCAGATGTTTTGTACTGAATCAACACAATGTGAGGGGATTCAGTGAGAGAAGTAATCAAGTCTTCCCAATAAATAAAGCAAACAACCTCCAGATCTCAAAGCTACTATCTAATGTGGAATTGTCATTTCAAGGTGTGCGTTAAGAAAACAAATTTTTAATCATGATAAAAATGTGAGTGATTTCTAGATTTCAAGAATTGATAGTATATATAAGATGACTTCTGTGCTTAAAAATAGAAAGGAATGAGCATATTATATCTTTTAGAAGCTATTTTCCTAACTGGCATAGTTGTCTGTGCTGCATTAAAAGCCCTGATTGTTGCCTTGTAGAGGAAGGAAGAGACAAGTCTGGAAACCAACAAGGGATTACAAGGGATTTTTATATTAGCCCGTAATTAAATAATAGTTCTCGTTGCCTTCTTCCACTGGGAATTACATCCTTTTCACCTCTCCTCTGCTAAAGCACAGACATCCATTACGATGAGTAGCTACAACACTTGTCAGATGCAATCAGCTCCAAACGACTGAAGAGCAACTGACGTGTGCTCTCTTAAAGCATGGTTTCTTCTCCCCCAAAAGCCCACTGTCCTTTCACGTGCATGTAACAGTCAGAAGAGATCACATCACACAATGAAGAAAAACAGAAGCATATGGTACTAAGGGGCCTCTGCAGGAGAGGGCTAAAATGCCAAGGCTCACACATAAACAATATACACGCTAAAATATGTGTTCGTATAGAATGCCAGATAGAAACAGATGACAAAAACAGCACAGAAAGGCAAAATTTTGCCATCAGTACAGTTACCTCAGATTATTTTTTCTTCTTTTTTTAGTGTCGTCTAAATTTCTGCACAGAAAATAGCAATTGCAAGCATTTTATGCATAAGCAGCTACAAAGTTCAATTTTCCAATAAAAGACATGTATGTATTCTTCCCACCACATTTTGCTCATGCTCTATAGTAAGTTTCAACATGTCAACTGACTTGAAAACTATCAAATGACTACACTGGCAGATTTATCTTCCTTGTCTCATTGGTATTAAATAGTGTGTGTAAAAGCAGAGACATAGATTCATCATATATTCTTAACTAGCATGTAATTCTCCCTCTCCCTCTCTCTCTCTCTCTCTCTCTCTCTCTCTCTCTCTCTCACTGGAGACATATCACCTACTAGTCCTTCTAACCCAGATAACAGTATTTTCTAAATTAAACAGTCCATTAGGTGTTTTGCAAGAAAAATTAGTGTGCTGAGGATTTTTCTCTCAGCATTCCCCCTAAATTTTGTATTTGTAAAGTACATTTCTTGCAATAACTATGCATTAAAGAACAACACATACCAAAAGATGCTTCTTTCATCATGTTACAATAAATTGAGGCAGCAGCTGTTTCAGGAAGGCTGTGAAGTGCATAAACTGATAGTTACAGACCTTGTTTTGTAAGTCATAAATTGACTAGAAGCTTTAAAATGTTATTTCTTAAAGAAGAAAATGTTTATTTCAATGTGTAATTCCTTCACAAAGCATGTTCAGTGGAAATAGGGAATTTATGAAGACAAGATTCACCAACAGAAATGCTCCTTGATCCATAAAATGTGTCTGAAAGCATATTGAATGCCAATGTTAGATGATGCCATTGTTTAATTCCTGTAGGAAGCCACAGAAATGACTAAATGGATTATACAGGAGAAGTTTAATTTCAGCAGAATCTGTGGTTTTCCTCATCCAAATTTATGAATCTTCATATCTTAAATTAATACTCATTTGAAAGCAAACAAAAATCCCTTGAAAACAAACACCAGAAAGGACTTTTCTTTACTTTCTACACTTCAAAGTTTTATGAGAAAATTCTCTCTTATAATCAAAATATGCATTCAGAATTTTGTAGCAATGATCCTTCTCTAATTCAGGATATTAAAAAATGACTACATTTTTAACAACCATCTGTGTTGATTTGCACAGATTAAATTTCTTCCATTTAAAAAGTGCTGTAGATCTGAATATTGCTAAAATAGATTGAGAGATCAATTGATTTTAATTTTACTAAGATTTCCTACCTTGCAAAGATATGATGGATAAAATTAGATTGTTTTCTAATCTGGACTTTTATCAAAATATTCCAAGAGAACCAGGCTGTTAAAAAGCAGCTGTCCCAATGTCAGAAGTTATGCTCTAAAAATATTATTAAAAAAAAAAAAAAGAAATAAATTCAGAATGTTCTGCATACATTTATCAGTTTGCTAAATTTATTTTGTTATAATATAAATTAGTAGAGAAGGAATTTTTTAAGGAAAAAATAAACCTGTAGCCATATAATGAAAAAATGTGAGATTTTGATGATTTCTTAATTCAAGTTGTCATTTAGCTCTGAAAATCTGTCATTTATGTAAGAGATGGATTTCAAATAAGGAAAGCATTTTTTCCTTCATCTGACAGGTGGTGATATACTCAGGTTAGACTGTTCTTGATACAGAGGTTTATTTCCTATTTTCTGTAAGTACAGCATTGTGATAGAAATTGTAATTATATTTCATAATTTCCCTGTGTTTTTTTTTGTTTTGTTTTATTTTGGTTTTATTTTGTTTTATTCTTATTTGAATATAATTACTAAGCAAGCTTGGAAATGTCATCCATACTATGGCTGTCATAATGTTAAATATAGAAAGACAGTAGAACATCCTTTCTGAGAAGTATTTCCAATCAAATACCACAAAGTATGACTGAGAGAGAAACCTAAATAAAAATAATTCAATAGTTTCTAACAGGAAACTGCAATATTAATCTCATGGAAATAGCTGCAAAGGATCACAGAGTTAGTTCCACTTTTTTTCTTAATATTGTAGATAAAACTTGACTTCTTACACTGAAGTGCTTTCATTGTTTGTTAACATTTGAAAAAAAACCAAGAAACATTCTATTTTACTGACAAAGTTTCTACTAATCCTATGACTAGAACAGAAACATCAATGGAAGGTGAAAAAGCAGCTTATATTTTACACTTTATAAGGAAAAAATAATTCTAATCTAAAATGCTTGAAGAAACTCCGAAATTTCTGTGAATTAACCCATATTTCATTTAAACTGGCCAGGCTTTTTACCCGATGGGTAGGTTAGTCAGTAGTATAAAAAGTACTTCTTGCTAGTGGCACAGCCTGATATTATTACTGCCTCTATCTTCTGCCCCAAATTATCCTATGTATTCTTTTCTGAGGTTCGGACCACTCCCACAGGAAATAAACTACTTTTTTAGTGGTTATGTAAATCTGTGCAGCAAAATTAGAAGTTGCATATGTAAAATGGAAACTGACACTTTGTATGACAAAAGTATTTTTATCACACTGTTGATGTCAAGCACTTATGATATAAACCACAGTTGATTCACACCAGAACTTCTCTGTGGTGAAACTTTTCCATTTTTAAAATGACTCTTTTTAAGGATTACTATGACGGAGTTTTTTCTGTACAAGAGGCATCTGTACTTCTTAGGAATGGAGGATCTCATCAATATAAAAATAACAAACCCCAATAAACAATCTTTTCTGGCGACATCAAGCTTATGACACCACCACTGGTTTTTTTTTTAATCTTGAACTCATCCTGTTCTTGCAACCTGAGGAACTGGAATGGATTGTAATTATTTTTTCAAATCTTATTAGTTGGATCTGTGACAAGTGACAAAGATTCTAGTATCAAGCTAAATACAAGTGATGGAAATTTGTGATATGCATGGTTATATTATAGCTATTCTATCATGAAACCATAAGCTCACAGTTGTAACTGTTATCACCTTTATATTTTTTTTCCAATTATTTTACATTATGGAGAATGAAATTGAGACTACCTTCTCTTTATTCACAAAATCCTATTTAATGAAATAAAATGTGCATAGCAAAAACATTGAAAATATTGCAGTTACAAGTAAGGACTGAAGCTTCTTTAACATTCATAATCCCCCAAAACAAATTATATCTGTTGGATGGTCAGAGGTTAAGGAAATACAATAAATTTATGCCAAGTATTATTTACATTTATGTTTCCTAAACGTTCAACAGAGAGGAACACACAAAGAAGGTGTTACTGTCAGGTAACAGATATGGTGCTGCAAGGACTCAGTAAGTCTAAAGGGAAACTAAAATAAAACCATGATTTGAGTTTAGGCTTTGACAAAACAACAACACATGGGGTCCTCCAAAATCAAAGAATCTGATGCTGGTATGAGCATCTTAATTTCTAGTATGTAAATAATGACTTTTTTATCTTTCCAGCATGTATAAGTATTCTAAATTTGCTGTTTCCAAAATATATCCACATTTTCAAATGAAATGTATGTGCTCAGTAGAGTTTATTTGTCTTATTCTAGATCCAACACTAGCTCATAAATCTGTCAGAATCCAGAAACTGATTTGGAAATCAGCAGCTCTATGACATTTCAAGGTGTGTGTCTCACTGAGTCAGACTGATTAAATAAAGGACTCTGACCTTACTGCAAGTCACAAGATACTAAGAAATAAAATAAGTATTGCAAAGAAATATCATAATTCTTGAGGTTTTTGAAGTCAGTGCAGTGTGACTAGCTGTACTTTCTTGTGACTACTAAATTGATGTACACATTTCCTGAAAATGAAGGATGGTTTTATAACTTTCAGACTGAAGAACTAGAAAAGAAACAACTTAAGCTTTAAAATAATAGAAGATAAATACATATTGGTTTATTCCACTATAGTAGTCTAATATTCAGTCTGAAATAAGACAACAAAATATTGATGCTTTGAGGTGCAGAAATTAATTTTTTATCTTACTACTGTGAGATATGAGTTAGCAGCTGCTAAAATGGATGCAGACTGAGAGTAAAAAAAATTTCAATGAGAATTCTTTGTCTCACTACTTTTCTGGTAACAAACTACCAAATTGTCATATAACATTATATTCTATTGTATGAATCATATGTGATATATATATGAAAACTGCCTAGCATGAAGACAATTACATTTAAATAATAAACAATCTAAATTCACATAATCTATTTATATAGCTATAGGGCCTTCTCTGTATAAGAAAGAGCTTGAAAAGGGAATAAAAAATAGCTTTCTCGGTAGATATTCAATCCAGTTGTTTGTACAGGGGCTTTTATACTGAAATGAGTGTGCCCTTTCTTGTCCATTTGATAGTGGATTAAGCTGACCATGTAAAGACTTTTCATTTAGTACTATAGCTGGAGTTCAGACAGAATAATTAGAGTCATAGCCTACCATACTTCACAAGAGTTTCTTCCTAAAGACAGACTTCATTGTTAAGACACAGAGCTAGAGGTGTGCACCTACTTAGCAGTTTCTTTAGCCTAGGTCAGCCTGGTTGTTCTCTGATGGCAACTACACTATGCCATCAGTGGTACCTATCCGAACAGAGTTGACTGCTTTCACCCCAGACCCACAAAGTACTTTAGATGTATGCTGTTTCACTTCACATTTGGATCCATGGTCCAAGTCTGGAAAAGATTTCAGATCTCAGAGGACCAAGTTCTGAGAGACACACTTTTCATCAAAACACATCACGTCCACTGCATGCAAAGACAGTAATATTTCATATTTAAAGACTTGTAGATGCACTTTAAAAACAGAGAAAAAATTGCTATTGGGTTAAAAAATGATTGGAACTATGATGATTTTTTTAAAGAATGTACTAAACAAAGAATGATTTATTCTAATTAATTATGTACGGATATTGTAGTTTCACACTCTTACTTGACAGGTAAATGATTGAATTCAGAAGACTTATTATAGGTTTTACATCCAACCTGTGAGGATTTGGACTGATTCCATGGAACAGGTTCAGGTCAGCTAAGTCCTTTCCTTCAAAGCATCATGGGTGTCTCTGAGCATCTTTACAAGCTTGTTCTGGCAGTAAGCCAGGCTTCTAAAGCCTTTCACTGTGCAGTCACTGACTCACTAATGGGCAACTGCAGGCTTTCTGATTTTCCTTTCATTTCATGTGTTCATTTGACATAAATTTAATTAAACCAAATCTGGTGCTAAAGGAAGAAGAGATAAAAGTGATATGTCACAAATTAAAGAACTGAGAGTGATACAGGAAACATGACTTTTTTTTCTTTTTCTGTAAAATATTGTCAATTTTAGTAAGCTCACTCCTTAGAGTCTGCAAAAAATGTACGGATATGCATTATTAAGAATAATGTGCATCCAGGGTTAGATGAAGGTCTCAGCCCTATATTCTCTGTAGTAAAACCTTTCAGAGAATTCTTATACTTTCTTTCATACCCACACTTCAGGTAGTCACCTCTTCACAGGATATGAGACAAGTTTGCCCTTCTGCCAGCTACATATCTATAGTTGTTAGATAGCTCAAAAGCATACAACAGCAGAAACATGAAAAGATCATATATTAAATATAAAAAATCATCATTTTTCAAAGGTCTCTTTTGGGTTTTACTTAAGGCTAAGGAGCTGATAGTGAAAATGAAAAAGATCATGCTGTTAAAAAGGTTTCATTTAATTGCTTTGAATGTTGCTTTAGGAAACACCGAACTTTATTCTTGTTCTTTTTAGAAGTCTTTTTTTTTTAAATTAAAAGAAAAATCAGACTGGAAATATACTAATGTGAACTGAAAAGGTATTTGCCAGTTGCCCAGAGATGTTCTGAACCAATCATATTCAATGAGGTTCCAATACTGTAATTTCATCAGAACTATATATAAGTTCCTGGCACTGAAAACATTAGCACTGTAGGAAAAAACATGAACAGTGGAAGGAGGATCTAACGATCAGTGAACAATTTTTGCAAAGTCTCATATTTGCCTGTGTGACCTATAAACTATGAGTGGATGATTCATGTATGGGAAAAATTCTTGTGGTCAAGTCAGTGCAAATGGGTGTTTAGTTATTGTAGCACCAGCTCTCTGTCCTCCTTTCCTTTTTAGATGTCCATGTGTCCATGTGAATCTTTTTTTTCTTTTTTTTCCCAGGGTGGGTGTGTTGGTTGATGTTCAGTGATAATTCCTGCAGCTACTGGTGCCTATTCACACTGGGTTGTTAACATAAAGGAGACCATATCACAACTGACTGAATTAAAGGTCTCCATGGATGGCCTGTACTGGGGGTGAAGGTGTTTTTGTGGTGTTTTCCACAGCTGTCATCCCCAGCTGCACTCTGACTTCTGCTTAGGGCGAGATGAGGGGATGCATCACCCCTTGGCAGTCCTTGTCACTTGTGGGGGAAAAGCCTCTGTGCAGTCCATGGCCTGCGCAATCAGAGCTAATTAGAAAGAAACCTCTGCAGAGTATAGACAAAGGGTCCTTTAACATCCTGTAGTCCCCCCATCTCTCTTTCAAAGTGTTTTCCGTATGAAGCTTTTTCAGAATGAAAATGAAAGTATCTTTGAAGAAACAATCAGAAATGTTTACTTTGTAGAAAATAGTCCAATCCAAGAAATAATAAAAATGATGAAAATAAAGCACATAGAACTGAATGTTATCTCACTAATACAAGGTCTTTATCTGTTGAAGGATTTCCTTTTCCTCTTGCTAATGAGCCAGAATAAGATTGCAGTTATCATAATCAAAGATTTTACTCTGAAGCATGAACTTGCTTTGTTTTTAAAATCTCATTTATGAGCTAACTGTTCTAATAGTGTGAGTAATTCAATCTTAGCAAAAATTTGATCCCACTGAATTTTTGTGGAAACCAAATTGTATATATGAAAATTAGGACATGCTTATTCTTTACTTATTCAAGGGAAAAAAAAAAGCTGTTTCATTTAAACAGACAACTTCCCATCAACCTAGTTCTCAATGAAGATAAATTTAGCATTTAACATAAGCGAAGACATTTAAGGTACACTTTCGTAAAGCAACTACTGTTGTTTATGTGCCCAGTTCATTTGGGCTTGCTATGCTTAATTTCCTTGAGACCTGAGAAAATCCTAATCTGTTTTTCACAGTAAAACACTACAGAGTGATTGAAAATGGAGACTATGAAAGAAAAATTGATTACAATGCAGTGCTATCTTTGCTACAGGCTGTAAATGCTGCAGTCATATAGTGTGGTAGAGTTGATGATCTACTTAAGGAAAGTGCTATTTTTTAAGAGTATTCTAACAACTAACACTCTAGCAATGTAGGCCCTGATAAAAAGCATACTGGGCAGGCAAACAGCTACATATGTTCCTCTTAGTTCAAGAACTCACATGCTGAGTGTACATGAGTAAATTTCATATTATATAGAAGTTATACTCTTAGTTTTATCTGTTCTTATTGTGAAATCTTGGGGATTTGTCCAAGTGAAGGAGTTTTCACTGTAAGGCCTTCAGCTATAATTATTTTTTAATGTTAAACCAATAACGAGACACAGGAAAAAAACATATGACAATCTACATATTGCTTTATCTTCTTTCACAATGTGTTTTTAGACAGGCTTAGCAGAGTTAGGCAGAGGTATTCCGGCATTTAAAAACCTTATGTTAATCCAGAAATGCTACACCTCCTTATAAACACTGGAAAGTGGAGGGCACCATTATGAGACTGCTTTGCTTGCTGTATTTTCTCCATAGAGAACATCAACGCCAACTGGGAAGGCCTTTGATGGAGCTGCCTCAATGTTTTTGTCTAGACCTCCTCTATCTCAGAGTGCTCCCTCACAGTAGTAAGTTCCATAGAAGCTAAAATTCTGGTAGACCTTAGAATGAAGGTCTACCAGAATACTAGGTAAGAAATAAGGATATCAATTTAGTTTCCTGGAATCTGTCTTGGAGAGCTAGTGTATAAACCTTATCACCTTCAAATAGAAGAGCAAAAATAAAATTTGTGATTGCTAAGGACGAGAGAGCAAGGGAAGACTGGTTTGTAGAAGAAAAAAAAAGAGAAAGACACAAAGCAGAAGGAATAGTAGCAGACACATGAGCTGAGATTAGGCTAATATAACTAAGACACACTAGAATTCTGAAAACATTACCAAAAAATACAGAAAGCTAAATAAATTACTAATTTATCTATACTCTATCACTCAAAGTATGGTGTTGAGTTTCGACACAATAATCGGATCTGAATTTATTATTCACATATTTTACCTCATCTCTCAAAACTGAAAGTTGCCCTTTTATTCAGTAGGCATCCTCTAGGGTTGCTTCTGCTTTTCTGAACATTTAGGGTCTCAGGATACTTTCTGTGAGATAGAAATGCATACACTACTGTTTTTTTTCTTTACCATAAGTGTCTTCTAAATAAAAAATATATACAATTTTTTACATATCTATTTCATATTTAGGTATTCTATCATTCCTGATGCGTTAGTAGTTCATACAGTTAAAAAGGCCTTTAAGAGATACAGTAAAACAGTATAACTACTCTGTCCACTTCTGAAAAAAGCTATGATAGTGTATGCCAAATGTTTGGGGATTTTTTTTTTGATGAAAGACACTGTTTAGTTCTTAACAAGTGCAAAATATTATTATTTCCAGACAAAAAGCCTTTTTTCCCCCCTAATATTTCCATTACCTCTACTTTCAAATGTGAATACGTTTCATATTTTCCTATTTTCTGTTCCAGTTGAACAGCCCAGTCATTCTGCCTCTCTTCTGCATTTTTAATTTGAAGTGGAAGTCAATAATAGAGATAAGAGTAAGGAAGGGGAGTCTTCTGTGAACATGGCATATCCTGTTCCTTCAAGCAAAACACAGAGACTATTTAGATCAAACTCGCTGTCCCTGATCTTCAATATGTTCATGACATTCTCACCTCCCCTTCAGCAGTGACAGTGCAGCAGGTCTTCACCCATTGTGCTTAAACACAGTCTTTTAGTAAAACTCTTGCTCCTGTCCCTTGACAGAAGGCATGGTCTATTTTAAGGTTAGGTGGAGGTAGGCACTAGAGAGCTGTTACAGAACTGTGACATCAGGAGTGGGAAGCTAATGACTTATGGTAAAAGCCAGACAAGTGGTGCAGAGGAGCTTCAGAAAGTCTTGAGAGTTCATCCAAAAGCACACATCCTATCATTTGTCTTAAAGCCTAATTTAAAGTCAAAATAACTTTTGTACCCAAGGGTTAACAAAGCTTCATACAACATCCTCTCAGGAGGATATACTTTCTCTAAAAGTTGAATATGGCTTAAAAATTTGTCCCTCAGAATTTTTACAGAATGAAAACCTAGGATCTTGAGCAAAACAAGAAAAGTAATTGGTTTCAAAGGATTTGGAATCATGGTTTTGTTACCTCTGGTCTAAAGTAGATGACTTGCTTCCCACAGGCATGCTACTTTACCAGGTGGAAACACATGGTAAAGGAATTTCAGGAAAGGAATTTCAGGAAAAAGGAGTGAAAAATTTTGTAAGATTGTATGTGATTCAAATATGAAATTCTCCAGCTGAAAACATATAACATGATACTTTAAAG
Source organism: Corapipo altera (assembly GCF_003945725.1). Lineage (NCBI taxonomy): Eukaryota > Metazoa > Chordata > Aves > Passeriformes > Pipridae > Corapipo > Corapipo altera. Next base: position 1,083,458 of record NW_020884949.1, read on the forward strand.
AAGTCAGACAGACAAGAGAGACACCAATAGTTACATAAATGTGAGAGGAAAGAAAACTCATATTTAAAATACCCCTAATTCAGAATAAATAGAGCACACATGAAGCAGTACTCTGAAGTTTCACAAGTTACACTATTATCATTGTCTTTTCTTCTCTCATATTGTGTGGCTTAATTACTTATCTTTAATTGGACTATAAAGATATTATGTCAAAGACTATGTTTTCCTGTATATGTTTGTATAGAACCTGGCACATATAGTCCTCGACAGAATAGTCTGCACAGTAGTTTCAGAATATTATATAGCCACCTGCTAAACTGATTAAGATAATGAAAATACATGAATAATTTATTTTGAGAAAAAGGTTCTAATTAATCAGATAAATTACAAAAAATTAATAATTTAAGAAATTTAAATATAGGGAGCAATCTTTCACTTACAGGGGAATGAACCAGATGACCCAAGATCTTTTCAATTTCTGATTCTCATCTCCTAGGAAATAAAAATTTTAGAAAGTCAGTGACAATTGAGAATTTTTGTGTAACCTCATCTAAACCCACAGTTTTCCTGAAGGCAGAATGAGACGTATGAGAAAGGGCACCATAGAGATTCCCAAGAGACTCAGAAAGTGGAAGCTGTGTGTCAGTACCTCTAGGGGCAAAATTTTTCCTTGATACATTGGAAAAAAGCAGAAAAAATCAGGTTCTGTTCGTTCCCTCTCACCCCACACTGTGGATACATTCATGTGTAAGATGCTCTTTCCTCCAAAGTGCCACATATAACAGCTAAACTTGAAATTGTTACATATCTGCATACATGGCAAACCTGTCCCATACACACGAAAAATGCTTGCATTTTGGAGACCACAATGTCACCACCCACTTCCTCTGATTTGACAAACAAAAAGGGGAACATTATAATTCTACATATTTGATTACTTCACTTAATAAAGTATTTCCAAAGGTAGCTTTTAAATACGTTTCTTCAATGAAATGAGAAAAAGTACCATAACTCACAGATATTCTCTGAGCAGAAGGCTAAATTTTCTTGAGTGTAGTATTGACTAGGAATTACTCATTTAGCACTAGTTAGTCTCAAAATACTGAGCTTCTCTGTATCTGGACTGGGGGCTCAACCGATCTGACAGATAAAGCAGTTGAACTGTCCCGATGAGCTCCAAAGAGAACCAAACATCTGTCCTCATTTTGCTGTTGCATGCTCCCAACAGACATTTATGCATTAAGTCTATTTATTAGAAAACACTTTATCTAAGCCAAGATACAGTCAGTCATCATAATAGGATATATCTCTAATATGGGAAAATGAATGACTGCTACTTTGATAAGATATTCATATCAGAACACAAGCACTGCCATTTGGCTTATCTTCAATCCTGCCAGACATTTTTCACCTTTTATAAACAGAGTGCCTCATAAGAATGATATATTCACAGGTATGCAGAATATCTCCATTTCAAATTACAAAAATGTTCCCTTCATTTAAGGTTGCAAAAATGAGATAGTTCTGTCCCCTGCTCTAGTCCCAGACTCACTTTCATTCTGAGAGCTGTTTCTCTGCAAACATGGAGCACTGACTCCTCCTTGCAACTGTGCATTCAATGAGTACATTGTATAAAACAAAGAACTTTTAAACATTCTACTATGGGGAGGTACAAAAAAAGATTGCAGCAGTGTCCCCACCCCTAGTTCCATTATGCATATGTTTTTATTTAAGGTGTTGAGGAAAAGAGCAGTGCCTCTATGGAAGAGGATATCCTTTTGTATATTTTTCTTTTTTTTCAGCAAAGGCATGACAATATTCACTGGGTGTTTGGTGATGTTAGAGTTACTCAGCCTTGAAATAAAGTTCTGTTTCCAAGTCACAGAGGTATTTTGATGTTAGAAGTATGTTAAAATGGCAAACCACCATTACAGCATAGTTACAAGTTCACTGATTGTAGATGAGAGAGTAGATTGACAGCAAGTCTTTTCCAGGACTGGGACCTCCAGAAAGTTTAACATGAAAAGGACTTTCCCTGAAAATCCTCTAGTTCTACTGGCAATATTTCTCAGGACAAGGTTTAGATCAGGCTCTGATGTGGGGACCTTGGTTCAAATTTGATTTCTTCTATTCTACCCTTACTTGAGAGAGTTTATTTTCCAGAGGACTTGAATCTAGCTAAAGCACTTGGGTTTTATGTGGGCTAGAAATGGTCTATGCTAAGCAGAAATTGTTGATGATTCTCTCATCCATGGAATCTTATAATGTATTGGTATATTATATTAAGCATATTGATTTCATTTGTCTTTTATTTTACTGTTATCTTTTCTGTGTTAAACCCTGATATAAGTGTTGGGAAATATATGTAAGTAAGTGTCAAGTAAAAAATATTGGTATAATAGGAATCAGCAAACCAAGATCTGAAGGAAATTTCCACTTAGAAGTCACTATTATGACAATTAGTTTTGTAAAAAAGGTATAGTGAAATGAAATGCAAAGAATTCAAAAGAAATACCTATAAGGAAAATCACAATTCTCCAGCATTATAATCAGATATTAAGATATGGGAAGTGAGTAGTTTAGATAAGAAATCAATCTTATTTAAAATGTTTTGCAAGCAAAGAAAAGAACATTTTGTTTTTAATATTGTCCTACCAGCTAGGTCTGAATTCAGAACAAATAAGTGAAATGTCTAGACTAACAACTCCGAAATATATTTTCTTATCAAGAAGTGGCTATAGAAAGAAAAAGAAATTGCAAGACAATAAAATAAAACAAAAGAAAAAAGGGATTCTTTTTCTGTATTTTATATTGACTACTCTAGAAAAAAAAAGGCACCTAGTTTCATAGTTACCATTCAGAAAACTCTGTTATCTGTTGCAAAAATTAATACTTTTGAGAAAGATGTACAATAGAGTATTTTGAGATTACCATAAATAATACTCAGAATAATTTTTAGAATTATTTAGATTAGAGGCATTAATTTGCTGACCTCTTACAGTTGTTACAGTTTTAAGTTCTGTGAGCAAATAAGTGTAAAACAAACAATCTTGTGACCAAGGATGTAAAAGTGTGGGCACTTCAAAATTTTATTTGGTTGGCAGCTCCTCCATTTTACTCAGTGTGGAAAAGCTTGGAAAAATATATATAATAAGATATTAAGATAAAAGACCAGAATATCTTCCACATAAAAATTGCAGACAAGGCATTAAAACACATAGAAAAAAAAATTCTCCTTATATTCTGAAATGAAGTTTAAATTTCTTATTCATTTTATAGGTCTGTCCAATCACTTTTCAGAAGAGTTTCATAGAACTACTGGTGACATATTCTCTGGATCTAACTGCAGAGGAAAAAAATTTAGAGGAAAAAAGGACAAGGAATACAGTATTTCTTCACAAATTGTAGCTGAACATCAGGCATTATACCTTCAGGGCAATCTATGCATCTTTTTAGCAAAAACTCTCTCAGATGAGCATGTCTGGAAACACTAAAAGCACTTGGGCTAAGAATGTCGGCATTAAAAATACAGAAGTGGCTGGAAATACTGTTGTGTGTCAACCTTTATTTGTCCTTTAAACCAAGAAAAAAGAACAAATGTATGCCTGTAGGCCAAATGCAGAAGCTTGGGATTTTTTTCTCCTCTCCCTCCAACTTATATGAGTTTTTTACAATGAATTGTAATAGAAGGTTTAGATGACAAAAATTAAAGTGGTGTAGCCAAGAAAAATACCCATGGGGCTTTCTGCTTCCCTTGTGCCTGGCCTGAACTATCAGATCAGCCTTCTGGACTCAAATGCAACACTGTCAATAGGAATACATCATCTTTTTTGTGGTGTAGAAGAGCTGTCGGTTGCAATTCCCATTATTCCAAGGCCAGGATTTTCCATTAGTGTAGCCACCTGCTGGGTTTCTCTACTCAGGTTTAATGGAGTCTGAATTTGAATTTATCACCATCTGTGGGAAGACAGGAAATGAGAGGAGCATCACTAATTCCTTTCTTCATTTACTAAGCATAAACATAATCTTTATAAGGAGATAGGCAGAAGCAGCAGTGATCAGGGAAATGGAAAGAATATTTTAACTCATATTGACATCAGAGTTCCAGACCAAGAAAGATGCTGTTTGTTCATCAGCCAATTCCAGCAACAAAAAGAATGTTTTAATTTCCTATGCAATGTTGTACCAAACATGCAGATATGGGATACTATTTCATTTTTACTTCCAAGGAAGTCTCTGAAGACTTAATAATTTAGACTATTTTAAAAAAAAAGTAAAGGCTTGGAATGTGAATACATTCTCAGTAAGAGTTAAGGACACTAAATGATAAAGTTTGTTTTTTAAAATAAAGATCTAAAATAATCAGTTTACACATTTTGTCTTGTTTTCCTGTTACAAAAGAAAAATCGGAAACAAAAACACTAGGAAGAGAAAATGGATACATTTGATTGAAAGAACTATTTAAAGGCAACGCGAAAAACTCAAAAAATACAACAACAAGTAGAACTTCTGTATTAATATGAAAAAGGATATGTTTTTATTACAGAATACCTAAACCAGATAATATTGATGTAATTTCCTGTAATTAAATATAACAATGAAGAATCTTGATAATGCTTCCATATGGCACTGCAGCTCAATTTGGAGTCACTAGTGGTCTTAGAAACCATGATTCCAATCCACCTAACTATATAATTTGTTGTTGCTACTCACAGTGGTTGAGAACTATGCACTTCTCTGGTCTGAACGTATTAATTGGTGCTTTTGAATGGGCAGAAGTGAAGGATGAAGTTTAAAAATGTATATTTAAAAAATTCTTATGTGATATCCATTTGCACTTATTAAAGGGGTATTGACATCTAATCTGCATTCAAAAACGGGTTCCATGAGTTTCAAGCCTTTCTCATGAATTTTGTTTCATGCTTGTAATGTTTGGATTTATGATCTTGAACTTGTGAGGCTGCTCCCTTGCCTTGTGGGTCAACAAACACTTTGAGATACTTAGACAGTTTAAACGAATGCTATTTATTACAGTGAAGAAACAATTCCAAGGGGAAAACAATGCACGCACACACACACAAAAAAAATCCCAAACCCAAGCCCAAAACAAAAACTAATCATGAAACTTTTTTTCCTTGTCTTTTCTTTTTACTTTTGAACTCCCTACATTCCTCTTCTATCAAAGGAGTTTTGTGCATTATGCTGTGACAGAGCAAAAAACCTTCAAGTGTTTCTGGTGAAAATCATATGACATTGGGTCCATAATGAGGCAGAGGAAAAAACAATCCCTCTGATTGCTTGATGGCTTGATGAACAATCAGATAGTTGACTTGATAGTGTTTCATTACTGTATTGACAGTTATTAATTCGTTAATTTTTGGAGACCACTTGGTCTTGTCATACTACCAAATGATGTAACGTGGCTGATAATACTACTGCAATTTGTTTTGCAGACTAAGAAATAACTCTTGATAATTCTTATGTAGTTTGATTTAATTCTATTTGTCTCCCATCTTTTTCTTAGAGCTACTGTGGAATTTGTCAAGGCTTAAAAATCACTAGTGAAACAATAGGATGTGCATGTTGCTGAAAATACAGCTTTTTTGTTAAATTTTATGGATTGCTTTTGACCATAAGCATCTTGCAACTTGGTGACTATTTGTCGTTTATTTATTAGGGCTACAGTATTGTGCGACAATAAAGAACCCTAGAGGTGGGTAGAGGTTACATTTAAACTTCCTTGAAGCATTTTTTTTCTCAAGTGTACTGGCAGTTCATCAGGTTCTTGCAACAATGTTTGGGTTCCTGGGAGGTTTTCATCAAAAATATGAAGAACCTAACAGAGACATATTTTCCCAAGGGGAAGTTTAATGAAAGTCCTCCATACCAAAGGATTCCTTGGCTCTTGATTTATTAAAGCTGAGGTTTAGAGGAAGTTTTTCACCTTGTTCCACCAAGTAAACAGTGGGTGAATATTGAAGGGTCAATATAGAGCTGGACCTGAATGGTTCACTCTTTAACTTCCACATTGTTTTTATTAGTGAATTGGTTTTTATTTACTTATAGAACTAAAGGGGTGATGAGGATAGAAATATTATCTATTAATTGGCTGAAGAAATTATAACACATTTTGGGCATCTTGCTTTTAACTGACAGCATACCAGTGTTTTGATGTAGCACCACTCAAAATCTGAAGACCTAGGAATATTTTAAAGGCTTGTGTTATGTATGAAAGATTCAGAGTTGAAGCATGCATCTGATTTGCATGCCTGAACCTTAGTATCACAGAAGAAAAACAACTAAGGAGAAGACAGCAAACTTAAGGAGTAGTTAACTGTGGCTTGCCCATTTTGTGTGATGTCACACACATGGTTATTGTTATTCATACTGAGGGTGGCAACTTCAGTGATTCAAGACTAACACAAGAAAATCTGTCAGCTCTAGTTAAATGAACATTGTTATTACCTCAGGTCAAGCAGATGGAGGGCAAACTTCTCTGTTGGATTCTGCTGCTCTTTAATTAGTGTCCACATTTGTTATGTCAACATGATGCATCACATTTACTTTAAAGGTTTGTTTTATTCCTTATACAAATGCCTATAAAACTGAATTTTCTGCATTCTAAGAGTTACTCTGGAAACTGGGGACCTGTGATGGATGAAGACGCCTTCAGTTACATTTTGGAAGAAAACAGTCAAAAGAAAACTCTTTAATACTTCCATAGCATTTGTTATGTATTCTTCTTCTCCCTCTTCCTGACATAAGTCTTTAATACATTATTAGGAGCTGTTTGCTCATCAACAAGTCTTTTCAACAGAGAAGGGAGATGTTTCTTTTCTGTATCTATATTGCTATATTTTTGGTGGCAAAATAAATAGACTGTTATAGTTTTGCATTCAGTAAAACCTTTAGTTTTGTTTTGTTATGGAGGAAAAAAAAAAGCAGCTCTATCTTGGAGAATGCTTCTTTGGAACATACTTTCCCCATGCAAAAATCATGAAAATAAGAACAGGAAAAGGAAAAAATAGTTGTAATTGCATAGGCTCTTTCATGCTAGATAAATTAAAAAATACAATAAATCAATAGACTGAACCAACATCTCATGTTTGTCATTTAAGTTCTAAGAAGCAAAACAAATCTTTTGGCAGTTGCCAAAATAACAGATGAAGAAGACTGATAGTTCATACAATCAGAAAATAAACCCAAAAAGTCTTCATAGTGCAATGTTCTTAAACAGAACAATTTGCAGACCCATGTTGGGTCCCCTGAAATCAGTATTTTACAATGTTTGTAAACATTTAATATTGTAAGTTTGTTGGATTTATAAGGAAGAGGTTTTCTGGCAACTCTTCAGTCATCATTATGGAATTAACTGTCTCTTTTTCTTTCTTCATTACTTCAGTGAGGTTTAGTCCTTATATGATGGTTGTAAAACCTGCTTTCAGAAGGGCTGTTGTATTGATTACCTATGGAAAGGGGCTGTAGAAAGGCTATGCAAGGCAATTGTTTCATCTAGTCTGTAGTCTTAAGACAGATTTCTCCAGGTGAAGTGAGTATTCTGAAGTGAATCAATGAGAATTCATGTGGCTCTTCGCATGTGGTCAGTGTCTCCTACAAAAGAAAAGAAAAAGAAGTTTTATACCGTGTAGGGACATAGTCTCATCAGAATAATGACTTCATTTTATTCCTTCTTCTGTATTCTTTCCACCCTCTATGCTCCTCCTCAAATTAAAAAAAAAAAAAAACAAACAGAATTTTAGAGACTCAGACATAACTATCAGGAAAACAATAATTTGTACACATTATATTAGCAAATTTATATCTATATATAGAACAAGATTAAATGCACAGACATATCTTTCAAAATATTTTTGAAAGAACACAAATGTTCTTTATGGTTGTACTCTAATATTGTTTAGCTTGTTTGCATATTGTCTTTTATTGTTATATTCTTATCTGAATTATTCTGCTTTGGAAATGTAGAATCTTTTCAGGTAAGAGTTTTTGTTGGAAAACAAGAAAAAAATAATTTCAAGTTTGGAGTGGAGTAACAGGAAAGTTAAGAGAAATATCCACTTAGCAGTTCAAAGATATTTCCTTGATCCATTGCATCTTCTGCTACAGAAATCTGAACAAAAGCATGACAACCTAGTCACATAAAAAAGATAAAGAATTTCCATCTGAAACTTGCCTTTAATAATCATACAAGTTGAATGTCTTCAGAAACTCAGATATAGATCTTAAGTCATCAGTAATCTTGACTTTTAGACAAGTTTGATCCTTGTCTGTTGACTTTGTAATAATATTTTGCATTTCATTATGTAGTCTGCAATTCCTGGCCAAGTTGTACCCTTACCGCTGCTGTCAATCATCCTTGCCAGTTGTGGTCAGCCCTACTTATCTGCTGTTTCCTACAACTAAGAAGATGAATGGAACAAAATGTTTTGCATTCCTTTCTTTTGCTCTAGTAGTCAAGTGTCTTTTCAAGGTGTGTGTCTTCTGAGATTAGATTATACTAAGGCACTAAACCCAGAGTGTAATGAAAAATAGAAGCTTCCCAGGACCATATTTTTACTATTAATTCCACCATGAAGTTCTAGACTTGGGACATCAGAAAAACTAAATGTCAAAAAGGAGTGAATAAGGAGAATGAGAGCCTTGAAACATCATTAATCTTTGTCCTGAAGGTTTAATAATGGCATGATATTTGATGAAACTGGGAAACTTTTTATTGTGGGTGTCATAAAAGCTTTCGGTGTTTTCAATCTTACTCATCTTTACTGTGTGATCATCACAAGCTGTACCATCTCCTCTGGTTAAATGATTCTGCAGCTTTGACATCACTGATATTTTGTCTATTTCCAGTGTATAGAAAATGGATGTCCACCACGTTTTCTGGACAAGTGTCATAAAACTGAAAAAAAAGAAAGCAGGAATTAAAAAAAAAAAAATCTATGTAAGATGTCCCCTTTGGTTACAAGAAAGGAATAAGATGGCTTTGCAATGTGACACTTAAAAGATGGCTGAGACAAATTAGAGGGCAGTGGTTTCCAGAAGTGAAGCTCCTCACAGAAAAGCTTCCTCTGTTGACCTTCCCAATTATTGTCTCTATTTCAGTTTTCTTTTGCACCTATCTCTAAAGTCTTTCATCATCCCTCACTGTTTACTCAGTGAAGAACCCGAATCCCTCTTCTACCATTGCAACATTGCTAAAAACTTGAACAAATATCCACTTATTCATTTCCCCCAGGTTTTTTTCAAGTGCACATACCTCATTAATTTTCCCTAGTTTGCATTCTTCCAATTGCACAGTTAAAAAGGTGTTTGGGAGAAGTTACTGTTACCAGAACAGAATCCCCAAGGAAGTGGTCATGGCACCAAACCTGACAGAGTTCAAGAAGCATTTGGGCTATAGTCTCAGGCACATTGTGTGACACTCAGGGATGGTCCTGTGCAGTGCTGGGAGCTGGACTAAGTAATCCTTGTAGGTCCCTTCCAACTCAGCATATGCTGTGATTTTGTGAAATTGTGAGAACACTTGCACAGAGAGGTTACTTGAGAAATCTGTCAATACAACATGAGAAGTCAGCTAGTTTCTCCTTTTGGATCCCTTCTGAAAGTTTGAAGATCAAAAGGAATAATAATTTTTCTATTAACATTTCAGATAGTTCTTTAATTCTGATATGGTATATGAAGTAAGAACATTTATATGTAGTAACTTAGATGTTTCTACTGACTGAAAATCTTCATACAGATCAGTAGCATATCAAGAATTATTTAAAAAGTATTCAGTTTTGTGTTTGGCCTTTAGTAAAGCCTTTTTCACTAGCAAAATACCATGGAACAATAACTTGCTTTTGAACATAAAAAATATGTGTAACTTCGAAGCTAAATTTGAATATGTGGGTACAAAATAGAAGGATATAAAACATACATTTAGTGAAATATCAGAACACTTTTTACATGGGAACCATCTTTGTTATATGTTCCTCATACCTACCCATGTGTTCTCTCCAGACCATTTTCTCTTCATATCCTTTTAGGTATATTTTCCTTCTAAGGAATAGAAAATAAATTGATATTTTTTTTTTTAAAAAAGCAGTAAATAACTTAATATATCTCTTTTTATTAAAGATAAATAGCTTGTCATTGCTAAGACCATACAACTCCAACATAGATTCTGCATTGCTAAATTACTATAATTCATAAGATTGTATTTCTGAGATATTTAGAATAGGGACACAACATCACTTGAAATATTTTTAATACAGCTTAATTAACTATCCCTCAGTTAAAACTTTGCTATTACAATTTTAAAATTCGGTAAATGCATCAATAATTCTTTTCTTGGAAACTGAGGCTTCAGATGAGTGCATTAAACAGACTCTGAGGCAAAGCCTCCTGGTTTAAAGAACAAACAGCCTGTGGAACAAAAATAGTTAGGAGAAGAAATTAGAGCATAAGTACTCAGACAAGAGTGTATGGAATTAATAATGTGAATAGAGGAAGACGTCTGTGCTTAAAGAGAAACATTGAGCAGTAGGAAAGGCAGTATGTTTAGTGCCTGGAGACAGTGGATTCAATGGTATCAAAAAACCTATGTGCTGGTATACAAACTTATGTAAACTCATGCATTTTTTTAACCACTAGAAGTGTATAAATAATGGACCTGTATTTAAAAGTAAGTTTTTTAAAAGCAAATGAAAATAAATTATGTCAAAACACCATATACTAAAGACTGGGATGTTAAGGAGCTGCTGTACATAAATTTTCTATAAATAAGAATGTATAGCAAGAAATGTGGGAAGAGGGGAGGGGAAAGGAAGAATGCAAAGACATAAACCAGGGAATTAGGAAACAGTAGCAAGTACAGAGGCAAACTAAAAAGTTCAATTCTAAAAGCTGGCTAACTCACTAGAACAAGATGTTTGAGGCCATGCTAGCTGGATAGAGTGGGAATTTCACTCTCTCTCACTAAGTCACAAGAAAGGAACCAACATCTTTAGCCTCTTTCTATATTTTAATATACAATATTTCAATTACTTTCTATGGATATTTAAAGGGAATTACTTTACCTAAAAGCGAAGTTTTCTTCCTTAAATTCTAAGAGTAGTGACAACACCAAGCTCAGTCGCATGTTAAAAAGCAATAGCTGTACTTGCAGCTTAGCAGAATTTACCAGACATACCATTATTGTATTTCAGTGGGCCATGGGCTGGGAATGGTAAGAGTTTTTCTACCTACACTGATCATTAGTACTAAAAATTCCTAGTTTTGCAACTGAAACACGTTATATCTCAGTTTATATGTGAACTGCATTGTCAAAAGAAAATATACTTATAATTTTAATTGGAATAATAGAACAAATACATAGTTATGTTGCAGACCTTAAAATCTCAGTCAATTAAGGTCAATGAGTTACAAAAATAAAAGTTTACAGACCATAACATGTCAATCTTTGCTGGACTCTTTCTTACTATGTCATGTGGAGAAGCAGATAAATGTGTTTAAGGACACAGAGTGCTACAAATAGCTTATTTTTTTATTCTATCTTCAAATTACAGAAACATTAGTACTTTGGATACCTGAAGCTCTATGAAAAGTTAAAAATTGAAAAAAAAAAACCCAAAACAAAAAAAAAAACACACAAAACCAAACAAACAAAAACAAAAACAAACCTCCAACCTCCTCATAATAATATAGCAAGACTGTTCTGTCAAATAACACAAAGCATGAAATCAAAGCAGCAGAGGGAAAGTTTCACAAGTCCATTTTAGAGAAATCTTCTTCTGCTGCTATTAACTTACCTTGATAGATGAGAAAATAAGTTATGTTCACAGATATCACCCTAATGCTTGAATTAAAGTGGTATTATTTACTAGGTATATTCTTTTTAACTCTCTAAGACTTGTTGATTATGACTTTGAATTTTCTTAAAACGTTTGTAGTTTTTTTGTACTATGTTGACTACCAGAAAACAAGTCTTTGAATTTTGATAAATGTTTACTCTGTCAAATAATATTTAACCTATTTTTGACTCAGCTTCCCCTTGTAGCACTCCTTTTGGCCTCTATTTGTTAAAACAGTGTCTACGTTGTGTTGACTTGCATGATCCCTCCTCATCTGTCTGATGCTATAACTCTTCTGTGTTTCTATGTAACTTTAATCATCAAATACACTGCATGTCTCCTATACAACAGCCAAAACAATAACAGGTCAATTCTTCAGTTCTCTCTTAATTGTAAATAGTCCTTGTGTTTTGCCTCTGTTGGAGTATCATTTTAGGTATGGCCACAGAGCTTGCTGCTGTTGTGACAGAAGTGTTAGCTGGAGTATTTTAGTTTATGCTTTATCATTGTTTGTTTCTATTCTAAACTTTGTTACTGTGCTGCTTTTAGTTTAAGCAAGTAGGAGCTTTAAACACTGTTCCTATTTTGAAAGAAATTACAGTCTAAGTCTGTGTTTCAGCAAGATGGAAAAGCATCTGCCTCATTTAGAAACTAAATAAATAATAATTAATCAATTCATACAGAAGTGAAGAGAGGAAATTAGAAAATAGAGGTGGTGTGATAAAAACATACACTCCAGCCCTCTTCCACTGCAATAGAATGTCATGAACTAGAAAGTGTTCAATCTATAATCTACTTAAGACAGGGTATGGGTGGTTAGAACTAAATAGCTTTCCAAAGCTTCACAATTGCTTCTAGCTTACAAAACTGTGATCAGTGTTTTGTAACACTCTCCAGTTGGTTAGTAGGCCTTGTAATGCTCAGACTTAGAATAACCTGATCATATGGCTGTGTGGACACAGCAATATTATGTACTTTACCCTGAAACAGCTGAGAAACTCGTACGATCCCTTTTTCATCAGAATGCAATGCTGAACAAATGCCTTTTGTTCATCTCACCCTGGTAACTTTGTCTCTGCTCTGCTCTCCTCATCAGTAATCTATAGAATATTGTGAGACAGTCAGAGATGTCAGTCTGTAATTTCAAAATGCTTGATGTCTCCAGGCCAGAAAGAGCATTTAAAGCTTCATCCTAAAAAGCACAGTCAATAGTTTTACTCCTTAGGCATAACATACTAGTGGGTATCACAGCTTTACTCTCGTAAAGCATATACATACAGAAAAGAAAGAGTTTTCTCAGCAGGAAAATAAATTATGGGTTTTTTTCTCTGTAAAAAAAGAGTTCCATAAAGATTTTTTTATATACAAGGCTGTACATATGAATGTTCTCATTTATCTATTGTAGTGGAGCAATACATGTATTGTTATATATATTATCAATAAACAACCAACACCCACTCTTTTCAGAAAACAATAGCTCTGTCAAAAAGAACCCTGTAATCTGAGATATATATGAAGCCTTGTAAAGAGCTTAGAGGTCGAAGGACTTCATGAGCTCAGTAATCAACAGATTATAAGTCATTTGTTCACTGGGGATGGTTAAAGAACCTTTAATAACACTAAATACAAGTAAAAATTTTTCAGAGTTGATGTCTTAATAAATAATAGCTCAATTAAAAAACTAAAAGATCCAAGAATGTAACACTGAAGTAAACTTTCAACTATAGAAAGTAAATACAACCTTTACAAAAAGGAATGTTCATTTTACTCAATATAGAGCCAGAGAAGCTTTTCTAGAGTCAGTGGAGACACAGAAGCACCTGGAGACAGAAGCCAAAAAGAGAGCATTGGAGATGTCTCATGCTGTGGATGGCTCTCTGGAGAAAACTCTCTTCAGCTTGAGAAGCATCCTTGTGAATCTAGGCAGCTAATTTACCTTTGTAGATTGGTATCTAAACTTGAGGGACGAAAATACCCCTTTAAATCCTGTATTAAAAATTAGATTAAACTCTGTTATCAGAGTCTGCCATAAAGAGAGTATATACAGAATGCTGTAACTGTTTGTCCTCTTTTCTTTCCACAAGAGAGGGACCTTTATTAAAAATATTGTAAAAGATGCTTAAAAATGTATCTTCTCTGTCCATTCACTTAGATTTGAATTTATTTATTTTCCACAAAAGAAGTAAGACTAATGGATTTTTATCCCTCAAATTCAGCCTTCCCCTTTGAATATTTCCTTTAAAGTAATTCTGCATTCTTTACTCCAACTCTCTTCTTCATATATTTTCTTTTTTATTATGGTAGTGTTTTCCATCCCTTAGTTTTCTTCAGACCAGCATTCTGTTGAAAGATCTTTGTCAACTAAATGTAGGATAATCCTTGTTCAACTTATTTTTCACCACAGTGTAGTATTAACTCTCATCCCCAAAAGTCAGAAACTACTTATTGGTTTTTACATGTTAAATTTATCTATGTTCACTCTTTTCTTGCCAGTGTCTCCCATCCAGTGTGTTCACCATTTTACTAATATAAGGCATATTTTTATTATTTGCACCAACTCCGTGTTAATCTCTGCTGTGTTACATTGAAGATCCCTTCCTTCCTTCCTTCCTTCCTTCCTTCCTTCCTTCCCTCCTTTTCTTTCTTTCTTGTCTTTTCGTTCTTGTCTTTGCCGTTATTTTTCCCATGCTGTTCTATTTTTTTTTTTCTGCAGTTCTGTGCAATAGCAAAAAGATCCTGAACTCACTGCCTAAAAATAGCCACCAAAGACAACCAAGTCTACTGTGGTACCCACACACATTAGAAACATTTTCACTCTTGGAAAGTTCAAGTGCTACCTCCAACCAACAGCTACGTGAAGGTTTCACTCCTCATGGCATTGCTACAGTGTAAATAGCTCCAAGTATGTGTTGAGCTGAATCCTAGAACTGTAAGCTTAGACCCAACCTCAGCATGCTTTTCAGAGGGAAATATGAAGTTGCGACACTTTTTTTCCCTACTGAAAATCTGCTCCTCCTTCTATTTTTCACAATTTCTGTTCCACTGTATCCCAATCAGGGCTTATTTGTTTTCCCACTCTAGACTTTGATTAGAAGTCCTGAGCAACCAGGGTGTTAGAAAAGGTGGAGGGTAACATGAATTTATTCAAGAAAACATTTATAAATTGTGTTATTTTGGAATCCCAAAGCATACCTAGTTTACTCTACATGTATATATACTACTTGTTTTTATTATAACTGTGTGTATGTGTGAGAAAGGGACAGATGTATTTTCCCTACATTCTTGAACAGATTTTAAATTAGGAAGTTTATCATTAGCTCTACTCAGTCTGTTCTGAGATACACCTGTCCTACCAGGTACAGCTCTTGAAGACTGTGATACAATTTGCTTTTTCAATTTAGAGCATAAAGCATTCAGTAATGGAGCTAGATTGTTCTTCTGTGGGGAAAGACTAGTGCAAGTAAAATAAAAAAATGCTATCGGCAAAATATTATATTCCAAATATTCCGCAGTCAAATCTGTTTTTCTTGCTAAAGTTGTACATTAATGAAAACTATGTATATTAGTAAAATGAATGACTGCATTGAGAAGAAACAGGCTATTTAGACATCACATTTTTTTTTCATATCTTTTTTTTAGTGTTCTAACTATTCAGTTGTATTTGCAACTACTCATAAGGAGACAGATATAGGAGTAGAAAGATCAATACTTTCCAAAAGGCACAGAAAAAGTGTCAGTATGCATGTCATGACCAGAATCCTGCCAGTGTGACATCATGCATATTAACTCTCTGCAAGAAGAGTTCTTTTTGTCATCTAGGCACAGATGTGACATTTCTGTATATACTTTCTTTGACTTGACAGTGAAGTATTTTACTTGCATTTTGGGGCATAATTCATATTATTTACCTATTACCACTGTTATTTTTTAGAGCATCACCTACCTCTAGATGTAAAAATATAGTAATTCCATAATAGCATAATGATTTTTTCTGTATTCGAAATTGATCAAACTGAGTTCAAGAGACAAGGATTCATCAGCTTGTAAATATAACATCCAGAAAATTGCTAATTTTTAGCCATTGTTATATGTATTATGTCCTGGGGCTTTTTTATAAAGAACAGTAAATTCTTCAAAATGAAGAAGAAAATTAGAGAAGAGGAGTAGATTATTTAGTTAGCTATATATGTCTGAATTATTTGTCATATGAAAAAATATTAAAATTACAAAAATAATTAAATAGTTGCTCCTCTATTCAGAGAGATCATCTAATATCTCAAGTACAGAAGAATAGTTTCTGATCAAAAGAAAACTAGCATTACATTTTCGTCTCATAAGAATCACAGAATCACGGAATATTCCAAGTTGGATGTGACCTACAAAGGTCATCAAGTTTAACTCTTAACTAAATGTCCTGTGTGGAGATTGAACCTACAACCTTGATGTTATGAACACCATGCTCTAACCAACTGAGCTAGATATAGTGTAAAAAACTCTTAAAAACTCTCAGATGCACGCTTAATCAAATTGTGTCAAAATGTTACTATATATGCTCTATATATACTCTATATATGCTCTATATATACTATATATTTGCTTTTGTCCACCTTCAAATCCACCTTTATTTATGGGATTTGCTTATCTATTGATGATAGTGCATTGATTTCTCTTTTGCCTGTTGTTCATCACCACTGAATTTGTAATCCTGCACAATTTAATTTGTGTTTGCAAACACAGGTAACAGGAAGGCAAATGTATACCAAAAAAACCCCCAAACCAACTTATTATTGTTCAAAATTAACAATATTATCCTTGTAACCCTTTATTTATACTATTGTACATTTACACTTTGAATTCAACCTCAATATCAGCAATATAGAATTTTCCAACTTCTTCAGAAGAGTGTACTTGTGTAGTTAAAATATTATAACATACCACCCAAAGCAAAATCCTCCATGCACTAGCATCACACAGATTTATAAGAATTTTTTTGTCTATCATAACTCAAAACTTTTGTACTCCTTGTATTAAAATTACACTTTCTGACACTTCAAATATGTATCCAAAAAAGGTAGTTAATTTAAGTAATTTTGTCTTTTTCTCTCAATGTACAAGGTCATTAATTGCTATTGGGACCTTCATAAACCCTAGTCTGCTGATGGGGTGAGAACTCTATTGTTAAATGTATTATGGCAGGGCTGCCTTCGGAGATTGCCTGCTTGATTGCTTTGTAAAGGCCCAATGGCACACAGCAATTAAAATCCATAGACCTTTATAACCCTACTGATGTTTTATGGGCCTTTTTGCGTCCTTCAGTGTGGTTTACCATTTGTGTGTCTCCCAGTGGACCTTCTTTTCAGAACTCAAAGTGGAATTTTTTTTCCGGAGTGATAAAGCTAGTTATACATAATGTGAAAGGTTAATGACTATTTTCAAAAAGAGCTTATGTTTAATGTCATAAGGTGAAAGTTATACTAAAGAACAATTAAGTAAAATCACTTGCCATTTTCTCATTCTCAGAGTATTTAGATACTACTACTACTAACGTAGAGTTCATTGAGTTGGTAAGTTACTAGACAATTTAAAACTGTTCAATTCATTTTGTTATACAAGTTTAACTTCTTAAACAGAACTAAATCATTAAACAGTTTGTCTGTGTACCTATGTCCATACGGAATGAGGAAATGTCAGCCCAAGAGTGTGATCCCCTACATCTGCTCTCAGTGAGTCACAGAGAGTAGCCCACTTATGGAACCATTACACAGTGGTGGGCCCATGAATGTGTTATGTTCTCAGAAGGTATATGGCTTCATATCGCCTCATTTAAATGTTTTCCTTTGGTCCTTCTTAACAGTGAACTAATCAGTGCAAGTAACAAATCACAGAATCATAGAATAGTTAGGGTTGGAAGGTACCTCTTGAGGTCATCCCGATCCCCAAAGACAACAAGACAACCATCTAGTGAATGAGAATTTTGCTTTTGTTATGCCTGTTGTTTCACAGACAAAATGTCCTTTCAATAGCATTTGATATCTTTGGAGTCATAGTCAATATACAATCTTTACCACTATTGATCTTAACATTAAAAAATGTATCTGCTTGTGTAATTTCTCATGATACATCTGCATCAATTTTCAAGAACAAGAGAACTGACTAGTAAAATTCAGTATAGAATAGCTATTAATTAAGTATGTACCTGTGATTTGATCAAATGAAAAATGCCTGATATTAAAGGGAAATAATTAAAAATTTCTTAGAGATATCCTAAACCTTTTTTTTTAATCTAATTCTGTATGTAATAAAATAAGTGTCTTCAGAGAACTAAGTTACACAACATTTTAATTCTAAAATGGTCTATAGAAAAAGATTGATAGAGTGGTAGAAAAAGAAGTAAAGATGAAACTCAAAACTGAACAGCTATGAACTTATTTTTGGGAGGCCTTTTGAGAATGCAATAATTTGCAACTGCAAAGATAAGTAGGTTTCAGAGCCTAGCAAATGGAAAAAGTCTATTTATATGCTATTATATATAGAGAAAAGACTGTTTAAATATAAGGTACCTATGACTTGTGGATTTCCACATCACCTTCACAATTTGTAAATCTACATGTACTTTTCATTTTGTTCTCAATGCCAGTGACTCTACCCACTGTGGACCCCAAAATCTGTAAGTTGGAGAGAATGTGGCAGCCAAAGTAGACCTTCAGAAATTTTCAGTACAATTGTTCAAGCCCAGAGTAAGCATAATTAAAGATGTTTGGCTTTAAAGATATAGATATATTCCAAAATTGTCTTGTAAAGTCTCTCTTATTACCAGTGGCAAACAAGGTACTGATTATCAGAGGCTAGAGAATTTGTAAGCCAATGACAAGAAAGGAGGTAATATCCTTTTACTTAAATTAATTGTATTTCACATGGAAATCAGGAGGACACAATGAATAAGGAATTTCATAGTGCCAAAGTAACATAGCCACTTTGTGATTTGGTCATCACAGCTGAAGGTCTCCAGACAACTCAACAGTTAGTCATTTGGACCCAGTTTGTCTAAATACGTATTTGATCTTCTCATGTCATGACCCACAGCATGCAGTCAAGCATTGTGGTCTCCTTGGCTTTTTAGCTGCTATTATTCAGGGTTGTTTGATTATTAAGAGTACCGACTGCCATCGAATATGTGTTGTGGTCATGATTTACTCTCACTCTAGCAAAGAGCAGCAGTGTAGTGTCTATCCTCACAGCAGGAAATTTTCCTTTGTAAGATCCAGTTTCAACCCTTTGTTTGACTTATGGTCGTTGGGACCACATATGGGAAGAAAATCTGTTGACCCTCAAAATACAATTTGTTTTGGCCCTAGAAGTTTTCATTATTTAGTCTTTACCTCTGAGGTATGAGACAGAGATTAGAGTCTTTGGTTGAGTTTTTGATAAGGAAGATTAAGCAGGTGATCCAACAGCATGTTTCATCATAGCTAAGACTGTAATACATGTCTGAAATGAAAGAGTTGAGTGTTATTATGCAGAAAATTAACTGGATCTGAATTTGATTTGTTGTAAGTGAAATCTGTTCTGTTAAAAGGAAGGAAGGTTTGTTTTTTTTACTTTCTTCTGATCCTCCCTTCCTTTTTATTGAATTATGCCCACAAGTCTTTCTCCCATTTATTTGTTTATTTAGAGGAAGGTAGAATTTGTACATTAAAAAAAAAAAAAGCAAGACCTCATAATTGCTGTGATGAGGAACTTAAGAAAAATTGATCTTTTTAATGAAATGGAAAACACACAAGCCCTTCTTATAAAATACAACTGCTTTACTGACAGATTAGTATCTGTCACTTATGGTTCATTTTCTTGAACCCTTTCTATGTTGCTCTTAAGCTATTTTCTTTGTTTTTTAATATGTACCTTTCTCTTCACGTAATGTAAATAACAAAACAAAGTTGAAAGCAATAGAACTGTAATGATTTATTCTAGGTGAGATCATCGTCCTCAGAAATGCAGTCAACCTTTTCTCTTTTTGTGAATAAAAGACAAAAAGATAAACTTAAAGGAAATATCTGTAATATTCAGCTGTTTTTCAGGTACAGAGACATATTCATCATTCAGATTACTTATATGGGAGTAAAATTTTGCAAGAGAACATAGTGAGAGGAAAAGGCGGAATTGATTCAAACTAATCAATAAAAGATACTAGCTTTAGATTAGATATTAGGAAGAAGTTCTTTGCTGTGAGGGTGATGAGGCACTGGAACAGGTTGTCCAGAGAAGCTGAGATGCACCATCCCTGGAAGTGTTTAAGGCTGGGCTGGATGGACCTCTGAGCAACTCAGTCTAGCGAAACGTGTCTCTGCCCATGACAGGGGGGTTAGAACCAGATGACCTTTATGGTCCCTTCCGACCTGAACCGTTCTATGTTTCTATGAATTTGTAACACTTATTTTAACACATAATGTATGTAATTATGTGCTCCTCCCTCACTTGTTGCAGTTTAAGATACAACTGGTCAGAAGGGTTTTAAACTAATGTGTTCTAGACAATATGGATTACATCAGCACAAAGAAAAGGTACCTCTTGAGTCACATGAATCTAGAGAGCATTTGTGAAAAGAGATTTTCTATTTGTTGGAAGGTAAGACATTAATGGCACTTACGGTATGCTTGATCCTCAATATACCACAGTGGTTCTCAGATGCAGTGGAAACATACTGACTCCAAGCAATAAAGCAAGTTTAGTGCCTCATTTATGGTACTACCACCATTCAAGTGGTAATGTCATGACAAAGATCAAGGAGTAGTCTCCTCAAAGTGAAGAGGGCACTTTTCTCCACTTTTTTTAGGTAGGTTGTGGAGTTGAACCTTTCAAGCACAACATTTCCTGAAAACTTCAGTATTATGAAGACTGTTTTTGGAAAGGTGAATCACCTTGCAGACACATGACCAGAGCTCATTGAATTCAGAAACATGTAGCCTAAACTGCAAACTCTGGTTACTCTTGTGTTATGGTGGTGACAGGGTTTAATTGGACCTCTGTGCCTCGATTCAGAAACTGTCGAAGGAAAGCAACTGAAGCAGTTGTGCAGATGTCTCTTCCTGGTAATGAGAGGAACCTGGCAGGGCTAGTTTTAAGTAAAATAGCTAAAATAAAAGCTAAATTAAGGCTTTCTGACATGCGTGATCAGTGATTGGAAACCAAAGTCTTGAAATTAGTTGACATTTCATATGGCAATCAAAATGGATTCAATGAAGCGACTGAGATGTCCATTGAGGTCCTCTCCACCATGACATTCATTCAGAAGAAGTAACTCATCAGAGACACTTTGATGAAATCAGTTAAGACACTGTGGGAAAGTATCTTTTTTGGGAAAACGAATATACTTTGAAAGGTTTGAAGGTTTGTGTTATTGGTAGATTCTGAAGGTATTGGGAAATAGACACAATAGAAAACTGTGTTTGATAGCTGAAATCTAAGACAGGACAATTTTCAGTCTTTATAAACAAAAATTGATAGGCTTGATAAAACAGCTATGTGAGGCAGACATGAAACATTTCATATAAAATGAAATTACAAGCTAACTACAAGAAACATGGAACCAGAATAGAAATTCTTGTAACTCCTTCCAAGCAAACATTTTCCAAGTTTTAAAGACTCTAATGATGAAAACTGCAAAGGAATATTAAGCAGGGCAATATTTACATTAAACGCACACTTCCAAAACTTCAATGAAAATGTGCATTTAACACAACTCAAAAAGTTACTACATTTGTCCCCTACACATACATCTGTTCACTGCAATTACTCAGATATGCAGGGATAGAAAGATGAATTTGTAAATTCATCATCCTTTTCAGTATTGATGATCTGCAATAAGTATGAAATTTAGTGTTAATTATAGTCTGAAATGGGGTCTATTTTATTTATTTTTCGTTTACACGTACTACACAATTGTTTACACAAGTGAACTCTGTCCCTGTGTTGTGAGTGTTCTGCAAGTGTACTGTGTTTCACAACAAGTTGTGAACAAAGCTATTAATTTTTGTTTACATTTTTCTTTCCTTATGAAGACTTATGAAGAGGGGTCAAAAAATTAAAGTGAAAAAATTCTAAAATAATGTTTAAAAGTTTTATTTTTTTTTTCAAATCAATAGTTTGGTTTAAAATATTACATTTATTTTAAGCCACAAGCTAAAATGATGTGACATTCCCATATGGGACATTCAATTAAGACCGGGACTCAATGATTCTTGTGGGTCCCTTCCAAATCAGAATATTCTGTGATTCTGTGATTCTAAGATAACATGCAATGTTATCCTGGGATTGATTTTTTTTCTCTTTGAAATGATCTAAAACAGGGTTATTTATCAGAGTAAATATTTCTACAAACATAAACATGCTCAAATACTATTCCACCTTTCCTGAAATAGTAGTTAGCCATATGAAAGTTTTCCATATTAATTATTCTACTCCATAAAATATATAGGTTAGGGAATAGGGGTAAAAACATGCTGCCATATTGAACTCTTCCATTTCTGAGCATATGTAATAATGTTAACTGTGTCTTTTATGTGTTAATACACACATAAAATGGGGTTTTTTCCATGTCTTTTTCATTTTTCCCGTAGTTCCTTGTTTTTCCTAAGATATTGGATGCTTAATTCATGTAACTTCATTAGTCTCACACTGTCCCTGTAGAGCATCACTGTCACACAATGTCTTTTTTTCTCTATGCCATGCAACATCTCTTGAACCATCCCTCAGAGTTTGCTTTTGACAAGCCACTATCATGGCTGAACAGATGAACAGCAGAGGGCTCTACAGCGTGTTTCTTTTCCACAGCAGGAAATATCTACTCCCAGATTTCATCTTACACAATTCTTGTAGTGCTATAACAGGAGCGATATATTCCTGTTGAATTATGATTAAATAAATTATAATATAGCCAAACACTTTTGGACTTGAATATGTGATTTTTGCTAGCCTAACAAACAGCAATAACGTTGTTTTATTAAGAGAAGGTTGTAAGACTGCTTTTTGGATTCAAGGTGGTGCAGTTGCATGGAAGAATGGTGTCAAGCCTTTTACTCCTCCCAGGTGTACATCTACAGATGACAATGTCCAATAGTATTTAACTGGAGACTTGAAAAACAACCTCAGCTAAGTCTTTCCTCTTTCTCCTTATCTTCATTCATCTTTCAAATGCAACAAAAGCTAAATTAACCCATATTCTCAGCACCCAGGTATTAATATGGGAATTATCTGTTGCTAAAATTGAATACTTAAGAAAGTTATACACTTTTAGGTTCCTGTGTATGGTTGTAGAGTGAAAACAGAAATTTTGTGTCAGTATTTTCTGTCAAAATCCTTTCACGTAAGCCTGTGTAATAGACATGAGTCTGTATAATCACCATAGCCAGAGAAAATCTTGGTAAGCCTTTCTATCCAGAAGCAGATGTAAGGTAAAGCTAGAAGAGTCTCAGTGTAGTCTCATCTCAACAAAAAAACACTCAGGAAACTAACTGAATAAATAGAAACACCTGTCACTGTATGTATTGAGGAGTAACATAATTCACTGCCAATAACAAAGTAAATTTTTTCCTTATAAATGCAATGGTGCCTGAGAGATATCTCTGTTTCATGAGGTACTTTGAGAATAATTCAGGTTTGCAGTTCAGTGGACCAATAGAGAGAGAAGCTGAATGCTTCAACTAGGAATACAAAGAGTAAATATGATTTTCTTCCATATAAACAGAGTTATAAAGTCTCACTGTATATGTATTATAAAGCAGTGTGATTTATAACTCCAGCTGTGTTATGAACTCCTCTACTGTGGTGATTTATCAGTAAATGCATGTTAGCCACTGCTGACAACACTGTCAGTTTCAGGTACACATTCAATAATAATATTATCAGAAAGGTTAATGTCCTGTCAATCCAAGTGCAGCAAGAAACCTGAGTAAACTTCAAGAGACTTAAACATATTTGTAATGGATTTGTATGTGCGGAAGAATCTATAGGTCCTACAAGCACACAGACACCACATGAATGTATGCTTGTTTTTGCATTACCACATAGACAACAAACATTAATGAAAGTTGAAGAGAAATACTAGAAACAACAGCAGTGACATTTTCAAAGAAAGGTGTAAATCCCTTATTTCATTTTATGTGGGCTAAAGTTTGTATCAGAGAAACATGAGCCTTTGTGAGTAAGCTATGTACAATTGTTACAGAAAAAAAACTATTGAGATACCACCACTTATGCGTACAGCATAAGATATTGTCTCCTGTGCTCTTGCTGCTGACAATCAAACTAATAAGAGTTCCTCATTTACACAACAGCGAAACCAAGCTGTGTAACAAACTACTGAATACCATCAAATATTAAATATCTGATCCTCCAGACTTTCTTTGAAAGAAGACTTGCAGGGGACATGCAACCAATATTAACAACTCAGCTGGGGTAAATAATATCTCTAATTAGAATGATCAGTTCTGTAGGGATTGTCTGGATGTGGCCTTAGCTGATGCTCCACCTAACACCATTCCAGATGTGCTAGCAAGCCTTTACCAGCACTTCCATCAAACTATTATGGTATCAAAACTGCTCACTTTTTAGTCCATGACAGGTCATGAGAATTGGACAACAGAAGAGTTACTGGCATTGAAGGTGAATAAAGACATTGGGATTTCTGAGTAGGATAATCTTGGTGATGGCAATAAAAAGCAAGATTTCAAGACGTGAGAATAGTCAGAGGACCAGAAGAAACAAGCAATTTCCAAGAGGATATAATTTGTCTGACAAAAAAGTTTGTGTGTGTTGCATGAGGCAATGCTATTTGCATGCGTGCAAACCAAACCTTATCGATGTGCCTAATTCACAATTGTCTCCCTCAGGCATTTGAAAAACCTCACTGGGAATGTAAATGAACCACTTCTTTCAACAGAATATATTGTTGTTATTCTCTCTTAAAAGCAGACAAATGTCACTTGTTCATACAAGGGAAAATCAACAACCAAAAAAAACCACAAAAGAAATAATGTATGGACATTCCCAAATATGTGAAAATCAACAGAAAAGGAAAATATTTTAAACACTTAAGTAGCAAAATGCAATGGTTTCTAATCTTTGTAGTATGCCGCATGAACAAGCCATTCCTTATTTCAAGTACATTCATTGCTGATGGAATTTTCCATCTGCTGTGGTAGGATTTTAAATGGTTGACTGATACCTAGATCTGTAAGCAGCCTTGCAAAACTGGATCTTAGTATTTCAGGGAGTTCCAGCTCATATTTCTATAAAATTTATTCCCACAAAACTTATACAAAAATAAAGGTAATTTCTTGATCTGTGTTCTGCACTTTCTAAAACAGATTTCAGACCTAATTGTAAGAATGTAAACCCCTTGAACAACTACATGGAATATTATTGATGGGAAACTTGCAGTTTATTGAGGCTGTACCACCAAATGAATAGCTTTTGGTAAGTGTGAAAAACAAAAAAACCACCTTTCTGTGGAACACAAAAATTAGAACTAATTTCTCTTGAGTCATTCAAATAGGCTTTCCCTCCTTGGCTGATTTTCATCACAGTCATCCTCCTGGGAGTCAGAAAATTATTTCAGTCACCACTTTGCAATAAAGGACCTATGCAGTGTTTTAATGCGTCAGGTTCCATTCTACAAGTATATTTCTTTCTGTGGTTAGTAAGCAACAATAATGTCTATAAGGATAAGAATTGTATTTCATTTCTCCATTCTTAACTATGTGCTACCTTCTTTCTCTCCTCTTTCCAGTATTTAAATGCTTGCAAAACAGGTGGTGTAAATATTTCCTCATCCTTACATTAAGGCAACACACCCAGAATCTCTTCTGTATGAGGTCAGCCTTCAAGAGGTTGGTGGCAGCTGTGACTAGTGCGTGGCAAAAAAGTGTTATATTTTAGATATTATCATACTCATGTTTAGTATTAATAATATTGATAATTGAGGATAAAAAATACATTCCAGACACAGATGGAAACACACCTCAGCTGTCCTTTTACAGTGGCTCCTTACCATTCATTAAATTCCTTCTGGGTGCAACAAGCTCAAGCCAAACACTACTGCTGATGACAATGACGCAGATTAAACATGACTGTTTGTTCTACTCTTTTTTTCAAGTTACTTCATGGTTACTCAGTTGTTTATTCTGCATTGAGAAAGAAGGATCAAGGACAGTCTCTCTGAAGGGATTTGGTTTTGGGTGTAGTGGGTGCTATCAGTTCCCTCCTAGAGGATGTGTGCACATACTCATGTGTCCTTATGCCCTTCTCTCCCTCTGTATTGGGTCTGGCTGAGCTGGAGTTAATTTTCCCTCTAGTAGGCTCCATAGTGCTGTGTTTTGCACTCGTAGACACAAAGGTATTGGTAACATATCAACACTTTGACTACTGCTGTGCAGCATTGATACAGCGTCAGTGTTGTCTCTCTAACACTCTTCCCTCACCAGTAGGCTGGGGGTAAGCAAGATCATGGGAAGGAACATAGCCAGGATGGCAGGCCCAAACTGACCAAAGGGATATTCCATATCATACTGCATCTGCTCAGCAATAAAAGCTGAGAGAAAAGAGTAAGAGGAAGGGGCTTTCATTATTATGACATTTGTTTTCAATGCTATGCATACTGAAGCCTTGCTTCCCAGGAAGTAGCTGAACATCACCTGCTGATGGGAAGCAGAAAATAAATCTTTTATTTTTCTGTTTCCACATGTGACCTTTCCCTTTGCTGTATTAAATTGCCTTTATCTTCCAGACCTCATCCTGCCAAGAAGGGAAGTGGTAGAACAGTTTGGTGGGCACCTGGCAATCTGTCAAATCAACCCACCACACCTTTCCAGTTTTAAGTGTGTCATTTTAAAGAGCAGCTGCTCCTGAGTGTACATAGGGCTCTGCACAGCCATTGCCTCATCGCTCCATTACTGATATTCTCCAACAGAAATGCAGCAGCTGATGTTTTTGTTGTTAGCTTTTTTGCAATCCTTTGAAGTAGCTTATATACCACTATTTTGGAAAACCTTTTTTTTTTTCTAACAAACAGCGGGTATTTCTGGTGTCCACATCTTTCTGCTCAGTCTGTCTGACCACTTACTGTTCTGCTGTATTGTGACTCATTTTGCAAACAAAAATCAAAGACAACATGCTTCTCTTGGAGAGCTTGAGGGCAATTTTCAAAGGAAGAGTATTCAGATAGGCAACCAACTTTCACTGCCTTTCATTGGACTGAGCATCTAATTGCATTTTATACCTCTCTTTTAGGATGTAATAATCCTGTCTGGCAGTACAACTGGCATCAAAGAATTCCTCAATGATATCTATTCTCAGGTCTGAAGTCATTGACGAAAAGTACTTGCTCCCTTATACATTAGTTCTTACATTGTAACTATGAGTGTGAGCTAAGGAAGCAAAGGGTTAGCTCTCTGTTTTTTTTCCTGGGTCCTGTCAACCTTGACTAAATTCTTAACCAAAAAAAGTTGAAGTGGGGAGGAGAAGGGCAGACAGAGAAAAGGAGAAACAGAAAAAGTTCTCATGTCAGCAAATTTCCTAGAATATGAAAATTAAAAATGAAGGAAACTAATTTTTCATGAACTGCTTTTAGAATTCAGCTTCTTAAATCTTATAGCCTGTTTATTACACTGAGGACAGCAATTACTTTCCATGGAGGGTTGAAGCAGTAACTGATGTTACCAACCAAGTACTGATTAATACCTTATCCTGTGGGGCAAGTTTCTTGTGAAACTGATGCACTTAACGTGGCATTTCAGAAATGTTTTTCTTCTCATGTGAGTCATGTTTTAATCCACCAACTGTGATAAAATTTTCCTCTATTCAGAATAGAGGAATTCTATATCAGGCATTCATGCTTTTCTTCTAATGCAATCATACTTTTTAATATAAGTTATGACTCTCTATTTCAGCACTGAAATTCATAAAAATCAAATGCGTTAATGAAATCCAGAAGCAGTGACCAAGAAAGCTATTACAGAAAACACAGTAAAAAAAGAGTGACCATCTCATGATCAAGCAGACCACCAATAGCTTTTAAAGAAGTGGTTTGCAAAAATCTGTACCATTTATTTATGCTAGTAACTCAAAATATTTATAAGAGAAACCGAAATGTCTTTTTAACAGGCATGACTTACAAAAATGTATGTCCTGGTACAGCAGAATCATTGCAACGTGTAAAAATGAACGGGTGTACAATAGGGCTGCTACTTGGATGCCAGGAGATCAGGAGTGTATTTGCATTACTGCCTGGTATCTCATAACTGAAGCGTTTTATAGACATGAGCAGACAGACAGAGATGTTTCACAAAGTTGAATTCAAATAGTGACCAAAAATGCAATTTTCCTAATGATGCCACTGGAAGTGTTGTGTGACTTGATGTCTGATATTAAGTACCTGTTTTGTCCATATGTATACAAAAAATATTGTAGCTTATCAAGAGCGTAAGGGATGGTAAAGATGGGACTGAAAGAACATGAAGGAAACAAGGGATAGTAAAATGGCAAGGGTATGCTAGATGAGTGTACATTTGAACTCTAAGATATGAAAGGGACTGTAGTAAAGTATGTGATACTGAGTTCCCATCCAAATGTCTGTTTACCTCCAATTTGGAGGTAAAACACTATAAATGGGGACAGTGCATCAGCCCATTTCTGTGGACTCCAGGATACAAACATGCTCCTCATGCTTTGTTGATTTCTTGGCAGAAACCTGCATTCAGTTCAAAGTGTATCTTAGTAAGGTATTAAAATTGTGCGTATAAGCACTCAAATGTACAGCCCACCAATCATACAATCCACCAGTGGATCAACTGTACTGTTGATATAAAATTTCACAGCTCAGATCCCACCTGAGTAAATGCATTCTTGCTAAGGATCAGGCCAATGATCTCTGTTGTGCTGATGTTCTTTGTTCTGGAAGAAACAGCAAATGTTGGGAGAAAGACACTGATGGAAAGAAAAATGGGGAGCCCAAAGACATGTGGTACCAGGGCCCTGATGACACAAACAATACACTTGACCAGGGTCCTCTGGAGTCTCCTGCTCAATGGCCCAGTGGTTGCATCTTAGCTCAGTCTAGAGCTGTCTGTCCCTGTTGAAACTCCCTTTCAGGCTTATGGGGTTCATTGAGGTTGCAGGGTTCCTCCATGAGGCAAGTAGATCAGGGTCTCACAGCCAGAATAACTAAAGCATCCTACATAACTGCCCAGCAGTCTGTGATTTTCAATGTACTGTCCCATTGATGTATCACATAATTGTTGTCAAATAAAATGAGGCAAAAAAATCATTAGCACAAAGAGAGATGCAATTTCTATAACTTCCATAAAATACTTTTTCCTTTTTTTTAAATTGCGAATTTAATTTGCATAATTTTCTAATGCTCTTCATTTTTTATAATAATAATTCATTTTCATCAAAAGTTAGTTCACACAGCTAAAATGCTTTTATCAAAAATTCTCATCTATGCAAGCCAATGTAAATTTTTTAAGTGTGCCACATATTTTTAAAGGAGGAGTAGCACTGCACTCCTTAAGGATACTCAGAGAGAAGGTGTAACTAATCACAGCCCTGGTTTACCTTTTCATGCATAGCAGATATTCCCAAAAGTGAAACACCATATTAAAGTTCATGCTGAAAGAGAATTGGTGGGAGATCTATTGTTTGACATCTGTCTTGGTTGTAGGCATTACGGACAGCAGAATTAAACATAAATCTTTTAAAGGTAATCCTTTTCCTACAGCACTGCATTTTCAGCTGTATAAACTGCAGGTTTTCTTTGAACAAAAATGAAAAAAATTCAACATATATCTGTGACCATCTCCTCCTGTGCAGATTAGAATATTGGTAATAGGAGGAGCTTTCTCTCCCAGAAACCTCTTACCTGTGACACGATACCCGTTCCTCTCTGCCCTGAGGTCCTGTTTCCCCTGATAGCCCTCCCTCTGGTCCTACTGCAGCAAAGATCCCATGCTTTTGATTCTTTCTTTACACTACTGCTGATATACTTGTCAGAATTTTTTTCCAAAAACTGCATACACATGGATTACTCTGAGTGTCAAGATTAGTGCTGTAGCAACTTTCCACTTGTTGTCCAAGTACAAGTGCAACAGCTGCGTACAGTGGATGCTCTTCTTCATTGTTTTTATAATTTCAGATTGCTAATCAAAGCCATATCTGGTTGATAGAATAAAAAACCTCTTGTACTTATCTTGAAAGGGTAGAGAGAGAGGGGATATTCTTTGTCACTGGCCAAAGTTACAGCAGTCTGGCATCTTGCCCCAACTACAGCAGTAAAACTGTATGGTGATGGATCCCATCTGTGCACACTCAGCCAGCTGTACACAGAGCAGAAAACCATCAGCCAACTGTCAAGCTTGGCCTTACTTTCCTGAGTGGATAAGGCTCCTTTTAAAAATAAGTCTTGCAGTGTCCAGAAGTTATTGCCACAGTTTGTGAGACTCTAGCCTCTTCTAAATAGAAGGAAAAGGACAGCATCTTCAGCACCACTAGCTGGTACCTCTTAGGGAATGCCAGATCTATCATGATGTCCACATATGTCTCTTTTTCTTGTAACTTTACTTTAGTCTACAGAGAGGCCTGATTATTTTTGCTGTTAATTTCTATATCACTGACTCTCTAACCTAACTTTTTATGTCAATTTTACCTTTTACCTGTTGCAGGATAGATACTCAGTGAAATTACGATTTCACCTTAACTAGGATAAATGGAGGAGGCTACGAAGTGCCAAAATTTGACCTTCCTTATGGCCCAAAGTGAAACAGTAGACTCAAGCAGGCAACCTACTGACACCCTGTGAAAGAAATAGAAGTATATAATTTTAGCTGATCTTCCACAGCAATTTTTTTCCCTGCTCTTTTTCTTTATCCCGATACAAAACAGTCAGGAGGAAGACAGAGTCAAAATTTGCAACTTACTCAATATTTCTTCAATTTAAATTTTTCAGGGAGTGCAGCCTTCATGTAATCTGCTCACAAAAACAAAGAACAAGCAGCGTGTTTTTTGGTTTTCTCTGAAGATGGAGAGTAAATGTGTATAGTCTGGAATCCTCATGTGATGCCCATTATCACAGTATCTGAGTGCTTTACAGGTCATCATATGCACAGCTATTGTGTTTTGTTTTTTTCTAAGTCTACAATTCTACCTCAATATGTAATATATTTTTCAATGATTCTACTGAATCAACCAATTATTTCTAACTTATCCCTTTGATCCCCTTGAAATATACACTTTAACACACTGTGCATTAATGTCTTGAACTTCTTTAGGCAACAAACAGGTCGAACGGGAATGAAAACGTTATTACGTATGTTTAGCATTTTAGATATGTGTCCATTTCATTAGCATTTAATAGGTAAAATTGTCAAATTTTTTGACCTACAAAATGCAAAAGTAGAACAGAAATGTTTACTTTGAGATTGCAAATGCCAAGGAGGTCTTACCTGGGAAACTAAAAATACAACAATTTTAACTAGCAAACGAAGAAATAGAGAATAGTAAAAATTAGGAATTATTGTTATTTTCCACCCTGAAATGGTGGACTCTCTGAACAACAGGACTCTGTATATAACCCAGAGGCAGTCCTGATTCGGAAATGAACATTTCCTCATTTCTAGTGCCAATTACATTCATTTGCCTTCACTTTTGTGGGAAAGGGAGAGCTGGAAGGGGAAAAATAGCATGGGGAAAAAAAAACAGACAGAAAAAAAAAAGAAGCCTGGCAGCCGTGTTCTCACCATCCTACGATGTTCTTTTTAAGATCTGAATAAGGTTTGTTCAGATCTCCATATTCCTTTGTTAAGGCACAGCTCCTGCAGTTGGGAATTCTAGTACTGAAATGGTTATTACCACTTTGCTACAGGCACCTATTATTCTAGTTATCTAAAGACAGGGAGAGACAAGACCCTGCAAAAATGAGATTTTAATCACTCTGTTGTTTTATTTGATACTAATTTTAATAATTTCCCCCCCTTGAGCCTCATTTCTATTAAATTACAAGACATAAAAAGGATACTAAGACCTGCAAGAGGTTTCTGATTTAAACTTCTGAAGGTGGATACTGTAGGAATAGGTGCCTGGAAGAACTTTGCATTGTAAATCCTAAAGCTCCTTTTCTATCTGAAATCTTTCTGTGTTTGTGGAGCTATACATTTATTTATCAAACAGTCTTACAAGGTACATAAACAAAGAGTGCTCAAATGCAAGAAATTCATTTTCCATCTCTAAAATCAAAAGTAGGCAGGAATTTTGACTTGGCACACTGTGTAGCTATGTTTCTATTGTAAACTTATAATGGTTTCAAAGGGACTGTGTTGGTACATGTATGTGGTCTTTTCCAACCTACACACTTCTCATTGGTTCCTTAATTTTACGTTTCTCTCTTTTTTTTCTATGTCTCATAGCTGTATGCTGTCCCTCATTACCACTAGATTAAAAACATGTGGAAATATCTTTCACCAAATAGCCTTAACAAAATAACATAACAGAACAAGACAAAATAAGAAACATGCTAAACAACTATAAGGGAAGTCCAACACTTAGTTCATCTAAAAACTGAATTCTGGTCTACATAGGAGGTAAAATTTCTTAGCTTCAGTAAATATAAATAGGAAGAGATCTCACCTAGAATTTGAGGCAATAATTTAGAAGAAATATTTTGTGGAATGAACACTTATTTTTCCAAACCCCCATAATAACAATGTGCAAATCACTGTTTTCACTGCATGATTGATTAATATAAATTCTTATTAAGAATTTTTTTAATATATATACATACATATACATATATAGATATAGAATAGATATAGATATAGATATAGATATAGATGATATAGATATAGATAGATATAGATATAGATATAGATATAGATATAGATATAGATATAGATATAGATATAGATATAGATATAGATAGATATAGATATCGATATAGATATAGATGTACATATAGATATACATATAGATACATATAGATATAGATATAGATATAGATATAGATATAGATATAGATATAGATATAGATAGATAGATATCTCAGCATTGATTGCCTGCTTTCGTTACTACACAGCTGTGTCTGGCCACATGATGCACATTACATCCCTGATAAATATTTCTATTCTCTTCAAGAAATTCCACCTGCCTGATGTGTAGTATAGGGTCTTGCCTAAATCTCTTTCTTGAAATCTTTTTCCGTCTGTGTTTTCATGCTGACAAAAATAGGGAAAACGTAATAAAATAAATCATAATATTCCAAAAATAGAATGTGGCAGATTAGTCTCTTATCTTCTTTGTTAAGGTTAGCTTTATTTCTAAAACATGCCACTCATCTAGATTTTTGTGAAATAATATGGGAAAATATGAATTAAAATGAAGAAAAGGATTTTCAGCAAAACTGAAGAACATAAAGAACAGTCTGAAGACTGTGCAGAAAGGGTAGATGGCAGGAGTTAGGACTTGAAGACAGAATTGACATTTGTCTAAGCATTCGTTTTATTTAATATAGTAGTAATGACTAAGGCATGAAGCATTGTAGGACGTTATTAAATTGCCTAGACAAAATACATTAGTGAAGTTTTAAAGATGCATTGGAGATCAGAATGCCATGCAGCCTTGAGGACTAGTGGAATAGATACTAGCAGTGATTGAGGCCTAAAATATAGGAGGTTCCATCCAGGTCTTCGTACTGGATGTGAAGCATATGGTCATTTTAGAACCAGTGTTGGAATAGGATTGAACATGGCAGTCACTCAGCTGTGTTTGAACTGCAAGTACTAACTCAATGATACCAAAGTAATTTTCTTCCTTCCTTCCTTGTTATCCTTGGGAAGGTATCTTCAATGTTGCGTTGTAGAAGAAAATCCACTATTAGTGACAGCAAAAAATAGACGTCATCCATACCAATGCAATTAACTCAATGCTTTTCAGAGCAGAAAAATCAAATGTTAGACAGTCTATTAGTGATACTGAATGATATTTAAATCATATTAAAATTAACATCCAGAGTCACTGACTTCAGTGATATCCAGATTTCAACTTCTGTTTTTCATGGAATGAGTGCTCCTGAAAAGGGAAACAGAGTTCTTCACAAAATTCTGGCACTAATAACATTGCTCTAGGAAAAAAACAACAACAATCAATCATCCCAAAAATAAAGAGCTAGCAAAAAGGATATAATTCTCACACACTTTACTGAGCAGTTCAATTGTTACTGTAATTATCCTGAGTATAGTCCACAGTTTTAAAAACATCAGTGATTTTAATTCTGAACACAACTGTGATGATAATGAATCACTACACACATTCCCATATGTCTGCTAGACTGTGTAAGATCAAAGCTGAGTAAAACTAGCCTTTCTCACTATTTTGTCATCATCCTTTACCCTTATAGGCATGAAAATGGAAATTTTCCCCTGTTATAGAGAGATAATGTTGCTATGGTTATAATTCTGTAAAGGTAAAGTAGATTTATCAAAATAATTGGAGGCATGATTCTACATTAAGGTCAATGATTGCAGAGACAGACTGAAGTGAAATGAGTGAACTTTTCATTTGCTTTTTTGTCCCCCTTTACTTCTTCCCCTCCTATGAATGGATAATCATCTAGCATATGCTGATAGAGGCCTGTCCAGGGAATGACATATTAAACCTTAGGTCTGAAATGTTAATGCATCAATTAATGGGAATACCTGAAGCTCTGGAGACATACACAACTCAATTTTACAGGACCCTTCTACAGTTTAGGTGGTGAAGATGGGGAGATACACAGTGCTAAAAGCATGTTAAGAAACTTTCATGGTTGTGTATATTTTTGGTTGTGTATTCTATTGGTACTCAGTGGAGTTCATGCTGATGGATATCGACATAGCTGGTTATGACCTAAGTTAATTAATTTACTGCTTTCCTGTGGACATGTACTTCAAATATCTTTGAGTATTAAATAAAAAAATTACATGAAATGTACATGGCCATTAGTAACTGATTTCTTCTTTATGACTGTTATTGACATCGAAGATACAAAAACAGTGCTGTCCTAATTTCTTTCTATTAGTTATATTTGTGTTCTAAAATATTAACCAGGTAAACTGGTTTAGTAAAGTGCCCAATGTTTTCCTATTGTAAGAAATTATCTTCAATATTTATAATTTTGCAAAATTTAAGTTTTTTCATCTAGATTGTACATACAGCTTTCACATCTTTATCCTTCCTTTTTTTCCCCTGTGATAGGTGGTGGTTAGATTTTTCTGAATGCGAGTTAGCAAGAATATGTACTGCATGTCCTCTTAGAAACTGCAACGATTTATCTATTTGGTTCTCTTGAGACATTCCGCAATGCAAGTTATCCCCAGGCATTGAAAAAATGAGTGTACCTCTAATCATATTTGAGGAAATTCAAAAATTAAAGTGATTTGGTCTTGAAAAGCTGTCCTTTCCTGGTCAGTAAAGTTCTTCTGTTTTGTAAGGATTCAATCTGTGGAACATAAAGAATTACCATCAAGCACAGTAATGGAGACCGGGAAAGAAATCTCATTTGGATTCATTATAAAAACTGCATTCAAGTACATTTACATATGTTAGGAAAAAATGGTCAGGGTAATCCTGTTTTCTTAAGAGAAATTTTCAATAGGAATATTTTCTCATTTCAATTTTTATTAAATCTTCTCTTATGAGGCTGGATGCTTGGGCAGGGATAATTAGTAAATATTTTGGTATCTGGGTGACAATAATTGAAATATCTTTCATGGACTTTTTCCATGAAGGTAAACAAAAATCATTTCAGGACAAGTAGAGCTGAAAAGTGAAATTCCTCATTTAATCAGAAAAAAAAATACTCGAAACAGAATTTTCATTCAATTTTAAAACATAGTCAGTTCTTTCACCTATATATTGGCTGTTTTCATTTAGTGACATGTTTATTGTTTCTTTCACATTGTAAGATGTGAATTTCCTCTGTCGTAGGTTTGGTAATGTACAGGGTACTGTAGGCTGCAGTTATGTGCTAGAAGAAGCATGCCAGATGTCACCTGATCCAAAAGATTTGAAATTTTGTCACTTATAACTACTGTGTGTCTATGAAGAGATACTGTTTTCTGGATACCTACCACACTGCTTTTCCTTTGAGCAGCAAAACAGCAGTGGTAGTTCTGGGAATCTACAAAGGTCATAGTGGTCAGGGGAAAAGCAGTAAGACTGTAAAAGGTAGTAAACCAAGTTTTCCCTTTTTCTTTGTTTCTTGGTGCTTTTCATGTGACTTCAATTAATTATACACAAGCTTTGTACTCAGTGGCTATTCAAAATCAAAATAAGACATGAATTTATATTTTGAAAAAAAACCAAATTTAGCCTTATAGCCATTCAGCTATCAAATTTCATTAGAGTTTTGCTGGTATGACAGACAACATAAAATCTATTAATTATTTGAGAATAAGCTCAACCTGGAGAGACAGAGTGCTTATTTTCTGTGATGGTATTAGTTGATTTTCTTGCTACCAGTTCATGTCCTTCCTTTGATTCCCTATACTTTGTGATGTACATCCACTCAATGCCAAAAGACTCTGAGCTTCTAAGGAGTCTTTTTCCCCTCACAGTTTATCACAATTGCTTTATGTTTAATGAATGGCTTACTACTTTTCACACCAGGACTGAATATGACCATGAGACTACGATTTGGAAAAAAATTATTAATTTATTTAGCTCATCTGCCTGTGGATGTAGATTGGTTCCCTCCTTTACAAGGATAGCACTACTGTGAAAAACCAATTATTTTTCTTTAATAGAACATACACATTTATTTTAATATAAATCTACAGTATGCCATTGAGAAGTTTATCTCTCACCACGTAGTTCATAATGCATACTGTGTTTCCTACTGGAGCTCAACCTGATATATGTGATGTAAACTCAAGACTTCTGTTTTTTTCTGTGCCTTGTGAATTTGGTGCTCTTGAAGAACCAAAGGATCATGTCCAAACTCTAGGCCTCAAAATGGTACTTTTAGACTGTTCTGTGCTAGTCCATTCTGTTCCGCAAACACTCAAAAGTTTTGAAATTATTTAGATTATCAATTCAATCCCCTCTTGCAAATCTTAAAACATTTTTATACCAATTTTAGGTGAAAATATAATAGATGCTTAATTTATGTGTTCCTTATTTTTTCCAGTTCCCAGTTGATATGTTTTCCAAATTGATGTCTAATTTATCCATACTTTTACTGTACCATCTCATGTGGGAGCCATGGGCTCTGCAGGTATCTGCTTGTTTAATTTTGTGTTGTACATCTCCTTAAGGTTGGTCAGAACCAAATCACTATTTTAAAATTATAGCATGCCATAACGCTGTTGCTTTCTCAAGAAGATGTTTAGAGTGTTGCCAAGTTTTGTTCTTGTCAATAAATAGCCTGACCATTCAGACCCAATATTGTAAGTAACATTTTCAGCCTTCATCATTCCTAAGTTAGTGTCACCTAAAATGATATTTCCTATTACATTAACTTGTTCAAGAGATATTTTATTGATTTAAAAGATTTACCAATTGTTGGATAAGCAGAGACCACCATCCATTTTACTTATGATCTGTCCTTTATTCAGTATTGACAATTTTCACTCTATCCATGAAAGCTGAGTGCTTTGTCTTTTAATCACTGCTTATTTTTTGATGATGTCCAATCATTAAAATTCAAAAAATACCTTCCTGAAGTAAGATTTTTAATCAACAAAAATAACAAAAACTGATCTGTATTTTTAATTACAGTGTTATCAATTGAGGGGAGTGAGATAACTGATCATAAATTCAACACTAGTTTTAGTTCATAGAAGTATAAAATCATAGAATGGTTGGGTTGTAAGGGATCTTAAAGATGATCTAATTTCAAACCCCCTGCCATGGACAAGGACAGCTTTCACTAGAACAAGCTGCTCAGGGCCCCATCCAACTTGGCCTTGAACACTTCCAGGGATGGTACATCCACAACTTCTCTGGGCAATATGTGCCAGTGCCTCAATATCCTCATAGTAAAGAATTTCTTCCTAATATCTAGTCTAAACCTATTCTCTTTCAATTTGAAACTATTTCCACTTGTAATGTTCATCCCCTTACCTGCTTTATTAATGAGGTTTGCCCTGACTCAGGTGCAGCACCTTCTACTTGATCTTGTTAAATCTCATGAGATTCCCATGGGCTCATTTCTTGAATTTGTCCGGGTCCCTCTGGATGGCATCAAATCCTTCAGGAGTGTCAACTGCACCACTCAGCTTGGTGTCATCAGCAAATTTGCTGAGGGTGTACTCAATCTCTTCCTCTGTGTCTATACTAATGAATACAATACACAGGTCCCAGTATAGTCCTCTGAGAGAGACCACTTGTCACTGATGTCCAATGGGACAGTAAGCCATTGACCACTACCTGCTGGATGCAACTATTCAACCAATTCCTTATCCATTGAACAGTCCTCCCATAGAGTCCAGGTCTCTCCAATTTAGAGAGAACAATGTTGGGTGGACCAGGCCATAGTCTTTACAGAAGTCCTGATAAATGATATCTGTAGCTCTTACTTTGTCCACTGATGTAGTCACTCCATATTAGAAGGCCACTAGACTGGTCAGGCAGGACTTGCCCTTGGTGAAGGCATGTTATCTGTCCCGAATCACCTCCCTGTCCTGCAGGTGCCTCAGCATTGCTTCTAGGAGGATCTGTTCCATGAAGTTCCCAGGCACAGTTGAGGCTGACAGGTTGGTAGTTCCCAGGATCCTCCTTTCTACCTTTTTTAAAGATGGGTACAATATTTCCTTTTTTTCCAGTCACCTGGGTTTTCACCTCAGTTCCATGACTTCAAATATCATGGAAAGTGTCTTAGCAACTGCATCATCCAATTCCCTCAGGACTCTGGGATGCATTTCATTAGGTCCCATAGATTTACGTGTTCAGCTTCCCAAGTAGTCGTGAACCTGATCTTTATACACAGTGGGAAAGACTTTGCAACCCTAATCTCCATCCTGCTGTCCATCCACTCAACAGGTGTGGGAAGAGAGGCTGCCATCAAAGACTGACACAAAAAAAGTTGTGTACCTCAACCTTCTCTTTATCCGTTATCAGTTTTCCAGGATTGTTTATCATGGGATGTACAATTCCTTTGACTTTCATTTTCTGGTTAACATACATGTAAGAAACCCTTCTTGTTATTTTTTCATCCCTTGCCGAGTTCAGCTTCAGCTCTGCCTTGGTCATCCTCAACCCATACCTATACAACCAAACTTCATTCCTATACTCTTCCCAGGCTACCTGTCCTTGTTTCCACTACTGATGCATTTTTATTTTTCCCTTTAGTTCGACCAGCACTTAACTACTCGAAGATGCTGGTCTTGTTCGCCTTGCGTAATTTGTGGCTCCTGGGGATTGCTAGCTCTTGCCGTCTATGGAAGACTGCCTTAAAGACTGTCAGCTCTGTTCTGCTTCCTTGCCCCTGAGGGAAGTATTCCAGGGGATCCTGTTGACTATTTCCTTAAAGTGGTGGAAGTTTGTTTTCCTAGAGTTTAGGGGACTACCTTGAATCCTTACCTGACCCATATCCCTCAGGACTGCAAACTCCACCAATGCACAGACCCTGCAGCCCAGGCTGTCTCCAGTCTTGACATCCTCCTATTAGTTCACTTGCATTGGCATTCAACAGATCCAGCACTGAATCATCTCTGGTAAGGCTTTCTATTACCTGGGTCAGGAATTTATCCTGCGCTCACTCTAGGAATCTACTGGATTGCCTACAGCTCTCCGTGTTGCTTTGCCAGAAGATGTCAGCATGATTGAAGTCCCCTAACAGCACAAGAGCCTGTGAGTAAAACCTCTTGTAGCTGGAGGTAGAAGGTTTCATCAATAAGCTCTGCTTGATCAGGTAACTGGTAGTAGACAC
This sequence comes from Corapipo altera, assembly GCF_003945725.1. Classification (NCBI taxonomy): domain Eukaryota; kingdom Metazoa; phylum Chordata; class Aves; order Passeriformes; family Pipridae; genus Corapipo; species Corapipo altera. Next base: position 1,123,253 of record NW_020884949.1, read on the forward strand.
CAACCACAAGGTTCCCTTTCTTACCTTGGTCTCTGATTCTTACCCACAGGCTTTCAATCAGTTTGTGGCTGTGCTTCAGAGACAGCTCTTCACACCCAATCTACCTCTTGATGTAGAGGACAATCCCTTCTCCTCTCCTTCCTCCCCTGTCTCTTCTGAACAGCTTGTAGCCATTGATACTCACACTCCACTCATGAGATTCATCCCAGCAAGTTTCAGAAATGGCAATGAGGTCATAACTTTCTAGCAGTATGGTGGCTTCCAAATGCCAAACTCGTTATTATTGTTCTACTTCATAGCATTAGTTCTAATCATAACTAATGAGTCTAATGAGTATACATTTGGATGTAAAATTATCATTTATTTAAACTGACAATGCAAAAATATCTTGCATTTGTTTCCCCAGCAAGAAAACAACAAAGTGTAGGAAAGTAATCTAGATCTCTTCAGAAGATTAATCACTTGACAGAAGTGATACCTACAACCTTTTAATACAGAAAAGAGCCAACAAAACAGTGTTGGGGGAAAGAGCAGAAAAGAAGGTCATATATCAAAATTCAAGAATTGTAGGAAAGAATTGCAAAAGGTGAACTGATACATGTTTTGGAAATCATATTCATACTAAAGCAATGTGTTTTTCAGGCAAATGCTGTTATGTGGGGAAGATGTGGAAGAGATTAAAAATACATTCTCAAAAATTGAGGAACTATATTAAAAGTGCTCTACTTAAATATAAAATACAAATATACATATTTATATTTATATAAAATACATTAAAATTGTCTTACCTTTTAGTGAACATGACAGAATGGAAAACAGCAAATAAAGGTGGGCTGGCAAATGAAATTGGTGTTCTGAAAATGGAAGTTACTATGACTGAATTAGAAGAAAATCTCAAAGGATTTAATGCGTTCAGGTATAAGCAAGTTTGAAGCTACAACCCAGGATCTTAAATAAGTAATATATGACTACCAAATAGCAAATTGTTTCGACTAAGCTAAGCAGTCAGAATAATGTACCTGGAAAAGACCATGAAATGCCTGTGGTTAAGAGAAGAGAAAGAAAAGACCCAGAAAGATAGAAACCCATTAGCATGATCTCAACGGTCTTCAGAACCTTTATGCAAATCTTGAAGGAAAGTTGATTAAAGACTTTGAGGAAGGAGGGAAAGTAAACTGTTACATAAATTATGTAGCCAAATTAGGCTATATTAACCTGATACTTTGCTTTGATGTCTTGTCTTGTAGACAATAGGATTTCAGTCAATATAAGCTACTTAGGTTTAGTTAAGCATTTAAAATAGCAACACAAGCAAAATTGTCAATGCAACTGGAAAAACGGGCTTTAGTAGACAACCCCTAAAGAACTTACCTAAGCAATGATGCTGAAATAGCAGATATTTGCTCAAAGAAGCTTCTTAGTGATGATTCTCAAGGTTGAAGCTTGAGACAACCATTTTAATAGAACATGAGAAGGTTTGGATTACCTTGAAGACTGGAGCCAAATGGATAAACAGAATTAAAATCTATAACAGCGAGTGCAAAGAAATGTTTCAAGTTGCCAGTATTTTTACAATAAATTTTAATCCAATCGGATGAAAAAAAGCAGCTGTAATGAGTTGCAGAACTACTGTGAATCCTTAGTATGTTGATGTGAAGAACGTAGATGTGATATTAGAATAATTCAAGTGACATATTCTCTGTGAAGTTATGAAAGCTCTTAGCAGCACAAGGAACTGGGGAAACCCATCTTGTACTATTAAATAATAGCTTCACTGAAAATCTGGGGATAGGAAAGAATATCAAGTGAATGGAAAGATACCAGCTGAGAGGAGACTAATAAAGTAGGGCTTAGTTGGCACAAACACAAACATGTATCTGCCTATGAATTTGTTCAGTACAGTAAAAGAAAGTTTGCACTGCAAAATGTCAGAACAATGAGTTTTAGAATACTCTGCAATAGTAGGAGACATAGAAGAATGGCCCAGGAGGATCTTTCCTGTGCGGAGTCCTACACATTAATTACTCACTGGCTACCCTTTTCAATAGAACTGAACTAGCCCAAAGCTCCTCAAATAGAGATAATATATTTAGATACCAATTATAATTCCAAGCTTCATCAAACTATTGCAACATTAACTTCAATGAAAACATTCGTAAAACTGAATTTATGGGAGAATATCCATAATAATATCAGCTAAAAGCTTCCCTTCGATAATGAAGTTACATTTTGGATTTATTTTCCTCTTAAACTTCCTCTTTCTGATACTGAAGACACTAGTGTAGGCACCACTCAGAACTTCTGTGGTGAGGTTTGGACTGAAGGAATGTCCTTTCTTCTTTCGTATTTTGGCTATTAAATGATAAAATAGTCTGTAAGAGGTCTTCCTGTCAAAGGAGTCGCTAGAAACTGACTGTTGAGGCTCTGTAACAGGAATAGATGTTGAAGGTAAGAGATAGCTTTGCCATCTTTCTCTATACAGGTCAGCACAGTGCCACAGAGATTAAATATAATTTCACAGAAAAAAACCCAAACCAAACCAAACAAACAAAACAAAACAAAAAAAACCAAACAAACAACCCCCCAAACAAACAAACAAAAACCCAAACCAAAAACAAACAAACAAACAAAAACACAACAAAAAAAACAAAACAAAGAAAATCATTTTAACTGAACCTGGAATTGCAGCATAACATTCTTCTCTTATTATAGAAATTTTCTTAAAGTAGAATGTTCTAAATGATCATGGAAAGTTATTTTTTTAAAAAAAAATTTTCTCTCATTCAGTTTAATCTTCATGGTATAAAACTGCATCTCAGAAATATTTCCCATATTTTCCTTTCCTTAAGTTTTAAATTTGTTAACTATTTTCCCTAATTAATATATGAAGATGCATATAGCATTAGAAATACATATAGCATTAAAAAAAAAGAAAGTAGAATAAATGAATAAATTTAACAATTATGACTAAAGAAACAAAGAGAAAAGTTTTAGATACTTATTTTAAAATTAATCCACCTGATTTCCCTTTAAAATGAATTTGGTTTGTACAAATTTATCCTTGCTCACTTTTTGCCTATAATCCCATTAAAATCCCTGGGAGCTCTAGAGACAGTATAGTCCTAAAGTATAGTCCTAAGTCTTACCTCAATCACCTATACGTAATAAGGTTTGAATTTTCCCCTGAATCTCAACTTGATGTCTAAAATTCTCATTCAACACTGTGTCAGAGTTGGAATTTGTGTGATAATTTTATAATTGCACGTTTCTTTTTTTTTTCCTTATCCTCAGTGGATTGAATTTACCTTTAAATCTAAAAATGTTGCTTAGTGACATTTGTGCATTGTGGGCAAAAATTAAAGCACTTTCATTGAAACAGAATGTGTAGAAGAGAGAAGAAGGTTGACTTGAAGTGAATCTAAAAGTCAGAGCAGACTGTAACTGGGATGGAATTACACTGGGTAACGGTGCCTGAACATTGCAGCTACTAATTATAAATCAAATTATGTCCACGGGGGTCTCTATCTACAAAGCTGAAGCAACATTTCTCCAGCTCTTTCAATGCTAGAGCAAGATAATGTAACACACGAGGTCTCCAGGGATGCTGTTGCAAGTAAAAGGAGAAATGTGTTTTTCTTCAAGGGTTCCCCGCTGACACAGACCCCTCTGGGCCAGAAAAAGAAATTCATAAGCAATCAACTTAGCCACCGTTAGTCATGGATGGGGAATATACATGACAGTTAGGGATTTTTGCTACAATAACTCCAGTTTGCCAAAACTTTGCAAAAAATAAATAATTTCCTTCTTTGTAATAAAATTCACCCTCCTCCACAAAACATGCAAAACAGAGGGGCAGTTTTTGAGTATGATTCATCTTTCAAATCTCCAGATCCAGAAACAGGCTCCAAGTTGTTCTATTGAAACTATCAGTTTCATAAATATTAACCATTAATTAAAATAAAATGTAACATGTCCTGCAAATAAAGTCAGTGTGCCATAGTAAGACTACATTTAGATGCTGTGCAATTTTGACTTTAAAGGCAAAAACACAATGCAGAGAGAGAGAATAGTTTCCTAACATGTAGTTACTCTATAGTCTAAATAGTCAAGAGTGTGATTTTGATATTGATATAGGTATCACTGTCACATCACTGAGCAAATATGAATGAACAAGCATATGGGTTCCCTACCAAGCTCAACAGTCAGTATAAAACCATGGCTTTAGATCATGTTAGCAAGGGCAATTAAGATACCTGAATTCCAAAAATAAAGTCTAAAGATCTATAAATGTTATAGAGCAATATTTCCACCAGTTATCACTTCAAGTTACATAAACCTAGCAAATCTACAAGTACTTTTCATTGTGCAGAGTACATAAAATGTCAGACCACTTACAAGATGAGGTAAGCCATCTCCCCACAAGATTCCTGGCTGCTGCTTCTGCCTGAGGAAGGTTCCTGAATAGATTTTGTGTACAGGAAAATATTGTGGTAAGTGGAAGATGTTTTCCACAACCCTAGACAAGAGGCTTACCACCCAGTGACTTTTCCTGCATTTTGTGTTTGCACAATTATTTTAATTCATTTGGTTAAAACTAAAACTATTATTTTGGTAGAGAAGACGTTATGTCTCAAAGTTGATAGAATATGTTGAGAAATGCACAAGAACATTTGGTCAAAGAAGGGATGACACTCCTTAAGAAACCAGGACTCTGTCTGATCATTTCTCAGAGCAGTACTTCTTTGAGAGTGCCCTGGACTGTTCTGCACTTTGTTTATGATTTGACGAAAGCTACCTGCAAACTAATGAGATGTAGTTCTTCACTGTGTGTATAGTGCCATGCACCAGCTGTCTCCTCTGTCAAATCTCATATGCTTTATTTGGGTTTGCCATAAACCTATAAAAATATTTTTTTTAGATAAAAATCAAGTTGTTTTATATATCTGTAATGGATAAATAATGAGTGTAACAGACATGAGGATGAGTGACAGCAAATGTAGCAGGGAATTTGAACTTAACTCATATTACACTTAGATACTCATGCTGTGTAAGCATTCATATATCTTACTCTTAAGATATGTGATGGCCCAAAATCATCCACATTTTTCTGAGAAGTAGAAAGAGCATTAACTGTTTAGTTACATCGCTGTAGGACTTCTCCAGAATGCTTCTATTATAGAGTTATACTCAAAGAGTATTAGGATCTTCTGACTCACTGAGTAATCGATTGATTGCTGCTGATGTGAGGATGTGGCAGCATTGTACAACACCTATTTTTTCTTGCACAACTCATAATTCTCACCACAATCTGTGAAGTGTTTAGGTCTATGCTTAGTTTACATTGTGCTGTCTCCATTCCTCAGGCGTGTTGATGTCTTTTCGTATGCTGGCAAAAGCAGAGCTGTATCATTATGGCATCTTTCAATTCTGAAATTGTCTCCTACCTGATATCTGTTTGATTGAGTCTCATCAGCAACACCATGAACCTCTCTTTTTTCTAGATTTTCACTAATCAAAATTTCTGAAATTTATACAATGATAATCTTTTTTTCATTTTCTTACTTCCAAAGTCTTTGTAAGCATGTGTGTGTGTGTATGTATGCGTGGGCACGAGCAAGGGGATTGTAACATTAGGTATTTAATTAATCTATTTTCTTAACGCCAGTTTCTTACATTTTCATTGATTTAAAGAACTTTCATTGATGTTTGTGTAAATGACAGCAATAATAACGGAAATAAGGATAATTTCTGCAATTTGGAAGCAAAATTTTGTGAGTTCAGCTATTCCAATAGGACTTTGTTTGCATGCAAAGTGGCTGTAGAAAATAGACCCATTTTGACTTTGAAAATGATCAGAAACTGAAGCAGATAGAGTTTTGAGAATCTGATTTCAGCCCTTACATTTTAAAATAAACTAAGATATGGACAAATATTAGATTCTTGAACCTATTACTAATATTTAAGTGCAGAGTCCTCACACATATTTATTTATAGATGAAGAGGAAGTGAGGTAAAAGAAAGTAGTAAATCTCTGTATAATTAAATGCACACACAGAAATAACTATACATACACTTATAAATACACATATGTGTAGACATTTAAAATGTTTTCCTATCCCTCAAATATGTATGCAAGGGTGGGGGTTTTTTTCTTTAGGTTCTAAAAAGTGTGAGTCTTCTAAAACTACCTTTGGAATCTCTCTATATGAAGACTAGTTAGCTTTAGAATGATCCTTACACACTATACATCATTCTTAAATAATTATATTTTAACTGACCTTTAAAATCAATTACACCATTGGTTGTAAAGCAATAAAAACAAATTTGGTCTTCACATAAATTTGGAGATGAACAGTCTCTATCACAGAATCACAGAATGGTTAATGTTGGAAGGGACTGCTGGTGGGGTAATCACCCCTATTCAAGCAGAGTCATTCTAGAACACTCTGCATAGGATTACATCTTGATGGTTCTTGAATATCTCCACTGAGGGAGTCTCCACAGCCTCTCTGGGCAATCTGTTCCAGTTCACAGTTACATACAAAGGAAAGAATTTCCTCCTCATAGTCATGTGGAACTTCTCCTGCATCAGTTTCTGTCCATTGCTTCTTGTCCTATTGCTTGACAACATTGAGAGGAGCCTGACTCCATCATTTTGACACCTTCCTTTCAGATACTTACAGACATTGACGAGGTCCCCTCTCAGTCTTCTTTTCTCAGGGCTGAACAGGCCTAACGCTCAGTCTTTGCTCATAAAAGAGATGCTCCAGTCCCCCGGTAACCTTTGTTACCCTTCATTGGACCCAGTAGTCCAGGAGCCTCATGTCTCTCGTCCTGAGGAGTTCAGAACTGGACACAGTACTCCTGATGCAGTCTTGACAGATCCCCTTTTTGTTGCCGTCAAAAACAAAAGTACATTAGCTGGAATTCTGAGCATTAATCTTGCTTCATGGCACTTGTCTTCAAATTTTAATGAAGTTAATGAGAGTTGAGGATACTCAGTACTTTGTAGGAATTGTTAGGCAGCTCATGGGAATGTGTTCTTTGTTAATTACATTTTCTTTGAACTTCAGAATTCAAAACTCAGGCCTCCCATCTTGTAAACATTTATGCATGAAAATGGTTTCTCACATGTACACAGCATAACTAAAGTCAGTGGAACTATTCCAGTATCAGAAAGTTTGAGTATCAGAACCATTGTCTAAAGGTCTGCACCTGTGGCAACCAAAGAATTGTTTACCCTCATCATTTTACCAATACCAGAGCAATTTCTTGCAATGCTTTTGTGAAATTAAAATTAAAAGGGTGCATTGAAGGTAGATTAAAGATTCTGGCAATATGCATGCAAATTTTATTTGCATTACTCAGTTAAATCCCCTCTTCCCCCTGCACCCTCCTTCCTTTCCCATTTTGGATGAGGATTGTCTTTTAAGACTCTCTGACAAGAATAGTAAGTCTTGTGGAAAAACGGGCTTTCAGAAGGAAGGCTCAAGGGAGGAACTGGGTGGGGCAAATGAGTCCACCAGAGCCCAAAGCACTTGGCTAAAGTGTTCTGTATCTTTTTTAGACAGCCATTTTCTCTTTTAAAGCTTTCAAGTTTTGATTGTTACCTTATGGTATAGAGTTAGAAATTGGTTAAAAAAACCCAAACCAAATAAAACAAAAAAACCAGCATACAATAATCAAAACTGAAATGCATTGAGTTTAAAAATGAATTCCTACTACAAACATCCTCTAAGACTTAAGAGAGCTGCAGCACTATAATTATTATTTACTGTTTAAGTTAAGGAATAAAATGCTACTATTAAAAGATGCTTTAAAAATTAGTTTTGGGACACAACCTAAGCTCAGTGATGGGGTAAATATATGATGGAAATGTTCAAGGTGTCTAGTGACACACTTCAGTCTTTAAAGCCTATTCCAGGTCTCAGTGAGACCAGGAAAGTGTATGCACCATTTCGGTCCGAGCTCCTCCCAGCAACCATCCTGTGTATTTTAAGCAGCTCCTGCTATTTACCAGGAAAGGTGTGATTTGTACCCATGAAATATTTGAAAACAAGATAAATCAGAAGTCAACTCATAAATTTATTTATGACCAAAGGCAGACCTCCAGAGAATAAAAGGCCTTATGGTAAAATCCAGAACGGCAATAAGAACGATAGGTGTCGAAACACACTATTTTGGTGCACTGGGTTTCCTAGATTACAGTCTAAAAATCCCTGAAGATTTTCTTTATTTTACCTGGGGAAAACTACATGCCCTTAAGTGAGCTCCAAACCAGCCCAAAAAAACAATGATCCAGAGAAATTCACAGCCCTGTTGGAGAAGGCAGCTTCCTGAGGGGGACAAAGAGGTGAGAAAGTGGTTGTCATGCACCTTGACATGGGCATTAGGCTTCTGAATCCCGGTTCCAGGTGACATGTCCAGGTACTCACTGTCCACGAGGAAGATAATTCTGAAGACAGATTCAAGTCTCTTTTATCTCAAAAACTGAGAAAGTACTTTCCTTTCTTTTACATTATCACTATCTAAAGTAGTCATTTTTCTTTAAAATCTTAGGAAGTCTACATACAATGTGGAAGACTGATATTTTTGATTCTGTTAAAGATGTCTCAAACTATTTAAGATGACCACAATGAAGAGTTATACCTGGAATACTTTTGTTGTGATTAGGAGAAAAGAGGGGGTACATATGTATCCTTGTACCTTCTGTTTAAATTGTTTCACACATAGAATGTAAATTCAAAGATACTTGGTGAGATATTATCACAAAAAGAAAATATGTCATCCAGAGGGTAAAGCATGATACAAAGTAATTCAAAGATAAAACTGAGGGCTTTTTTTTTTCTCAGTAATTGATTTATTTAGCACTTTCACATATAGTCCTTGGTCATTTCCACAGAATTTTATTTAGACTACATGTTATTAATATTAAATAATTTAATGACAATTAATTGTTATTCATAATGTTAATGCAGAAGTCTAATAAAAACCTGTTAAATCTTATTTTTTATCTTGTATTTATGGAGTGTATTATAGAGTGTATGCATTATTTCAATGCCATTTCACAGAGTTTTAGTGCTGATACACATGAACCTATTAGATTTATAGTGTAATGGGAAGTGACATATCTGAATCAAAAGTAAAATTATAAATCATGCAAAAGAAAGATTGGGTGAAAATAACATTTCTAATGAAAAGTAATGAGTATTCCCCGAATGTGTCATGGATGCCTAAGACCTTCTCTGTTTCTCCTATTTCAGTTATTTCAAAATACATTATAATACTACATCTTTGAAGTTACTTTTGCAACTGTAAATAGATGAATTCACAATCTTTCTTCAGTCATATTCTGTTCTTCTTCCAAAATTTTGGTTTTGAATAAACTAGACTTCACCACACTTTAACAATCTTCTCAGTGGAGCCCAGAGTTCATGGATAGACTTTGTGGTGGATCTCAGCTGTCTGTATTCCTAATTGTCCAGACTGAGGACTAGCCCATAATGTAGAATAGCTTTCTACTAGCTCATTTATCAAGTTTTGGTTTGTTTTTTTCCTTGGGTTTTTTTGTTTTCTTTCCTCCCCCGTTTCCCACCCCCCCACCCCCCCCCCCCCCCCCCCGAGGAGAATCAAACCTCTCAAGAGAGTTATGCTGTAAAAAACCCAGATTTTATCTCGACACAGTGATGAGATTGACCTAGAGTATAAACTTGGACCAAATATCTGAGAAGCACTGTAAAGTTTAAACAGAGCCTGTGGGAGTCCATAAATGGCCATGTACTCTTTATTGAGGTCACTGAACACTGAAGGGAGAGTTAAAATGGGGTGATTGTGTCTGGGTAGCAAAACCAATTTAAATTTCCTGGGAGACACTTCAAATATTCTAATTTAGCAACTATCTGCTCCTTCAGAATGATGTGGGTACTTAGACAGAGAAAATAGACCCCTGAAAGCTGTTAACTGATTACCTTAATACATATAGATATAAAACTAGCTGTAATAATACATTCTTTGTGACTAGATGTGGGTGGAAGTGACCCACGACAGACATTTTATGTCCTTCTGTTCTATGCCTCAAGTCACACAATTTATGTAACTCCAATACTAAGCCCAGAGTTCCCGGTCAGAAATGTTGGTTGCTTCAACAAGTGCATGTCTTTACTTTTCACCACCATGAATAAAGGGATGTGTTTTCATCAGCCCAGCTTACAGCAAGAAAGTCTACAAAGCAATAAAAAAAGTCTCAAGTTCTCTATAATGAACTTTGTACCTAGGCAGCAAATTTAAATGTTGTGTGCCATGTTTTGGAGCAAGGTAGTAACATACACAAATCATCTTTCTGACTCTCTTGGTTTCCATTAAAGATTATAAGAGTAGCTGTTGTTGTCTAGCAAGTCAAAGGCTGTTTGGGATTGGAGATAAGAAATCAGAGCCATACAGGGCAGTGTCAGAAATAAATTAGCTGTAGCAACTCAGGTCCACTAGAATACAGCCTTCATCAGCTCCTAGTAATGTTTACAGATTGAATTAATCTAGAAAAAGAATTTCAAATGGCTCAGTTGTTAGGTAGTTTTCTTGATATTCATGAGGTGACTTGACCTCACAACTCAAAGTTTTCCAGCAAGATTTTCTTGATTTGACTCCCACCTCAAATAAAATAAGGGGGAATGGATTTAACTTTTAATACTACAGCTTAATTAAAATGTTCTAGAAGGGGATTTCAAAATACGAATCTCTTTACTGTGAACCACACATGGACCAAAATGGTAGATGTTGATTAGAAGAGTCAGCTGAGAACTAACATTCTTGTGTCCTGATTCTGACCAGGACAAGGTTAACTTTTGCAGTAGCCAGAAGGAGCATGGCCAGGATCCTGGGGTTATTCTGTAACCTCTCATACCAAGCCTGGAGGGTCTCTTCTTTTTCTGGTTTGCTGGAGTGTGCAGTTAAGTAAGTGTAGATTCAGCATGGTAAACAATCATGTGTAAATCATCTATCTATCTTGTACACTCTGTTTTTAATATTGTTGTTACTGTTCTTTTTCTTATTTCATTGCTGTTTTCAGTAAATTGTTCAGTGGTCTTTACCTTTTATGCCTCCCATTCTCCTCTCCATCCTGCCACAGGGAGGTGGAGGTGGAGAATGAGTGAGCGGCATGTACCTTGGGCATTTTCAGTGGGAGTTTCTAAACCACTAATAACATATTACTTTGTCTTGCCAGTGACCATACAGTGGTCCATACAACCTGCCCGCTTGAATGAGGTACGGAAAGTGTCAAAGTAACATCACTGTAATTGAAGTAATTAACAGCATTTCTCATCCTAGATCAGAAAGGGAGCCTGGAAGAAGATGTTTGGCCTATTCACTGCTGTCTCAGTTCTTTTTATATCTCCTGCACAACTGTACTAGAAGACCAAAAGCTCTATGGCTCTTGCAAATGGTATCTGCTTTCAGATCGTTCCCACTGATTTTCTCTCTGCAGCTATATGCAAGAGGGTTGCTACCTGTCTCCACTTGTTCACACTGTGCCCCTGTGTCCTAGATCCCTGAAGTCATTCTCTTTCTCATGTTCACTCTACTTTGTATTGTGCTCATTAATCTGGATACATACCTTTTTCCGAATGGCACATATTATAGGCACATCCATCTTGCAATACAAATTTTGACACTGTTGATTTAGTCATGGTTACACAGTAAGGAGAATACAGCACTTGAGTGGAAGGGTCTCATGTAATTAAATTCTGTGTAATTAATACATGTAATGATACCACTATGGTGTTTAAGATTTGGGAATATCTCCCATGTGAGGAAAGATTGAAGGAATTGGGGCTGTTCATCCTGGAGCAGAGAAAGCTCTATGTAATCTCATGAATATGTACAAATATCTGAAGGAAAAGTTGGAGCTGGTCTCCTTTCAGTAGTTCCTAGTGACAAGACAGAATGAAAAAGGGGAAAACTAAATCCATCTGAGAAAACACTTCTTCACTGTGGAGTGACTGAACACTGGCACAAGCTTTCCACAGAAGTTGTGGAATCTCCATCCCTGGAGCTAGTCAAAAGCCATCTGGACATGATCCTTCACAACTTACTTCAGGTGATCCTCCTTGAGCAGCGAGCAGTAGGCCAAGATGACTTCCAGAGGGCCCCTTCCAGTCTCAACCATTTCATGGTTCTGTGATTCTGAGAAAAACAAAGAACCACTTTTTAATTGCATAAAATTCCTCAAAAAATATTTAGAAAATAATCCAATTAAAAAGGTTGTACAGAGGATTGTGTTTGAATTAGTTATCGAAAATCTGAAAAGTGAATCAAAACTTGCATAGGATATTGACTACCAACAGGATTAGAAAGGCAAACATTGAGATCAGCTGACAATATATCTTGAGGCTGTCCCTCTTTATGTGCTCACATCTGAGCCTGTGCACTAACTCTCTGTGACTGCTTTGTGGCAGAGCAAAAGAGTAATTGACGTTCTAGTTAACATAGGCTGAAAAATGACCTTGATTCTTCACTTTGTCACTGGCTTAGCAGGGTATGAGGGTTAAAGAAGGTCACCTGATTCAAAATCTGACAATATTGTACCCTAACAAACACCAACAAAATGACTGCACTACCTTAATTGTTCTGTTGTTTACTAGTCAATTAATTGAATTAAGTGAATTCATAGTCTAGTGCTAAAAGAATTAGGTCCGGTTTGTGGACATTAGCACATTCTCTGTGTATTTTCTTTTTAAAGCCTATTTAACATTATGTATTTTCAAATATCTGTTCTGAACAATGCTCTGGCAAAGAAGACAGAGTTGTGATGGCAAGATGCCTAGTTTTTATGTTCCTGTGGTGTGACAGACTGGCATTTCTCTGTCAGTCTCATTTATATCTAAAAAAGAGAGTTTTTTGAAACAAACATGAAAATGCAAGATAACATCTGTAGAATAGATTTGGTTTTATTGTTGTTGTTCTTGAATCTGAGTTACTATGCATGTCCCAGACTTTAGTAAAAAGAGAACATTTACCACATGTAAACACTAAAAGAGGTAGAAATAAACTATCCATTGTGTAGGTGGCTAGTGTGACTCACGTAACCGGAAATCCAGGCAGAAGTAAGAAGACAAATTCTTTTGCTAATACAGCCACAATGTAAATAGTCACAAATATTAATCTTTAAATTGTCACAATTAGGAAATCTGTGTACATTCCAGCTTAAATTTTTTCAATATACTATGTATTTCCTTCCAACACTAAAAGGCAGAAATCTCATTGTTTCTAGCAGAGGATGTAATTCTAGTATAAAATTTTGCAACATGAAATACAATTTCTGGTGTGGAACTGTGTTGAAAATGTTAAACAAATTAAGAACCATAAAAGAAAATAACATTAGAATGCATTCTGATATGCATATTATTTTTTTTCTATACCTTTTAAAATTTGAAGAAATATTTTGTGAAGTGAATTGCAACCTGATTGGCTTCAGAAAAAAGAAGTGGAGTTACATAGAGATTGTTACACATGAACTCATGGAAACACATGAAAATAAAAAGTTTTCTAGATTACTAAGAGGAAAATAAAAGCTACCTGGGAAACAAAAATGAGACTGTAGAAAACATTTAAATCTTGAACTCTAATAAGGAAATACCTTGAAAAGAAGTGATACACAAGCATTATGAGTATTTGTAAACTTAAAGTTGAAAAACTAACAAGTCTACATATATCCACAGTAGTTAAAAAAAAATTAGCTTCTTAATATGGTTTGACAGCACTGAATGACTAGAGAAAAGACTTGGAATTTGTCTCTAAATCCTGGCTTTGTGTTAAGCCATGCATATTGGGAAGACATAGAGGTAAGAAGTGTAGATGAAAAAGAATAAACAGGAAGAATGCAAGGGGTGGATTTTTTTCTGCATTTGCTGCTTAGAGTACATGATAAACATAATTAATTACACTTTTTGCACTTGCCCAGAGTGAGAGTGATTCCTTGATGCACCTAGTGAATAGAGGGATTTAGTAAACTAGAGAAGGGAATTGCTAATACAGCCACATTACAGCCTGAGCAAATACCAAGCAGGTGCTTTCAACTCATCATAGCTGCCTATGTCTCAGTAAAAAGACAGCAATGTGATTTGACTGCTTATGTCCTGACCCATGTCCTGGAGAGCTCACATACGGGAAGGCACTGGCTGCAGGAAGTGGAGAGAGACTGGCTGCCTGATGGCAAAACTGGTGGAAATCAGTAGCTGATCAGTGTCTTTCTGCAGAAGCACGTTGTGTTGCTCCTGGGCACGAAGGAATCTGTCAGTTCAGCCTTTCTCTGTTTCTTATTCTCTTTTTATTTCCCTGCCTCATCTTCTCTCATTTTAAAAGCAAACTTTCTAAAGAGCTGCATACGACATTGTCTATTAAATCCAGTGATTAATTTTAAGTACCAATGTCTTAGCAAACACACATGAAAGTGAGTAGCACTGGAAGCTTCTGAAGAGAATGAATTTAAAGGCCATTTCTTTAAAATGTTTTAGAAATCTTCCTTAATACAGGTGAAGAACTAAAAAATTCTTTCTACTGTGCAACTTCAGGAAAACCTCTATTTTATGGTTTTCAAAAGCAAGAAACAAATTACAAAAAACACGTGATTCAAAACACTGTATTATTTTACGGAATAAAGTTGTGATGTGTTTTGGTTTGTTTGGGGGGGTTATTTTGAGATATTTTATTGTTGTGAACATGAAAGAATATTTTTAGATTTCCTTTGTAGAACTTTTAAATTCACAAATAACAGTAAGAAGGAAGGGGGGGGGGGGTGAGATGTATAGGTAAAATTCCCAGTGAAACTAGCTCATTCAAACTTCTAAGTTTATGTACATATAGAAGGAAAAGCTGAAGAACAACATTGCCAAGAAAAGAGTGAATAAAAACCCAGACAATCTTTCAAAAGTTTCTTCATTAAAAGATAGTGGTTGAAATACACATCTAATCTATGAAGAATAAAGTTAGTTATTGAAACATTGTATAGTTGCAGACTGCAACTTATTTTTATTGACTGATTTTCATAAGTTGCAGAAGTAGTTTACTGGTCTTCTTATGTTACTGCACAGTGTATGGGTTTAGAGAACCAACCATAAAACACAAGAAAAGTTTAAGGCAAGATGAATAGTGAGATGCAGACAAGGGTACTAATTTGTGTATGAAATATTTGCTTTTATGTATGTAATTTTATTCATTTATGCATTTGTTTTCCACAATATCCCCTTACTCTTTTAGTAGTAAGATAGAAAATGTGTTAAATGTCAGTTGGTATGAAGACAGAATTCAGAAAAATTAGAGTTTTGATCTGGCACTACCAGAGGTTACAATGAGATTTAAAAACTTAAAAAAAAAAACCAACTGACATTTAACACATTTTCTATCTAGAGGATATTAATGGATATTATACTGAAGAATAAAAAAGGCAGAGTACTTCTATAACCTAAAGAAGGACCAGCGACTATCATTTCAGAGGTATAACTTACTACATCTTCACAAATTTTTTTTTTCAATCCTAGTATCTTATATCCCATAGCAAATCTTGCACCTTCTCATGGAAAAAAAAATATTATTCATATATTCATCTCATTTCTTCCTTTATTTTAAGGAATTACATTTCTTAGGAAAGTGAAAGATTGATAAGATTCAAGGAGTTGCATTCTGGTATGAGTAGCTGTCAAACACATAGTAATTTCTGCACCTCTTTTACATTGCAGAAAAATTATGTTCATGCTAACTATACAGTTAAAGTCAGTGTACAGATTCCAGCCTACAAATACTCTTGTTATACACCGACAACATTGTGACATAATTAATCAAAATAATGCTTAGGGTCCACTTATTACAGATTCATTTTGCATTCATTTGAGTATCACTGATCATAATGATTTCCTTTGGTATTCGGAGATGACGTGTATCTCCATAGGTGTTCATGGACACTTAAAATTGACTGCTTCCTTTCTCTCTTGAACTCTTTGATGATACAGTGATGCAAAATGCATTTGCATTGACAGAGTCCCTCCCAGCCTACCTGGTACCACGACATCTGAATTAGTAATATTTTTTCCTATTTTTCCCTTCCTGAAAAAATAGAAGATTGTGCTATTTAAAAAGTAAAGATAGACAATATAAGAGGAATTTCATTTTTCTATTTAAATAATGAAGATGTAAAAAAATCTGAAATTTTCAAACATAAAAAATGCTCACTTTTCAGTATTGCCTTTGAGAAATACTCAAATGTCAGAGAGGACTTAAGACATGTTAGAAGAAGAGCATTTTAGATTAAGAAAAAACACAAACAGAATCAGAATTTGGGATCTTTTGACTTCAGCAAAAAAGGACTTCTAATTGACACAAAGTGAACTTCAGTACTTACACATACCTTCCTCCTTGCCCCTCTCCTGAGTTTATACAAGTCTAAGGTAGAATAAGCAGAGCTTGATTATTGATCATAAGATGGTCTATTAGAAAACACGAATTTCTGTCTCAGAATGCTGAATATTCCTGTTAAATTCCTGTCATACCATCGCTGAAACTAGACTTTCATGGCTAGATAGATGACAAAAGGTTACCTTTTTTATCTTTTTGATTCTGGTTGGAGAAAGAAAATTGAAATTCTGTGTTGCTTCTGATATTTCCTGGATATGGATGAAAAGGAATTGACTAGATTCAGTATTTTTATCCTCTTATGTTCAGCAAAGTTACCCAGAGTTGCTGAATCTTTAATAGGAAATGTGGAAGCATTTCTGTACTTTAAAAAAGCTTGCGGATTATGTGTCTTTAATAAGTCTCTTGTAGTCATGCTTCTCAGGTCTAAAAGCAGCTGGACGAAGACATTCTTCCTTAAAACAGATTGAGCATTCAACATGATTAAACATCTCCAGGCTCTAAGTACTTCGGTATGTAAAAGCTAAATTTGCTTTCATTCTCATAGTTTAACTTCTTAAAAATAAACCAGTATCTTGACTGCCAATGATACACACTGAAACACAAATCCTGGGAGGGAAATGCTTAAACCAAAAGAGAAAAACTGAAAAACTTTGAAAAGGTACAATATTTTCCTTAATCTTTAAAATATCTCTGCCCTTTTTTCAGCCTCCTGTGTCTTCAACACAGATTCAGGCTATATCTTTCTGTTTCTTAAACCACTGAGCATATCTATTTTCATATAGCTATTGTTGTAAGAGGTTTCTTAGTTGGACATAATCATATTTCCTTTCCTTTACCACTACAAATAAAAAGAAAATGTTAGCATAATGGAAATGTGCTTTCCCTTCCATGAAGAGGAATTTTGCAATTTCTTGCCTGTTTCTGCGAAATCATTCTTGGATTACAAACTAGATTAGAATTTAATTTTAAATCTGGTTATTAAATGCCACTGAACTAACAGGTTCCACAGGAAAGAGGAAAGTCCTTTGTGAATCTAAAATATCTCGGCAGATCTTCGTTTTCACCACCATGGCTTCCTGAATATACCTTCTACCTGCCTTTTATTTTTTTTTTTTCTAAAAGGAAACACCACAAGTTAGACCCCTATGTGCATGTTCAAATGATACAGTTGGTTCATTAATAAAAGTACTGAAGGATGAGCACCATCGTTTATATAAATCCATCTAGCATATTTTAGTCTTAATCTTTAGAAATTTCATATTCTTTCTAAACAAGCTGTCAGTCTATGAAAGCAGTATCCCTAGTACTAAATTTTGACTTCAACCTGAGTGCTGACTCTTTTAAGAGATTTGAATCATTAAGTAGAGTTATGATCCCTGTTTATCAAAATGCAGATGATCTTGGACATTTTAAACTTGACACCAAACAATGGGGGTTTTTTGCTTGTTTGGTTGGGTTTTTTTAACTTTTATTCTCCTAATGATTAGCCTGTTCCCCAGAAGCAGATAGACATAAAGAAATTTAGGTTGGAAGGGACACCATTAGGTCTTTTTGTATATCCTCCCATTCAGATCAAAGCCAACTGAGATCTAATTGTTCAGGGCCCTACCTAATTGACAATAAAATAACCAGAAAGGCCTTTATGAACTTCATGGGGTTCATTTGTCTGCCTCAGGTCTACTGAAAATCAAGCTGTGATGTTTTTGAATTATAAAATACTGTGAAAGTATATAAGTCTTCCAAAACTATTTATGTAGATTTATACTGCTCCTGAAGTAGACAAAAGATTGAAAAAAATACCCAGTACAACTTCAAAGATACCAAATAATGTTGGAAGATGTTCAGAGGCAGGTCATTTCTGACAAATAATTAAACAGGGTATGTTTATTGCTAAGATGACCTTCCTCTGACCCTGCCTTCACACAGACTCGCTCCATGCACCAGTAGAGGCTGGTGGCTGTTCTGTTGGAAAGTAGCTCTGTGGAGAAGAACAGGGGATTCCTGGTGGACAATAAGCTGTCTATGAGACAACTGTGTGTCCATGTGGCCAAGAAAGCCAAAAGTATCCTGAGGTGCACTAGGAAGAGCATTGCAAGCAGGTCAAGGGAGGCCCCTCTGCTCAGCCCTGGTGAGGTCACATCTGGAGTGCTGTGTCCAGTTCTGGTCTCCTCAGTACAAGAGAGACATGGTGCTCCTGGATTGGGTCCAGTGGATGGCAACCAAGATGTTTAAGGGACTGGAGCATCTCTCTTATGAGCAAAGGCTGAGAGCTGAGCCTGTTCAGCCTTGAGAAAAGATGATTAAGAAGGGACACATAAATGTCTGAAAGTATCTGCAAGGAGGGTGTCAAGAGGATGGAGTCAGGCTCTTCTCAGCAGTGCCAAGCAATAGGACAAGAGGTAGTGGGCAGAAACAGGAAGTTAGTTCCATATGAATATGAGGAAGAACTTTATTGTGCATGTGACCATGAAATGGAACAGATTGCCCAGAGAGGGTGTAGAGTCTCTCTTAGTGGAGATATTCAAGACCTATCTGGATGCAACCTTGTGCCATGTGCTCTACGATGATTCTGCTTGAACAGGGAGGTTGGATCAAATGACACAGTTGTCCCTTCCAAACTTACCCATTCTGTGATTCTATGTGGCATATTTCTGCTTTGACAGTAGAGACAGAATAAGGCTATTTTTACAATTCCTTGACAAAATCTCTGAAAATTTGCTCTCCGCTCATGGTCTTTTTTTTCAGAAAGCTTTGTTTTTACATATGTTTTAGAAAAGATTTTTTTGCTAACTAATGTGAAGCAATATTTTGTGTAAAATGGACATTTTTTCTTTCTAGAAATTAAAAAAACAAAAACAAAAAGTATTTGAGGTATTTCTGTAATACTGAATATCTGATGACTAAAACCTCTAAAAAAACTGGAACTATTTACGAGAGACCAGATTCGTATCTCATGAGATTGTTTAATTATTGTGTTGGATTAACCACCTTGTCTGTGTGTGTCAGACGCCATGGTTGGGTCTGCAGCCTCATCGTAGTGTCGGAAGGCACATGGTTTGGAGCCAACAGGGCGACCAGGAACACACAAAGGAGCACCTGGTATCTCACCCACACCACACCCCTGAGAGCTTCTGACTGGCTGCATCACCTCTCTGGCCTGGAGGGCATTGAGTGATCAGTGAGCCAAGGGCCACTTTCCTTCCTTCCTTCCTTCCTTTCTTCTTTCCTTCCTTCCTTCCTCCCTTCCTTCCTTCCTTCCTTCCTTCCTTCTTTCCTTCCTTCCTTTCTTTCTTCCTTCCTTCTTTCCTTCCTTCCTGCCTGCCTGCCTGCCTTCCTCCCTCTCTCCCTCCCTTCTTCATTTCCTCCCTTCCTCCCTTCCTCCCTTCCTTTCTTCCTTCCTTCCTTCCTTCCTTCCAGGCAAGCGTGTGGCTTAGACCCAGTGCTTTACACTGTTTCAAATGCTAGTCCATGGTGGTGTTTATTAGTATTTCTCTTATTGTTAAACTTCTCCTTTTTTTTTTTACAATGGTTTTCTTACTTTAACATTGCTTTCATATATTAGCTCTATACATCAATATTTTAACTGCACAGGCTATAAATAAGTTTTTCTCAGAGTTTTTTGGAGTGTTTTTAAATTTTTTTTTTTTTCTTATTTCATCTGAGCAAATGCCATACATTTTTAAGCAGTAGTTGGCCTGAAGGTATCTTATGTTGTTAAAACTGAAGATTCTTAAAAGTAATTGTGATGCAGAGAGACCATATTTGTTTACTGGGGTCTGATGTTCCCTGACAGCTGGGAAAGAGAATGCGATATGTTCTGGGATATCATGTTAAAATTAAAAGAGAGTTCTCCTCTGCATGGTGTTTTCTGTACAGATCTAAATTTGACAATATCTAATTAGTGACTAGAATAAAAAAATTAGGAGTAACAAGTGAAAATTAACAATAGAATAAGAGTCTGGTTAATGAACTCTAAAAGAAACAAACTACCTGCCTCCTGTATTCGGGTAAATATTGCTCTAAAACCATAGCTGTGAGAGAGAAAGGTTCCCTGTGGGTTTACTGTTCTGCCTCTGAGGCAGAGCTCCCCTGAATCCTAAATCCCACAAAAAATAATTTCTTTAAATAAGAGAAGGAGAGGGAGAAATAGGGAGGGCCCTACGGTAATGAGTAATATAATATTGCATTTCCTCTTCCCACTGAGGACAGAGAGAGTTGAAAGAGAACATCAAATTGGTAGCCTGATTTGAAGAATGTAGGAAGCCTAAGGCTGAACTAGTATCTGAATTACTGTCTATGATGTTATGTCTTCTCTGAGATTTCAGACAACTTATCCTGAGCACACAGAAACCTTTGTTTTACGCTCTCTGCTGCCATCTTCACCAAGCTTCCTTGGGATAATGTCCTGGTTCTGGTCAGAACTGTGTTAATTTTTGTAGTAGCCAGGAGGGGGCATGGTCAGGATCCAGAGGTTATTCTATAACCTCTCATGTCATTGCCACTTTTGCCAGGAACCTCTTCAAGTTGGGGTGGTGTGGCTGCAGTCAGGTCAGGTGGGGCTTCATGAGCATTTTACGTGTGAATCATTCTCTCTCTTTTGTATATTTTTGTAATTAATATTGTTACTATTACTGTTCATTTTCTTGTCTCATTGCTGCTCCAAATAAACTGTTCTCATCTCAACCCCTGATCATTACCTTTTGTGCCTCCAATTCTCCTTTCCATCCCTCTGCAGGGGGAAGATGGGGAAACAAGTAAGCTGCAGTGTGGTTTGGAAAGACTTAGAGGGATCTGGTTTCACCATAAGGCAAAGTGA
Organism: Corapipo altera; assembly: GCF_003945725.1. Lineage (NCBI taxonomy): Eukaryota > Metazoa > Chordata > Aves > Passeriformes > Pipridae > Corapipo > Corapipo altera. The sequence continues at coordinate 1,144,473 of NW_020884949.1, forward strand.
GGTCAAGGGACCTGTCCAGGAAATTCAGTCTTTAGGAGTAAAATGTCAAGATGGACATCATCATATGCTGCTGGACAAAGTTAACAAAATAGCAGTTTTGTCCCCACACCAACCAGCAAGAAGGAAACACAGACTTTTCTAAGTGCTGTGGGATTTTGGATGATAAATTGTTACCAATAATATGGGTGCAAGTACCCCTGATACCAAGATGTAGCTAAGGTACGAAGAAAAGGCTTATTTTCAAAAATCAAAACCAATGGTGCAAATTGACGACAGGAAGACAAATATGGTACCACTTGATGACAGGCAGACAAAATACAGGGTGCTTGTTCTCTTGGTGCTTTTGCGATGGCCTTCGGGCACATCTGTGAGCACTTTATCTTTTCTTGTAATAGGGAGTCAGCCTCCCTGGCAGGCAGGGAGAGAAATACACATGAAGCTATTCATAGGAAGAAATCTCTTCTTCCAGGCAGCAAAGTTTCCTTGAGTAAACACTTTTTCTTCCGCTCCTCAAGGAATTCTTCCAAAGGTTTTCTACACTTGCATGTCTATTCCAGATTGAAGTCAGATTGTAAACTCTCTCTATCAGGTGATCTTGAAGAAGAATGGGCTGCTAAAGAAGTTTGCAAGAATGGACAACAATGGTAGATTAAGCTGCCAAGATTAGAGTGTCTCGGGTGGATCCGGACTGGCAACATAAGGGTGAATGATTTCTGGCTCAGTGTGTGTATGACACTTCAGGTTATCAGGGAAGAGATGCAACATAAACACGGACTCATGATCAAGTGGTTTTCTTGTCTCGGCCTTTGATTTTTATCTTTTTGTAGCTCCAATTCTCCTCTCCATCCCACTGCAGCAGGAGGGGATGGGAGTGAGCGGTACATGATTTGGAGAGTCAGTGGGAGCACTTAGCACTTAGTGGGAGTACCATTCCTGAACCATGGCAGATAATCAGATTTCTAAAATAAAAAGTTGGCATTTACACAAAAAGTATTCCCTAGTTGTGCTGCGTGATGCTTGTATAACCCACACCAACAATAACTACTGGTTGACCATAGTCTCGCCGCAAGGTCTACGGGAGAACAAAATAATGTTTGACTAACTCTATCCATTATTTCTTCCTGTTATGACTCCAAGAACAACTAACAGCTGTGTATGACTCCATACCAGCATAAACACAACCATTCTGATACTTAGAACTAGAAATTTTACTCTTTTTTCTCTGTGATATCATGGAACTTCATGCTGCAGAAACTCATAAAAGTCCTGGCATTGATGGTTGTTCATCACCTCCTAAAATATTTTGCACTCCTACAGAAATCGTTGCTTGAAGAGAGGTGAACACAGAGGCACAAAATAAGTAAGTACGAAGGGGTTTAACTTTTCATTAACTGAGGTACTGAGATCATCACTGATGCTCAATCTATAATTACCTGGCGGGAAGAAACTAGGAATCTAACTGAAAGTAATTATTGCTAAATATTGAAGACAAAGTTGGCAATTCAGTCTGTATGAGGAGAGTCAGTCTAAATTTGTGTTTCACTCAGAATACAACTGCTTTTATCTTTCATCTCTCTGAATGGCAATGTGCGTATTTATCCACTGAGAATTACTACGGAGGGTGTATGTTGTGGTTATACTTCATCACCTTCATTGTCCATGGAGAACCCACTTGGTATGACACACAAAACAAGTTGTATATATAAATACAGACACCCACCCACAGCACTGCCATGTGTCCCCACCACTTCCAAAACACCCACTGAAAGAATAACAATGGTAACTTATCAGTGTAGGCAGACCATGCTAGCCTCCAGAATACGATACTTGGCTATGGGAGCATATATTAATGAAAACTAGTAGTTTGCAGGTTTTATAAAAAATATAGAGACATATGACAAGTGTTCCTTATCATAGAGTTCAAAGATTCCAATTATTATCACATAAGCACAACAATACATTCACTGAGGTTAAGACAAGGGTAAGATACCAGCTGAAGGACTGTTTGCCCCAAAGATGAGGTCAGGTACTTATTTACTATGTTTTTAGCTTGTCTGGCTACTTGACTGTCAGAAATGTCTTCATATGACCCTTTTTTTTATGTTGGTTTTTTATTTTTTAATTTTGATATTTTTTTTAATTTTTTGTTGGTTTGGTTTGATTTGGTTTAGGGCAATGAAAATAATTCACTGTACCAAAATATGGTGAAGGGTTAAAAATATGATCGATCATCTAGACATGAAGAGTCCTTTATGCAAACATCCAAAAGGATTGTGAGTGCTGGAAAATACAAATCTTCCCTAACAATAAAATCAATTACAAGCTCTGTGGGACTGAGATATTATATTACCATCTCTTAGTACTAGTTTGCTGGAATTCCCTTTAAAAGGTCATCAAATCTATATCCTTCCTCACCTACCTTTTCAACCTTGTAATTAACTGAACCATTACAGGTAAAAGAGAAAAGGCAAGAAGTCCAAAGTTGCTACAAGGTCAGGGATCAAGTAAGAAGAAGCAGCTTGTTAACAGCATTCTCAAAGGGAAACAAGTCACCAAGAAATTATTTGTGCACCAATGAATTAGGGACACATGGTTTGTACACATCAGTTTGCCAAACACATCATAAACTACATCAGTAATGTTGATGTTGTGGTGACTAGGAGAATGAACAGTTTAACAAAGAACAAGAACAGCTTTGGCATATTCGTTCCTTTGATGCAATTCACTCTCTGAAGATGAGTTGTCACTGTGACCCAAAGCACCAGAAAGTAGTAAACTGAGTGAATAAATGTCGGTGTCATACTTTCAATCATGAATCAGAAACAGATTTTGTTTTCTTTAGTAATGGTGTCATGGTTGGATTCACATACACAGCAGGAGCACTCATATTCCAATCTGTTCTGGGAATATATCTAGGAACACACCAAGCTGCAATGCAAAAATCTTTTCCACTGCTTTCTAATATGTAGGGGATATTCTCAAACAGAGAGGATTTTTATTGTTCCACAACTCTTGTGAGGACATACATGCCATATACCTTTATAAATTATGACTTTCATGCAGGAATAGTGTGTATATATTATCTGTTCTTAGCAAATAGCAATTTTTACTACTGACTAGAACTCAGAGTACACGGAATTTAACTTTTTTTTCTCCATCTTCCATGGACCTATAGCCCAATACGGTTTTGTCTCGTACTTTTGATATATATTTACCATCTGAAATATGGTTGAAGGATTAGCTACACTGTTAACATTCTACTGCAGCTGTGGTATTTTAAATCACGGTAGGGCTGGTCAAAAGGATGAAGATATGTGCCCGTGCAAACACATATACATATGCGACAGGAAATACTCTTTTTGGTGGGTGAAACAACAGAGAGAAAGATATATCCATGCCAGTTTTTATCCTTTGGCTCATTACTGCAAAAATACAAAATTATCACCACAAAAATTTAAACCTCCTCAATGTTTTCAGTTTGTGTTTCTTTTGAATGTCTGGTTTGGCTACTTTTCTTGAGTCATTGGTAACTATTCCCACAAATTTGTCTGTATTTCTTTCAGCATATGACAAATTAAAATATTTACATTTACTGTCCTTATAAATAAATCATGGCTAGGTTTCGCAAACAAAGATTTAGGAAGGCTCTATCCACGTTTGTTACAAGCACGCTGGTGGCTAATGAGGCCAATACGAGATAGACATATCCGATTGCAAAAGGCACAGCAGAAAGACTCCTTAGGTGGTAAATTCTGCAAGACACAATTCTTTCTGCATTGTCTTTTCTCCTCAAGAGTGATCCTGTGTGTGTTCTCAAAGGAAGCAACAGTGTTATAGATGGTGTGTCTCCAGACCTCCTGATTGGAGGCCAGAGTAGACCAGTTATGTTGATCAATATGGCCAAGGCTGAGATGTTGTTTCAGGGAGTCCTTGTATCTTCTCTTCGGGGCTCCTCTCTTGTGGCAGCCAGTGGCAAGTTCACCATAAAGCAGGATCTTAGGGAGGTGGTGGTCCTTCATCCTGGAGACGTACCCTGCCCAGCACAGCTGTGTTCTCAGCAACATGGCCTCAATACTTGAGACTGCTGCTTGTTCTAGAACAGATGTATTGGTCACATAATCTGACCAGTGGATATTTAGGATTGTACAGAGGCAGCGTTGATGGAAGCGTTCTAGGAGACGCAGGTGGTGGCAGCAGATGACCCACGATTCAGAACCTTATAAGAGAGTAGAAAACACTATGGCTCTGTAAACACTGATCTTGGTACTTTTCTTCAAGTGTTCTTTACGCCATACTCTTTTATGGAGTTTTCCGAATGCTCTATATGCCTTTACTAACCGGTTGTCTATCTCTCCATCAATCTTACCATCCGAGGAGATGGGGCCATCCAGGTAATTAAACTGCTGGAGTGATTTGAGCTCTGATTGGCTGATGGTGATATGGGGATGAGGAAGACTTCCTGAGGTGCAGGTTGATAGAGAACTTCTGTCTTCTTTAAGCTGACTTCCAGCTCAAAGAGCTCAGTAGTGTCTGCAAAGCAGGATGTTAACCGCTGCAGAGCTGCTTCTGTGTGGGCGACAAGAACGGCATCACCAGCATAAAGCAGTTCCTGGACAAGATGATTTAGGGTC